>NC_056677.1:12548571-12889285 GCF_018350195.1 Panthera tigris | reverse complement strand
AGCACCTGCAGTGACATGGGCATGTTTTAGCAGCCCCACATGTGATCGTGAGCCATGCACTCCTGGTTAAGAATTGTTGACTCTTGGTTTCAGCTCACGTCATGATCTCTCCGTTCATGAGTTCCAGCCCCGTGATGGGCTCCACGCTGACAGTGAGGAGCCTGTTTGTGATTCTCTCTCCCTCTCCCTGTCTCTCTGCCCCTCACCTGCTTGGGCTCTCTCTCTCAAAATAATAAATAAATAAATTCTTTAAAAAACTTTAAAAAACCCAGAATTGTTGGTATAGATGTGCTCTCATTTAATCCAGCAGTCCTCTATTCCTGACTCTGGGCTTGTTTCCAATTGTCCGCTGGTAAATAATGAAGCAGTGCACATCTTCATGGTGAACTCTCTTTGTTTCTATTTTCCGGGGTAAATTCTTACAGGTCAAATGTTAGAGTCGAAGGACAGGCTTATTTTTAAGGCAGAGTGCAAACCAATTTGGCCACTACACTGAGGTGGCTGGTGTGGTGGAGAAAGCATGGACCAGGTGCGGGGGGGCCTGGGCTCAAGGCAGAACTGTGCTGCCAGCGGGGTGGGGCCTTGGGCAAGTCCTTCAGTTTCATTTCCGTTCCTTTGGTTTTGTTTTGTTCTTTTGTAAAATGAGCCCTGTTATGAATCTGCACAGGAGGGATGGTGCAGACGTTACTCCCCCTCTCAGTACTGCAGGTAGGTGTATAAAAGGAGGGCACATCTCTTGGACTCCACGGTGAACTTGTCTAACAGAGAGCTTCCCTTTATGCAATGGTGATGGCGTACTTGAGAATTGTTTTAGGGTTTTGAAGCTATTCCTATTCTGTACTGTAAGAGAAGAAAATCTAGATTACTATCTGGAGTCCAGTTAATTCTTGGGCCTCTAACCTATGGATAGAGATCAAAGAGATGTCCCCCATACATATGCTATCGATGTGATTCCAAAACTGATTACTTTGATTTTAATTTCATTCTTGTATCTTTATAGGGAAACTTTATGGTGATGTTCCTTTTATAGAAGAAAGGCACAGACATCGGTATGAGGTATGGCCCACACACTAAATTACTATGGAATGTAGATGCTTAGTTAAAGGAACTCCGGTGATTACAAGCAGACCTCTGGAAAAGGTGTCCAGCTCTGTGGTATCCATTGGGCTCAGCCCTTCTTGGCTTTTCAAAGGCAAAATCTTTAAGTATCTGCACAAGGGACATTATCAGGGTTCTATGTTACCCTAACTTTTGTCTCCTAGACCAAGGTAAGGTCATCATTTTTATCCTTAACCTCCTGCCCTTTATTTTGGAAGGTTTGGGTAAAGGGAACTTACATCTTCTGAACCGTATGTCTCTCAGGTTAGGGTTGCATCTCTGGGTATCACATAATGAGTTCTTGGTTTGGGAACCTCTTTGGAAATCTACATTGAGCAAGAGCCTTAGTGTCACATGATTACTAAGAGTGACTGTTGAGATTGTCACATGAGAAGCATAGGTTCCCCAAGGTGCAGACTATCTATACCAGGATTAATTGGTGTATCAATTGTGATGCTTTTGGCTGGGAAGAATCAAAATCCCTGCTTGTTATTTACTCAAACCAACCTCAACAGTAAAGAAACTAGTTATATCAGATAATAGGTAGTTCAGAGGCTGGGCAGGCTCCAGGCATGGTATAATCAGGGCTTCTACTATCCCTGGGATTCTGGGTGTTTACCTTGTCCTAGGCTGGTTTCCCTCATAGGTGCAAGATGGCTACCAGCTGCAGCTGAGGCAACACGCATCTCTCCTAGACATGGAAGTTTTTCTTCAGTCTGATTGGATCAATACAGATCACTTGCCCACCTCTGAACTAGTAACCATTCCAAAGGCAAAGCTAAACCAGGTTTAAACCTGAGTTCTTGGATCATTCATTAGCCAAGAGGGATAGGCTTATCATGTTGGCTTAGACCAGTCAGGACCAACTTTTAGAATGGGGGAGATGGAATCCCATGGGTCATGTGGGGGTAGAGTAGATGCCAGGAAAAGTCCACGGTTCTGTTTTGAGGGAAGACCGCTGGGACTCGATGCCGGGTAGGCTATCAACAGGGTCACTACGATTAGGGAACACTTTGCTGAGTATAGGCCATTTTTGGTCTTATTTCCATTGGGAACTGGCCTAACTGGTGGGACAAAAACTATTGAGCTGCTTTGCCTAAGTGGTAGCTAGAAGGTGTGAGAATTACTGTGCACACAATACTGTGGCCATCCATTCCTCCATTCTTCTTGTGCCTCTGATATGCACTGGAGATGGGAGGGGGAAGCACACACACGGTCTCTCTCCTGATAGGGAGCTTACATTCCAATGGACAGGATTAAAAAAAGATAACAGAAAATATATATCAGACAAGGTCCTTATATCTAGAATATATGAAGGATTCTTAGAACTGGATAATAAATAATGGCAAGGATTTTGATTAGATATTTCTCCAAAACAGATATACTAATGGCCAATAAGCAAATGAAAAGATGTTCAACATCATTAATCATCAGGGAAGTGCAAATCAAAACCACAAAGAAATACCACTAGGTATGGCTATAGTCAAAAAAGATGGATAATAACAAGTGGTGGTGAGGAGACACTGTTGGTAGGAATGTAAAATGGTGCAGCCACTTTGGAAAATCATCAGGCAGTTCCTCAAAAAGTTAAATGCAGAGTTACCATATGACCCGGTAATTCCATCCTTAGATATATAACCCAAGAGAAATGAAAACATACATGCACAAAACTCATATACAAATGCTCAAAGCAGCATTATCCATAAGAGCTAAAAAAAAAAAAAAAAAAAAAAAAAAGGAACAACCAACATCCACCAACTGATGAATGGATAAGTAAGACGTGGTATATCCATACAATGGAATTATTTGACAATGAAAAGAAATGAAATATTGATGCATGCTACTACCTAGACGAATCTAAAAATGTTATGCTAAGGAAAGAAGCCAAGAAGCCAGTCACAAAAGACTACATACTGTATGGTTCCATTAACATGACAAATCTAAAGAGACAATATGGATCAGTGGTTGCCTAGGGCTGGTGGGGAGGTGATGAGGGTATTAGGGGATGATGGTTAGAGGGGATAAGGTATATTCTTGAATCAATTGTGGTCATAGCTGAAATCCTCTGTGAATATGTTAAAAATCATTGAATTGTACACTTTTAGTGGGTGAATTGTATGGTATGTGGATCGTATGTCAATAAAGCTGTTAGAAAAAGGAAAAATAATTACAAATTATGAGAACTAACCTAATGTTAGAAAAATAACATAAAAGCCTATGGGGTTAAGATTGAGGACGATAGGTGGGACCCCACTTTGATTTTAGGTGAGCAAGTGCTTTCTGTGGAGAGGCTGAAAAGTTTCGGGAAGGACTAGGGATGAGATGAACGAGGAAAGGGGGTGTGTGCGCCAGGTCATCAACCTGTCATCTGTAACCAAAATTCTAGCAGAAAAATTGCTCTAAGCTTCTCCTTAGAGTTTTTATGTAACTATACGTAGAGAAAGCATTGGGGTGAGTCTCAAGGGAAATAAGATAGTTTTAATCTTCAAGCAGATTTGTGATTTGAGGAGAGATACTTAATTACACATAACTCGAAGAAGCAAATATGGTGACAGCTATAAATAGCTAATCTCAAGGCTCCAAGTCAGAAATCTGCATCACAGTCCTTTTTGAATCTCGTCTTTGAGCAACAGAAGGTGGGCTTCTCAGATTTAGGGGCTATGATTAGCCTGTTTCTCAGGTTCATCATGAGTTTAAAAATAGGCTTTGGGAGCTGGGTGTAGAAATGAGCTACTAGTTAAGAGCATCACTGAAATGGATGGACATTTTCATAAGCTGATACTTCTGTATGGCCCTGCTGCCCAAAGACAATTAATTTCTTGTTTTTCCAGGTGAACCCAAGCCTGATCAGTCAGTTTGAGCAGAAGGACTTAAGTTTTGTAGGTCAGGATGTCGATGGGGAGAGGATGGAAATCATTGAACTGGCAAGTAAGTGGGCTTTTTGTTTTTAAAAATTCTCATGGTAAACTAATGTCTATTTGTTGTTATATAGGAAGATACAATTTGATGTTGTATGTGAAGATATAAGTTGAGATTTATTTTCTTTGCCGTCCTTCTTTTCCCCTCTCCTTGGAAATAAATACACAACTAAGCATAAATAATATGACTAAATATAAATTACATGAGAAAACAGACCATGTATAGTCCTAATCATTTTGGGGCCCAGTAGTCTGAATCGACCATAAAATGATACATTGTTCTGAGTCTACCAGTTCCACTAGCAGTATGCTTCCTTAACCATCCCTGCCCCCTTTCTGGGCCTTCTCCGGTTGCTAGCCTTTAGGTCAGTTGCTCTGGGAAAGGCAGGCAGCTTGTTATTGAGTAACACTTTGCTTTCTTCCTCCTTTGAGGAAGAATGACCCAGCGCCCTCCTCACTACTGGTGACTGGTGTTGACGTCTGTTGTGTTTGGGACGTGGGCCCCTCGTTGTACCTGGAGTCTGCCTTTCTATATTGCTCTCTGTGGTCAAATGTGGGCCAGTCATTTGACTTTTGAACACTAGTCGCTGTATCCACGGAAGTTCTTAGTAAGACCAAACAGCACAGAGGGATTAGACTTTCGTTGAGGGAGATCACTGAAGAAGTTGTTTGTGTGTGGCCTGGGACACCCTCGAGAGCATAGGCACAAACCATACACCATTAATGATGAGACAGAGGACAGTGTTCTCATTCAGAGCTGCAAAGATATAGTAAGCCCATGCTTACAGCTGATCCCTACTCTTTCTCTAAGGTTACTTACTACCTGGCCCTTTACAGAAATGTTTGCCAACCCCTGTTCGGGACTCACACGTATATACTTCACTTAACTAACTTGAACCTAACATGTTCAGTTGCCTGCTTGACCTGTTTATCTATCTGGATATTCTCCTAGGACTTCTAATTCAACTTATTTAAAATTAACTTTACATGCTTCCAAACTAGTTCTTCCTCCTGACTATTTCTGTTATCATCAATCTCCTTGTCCAGTGTTTCTCTCCCTTGCCACCATTGACATTGGGAGTGGGATCGTTCTTTGTGGTGGGGGCCATCCTGTGCACTCTATGATATGTGGCAGCATCCCTGGCCTCTACCCACTGGCTGCCAGCAGTATCATCCTCACCTCCGAAAGTTGCAACACCCCAAACCATCTGCAGACATTGCCAAATGTCCCTGAGGGACACACCCGCCCCGATTGGGAACCACTGTCCTAGACTATCAGGCTTAAAATTGGATGCATTTAGTTTTTCTTCCCTTTTATACTCCCAACTTGTAATCAGCTATCAAGTCCTGTAGATTGCGTCTCGAGAAAGAAAGACCGAGTTTGGGATTTCATTCCCATCCCTCCCACCCTGGGCCCAGTGCGTGGTGACTCCAACCCAGAGTGGTCCTAAAGCTTCTCCCTGCCTCCAGGCTCTTCCCTCTGCAACACCTCCTACCGAGGACAGGGCTGTGACTGTGCAGTGCGTGTGACACTAATTTGTTGGATAAACCAGTCTCATTTATCAAATGCTTAGTTGGTACAGGATACTCTGAAAATGGTAACATGACATTCTAGAACCTATCGTTTCAACCTATCAACTTAAAAAAAATATTTTTTATGTTTATTTATTTCTGAGACAGAGAGAGACAGAGCATGAGTGGGGGAGGGGCAGAGAGCGAGGGAGACACAGACTCCGAAGCAGGCTCCAGGCTCCCGGCTCCCAGCTGTCAGCACAGAGCCCGACTCGGGGCTCGAGCTCACAAACCGTGAGATCATGACCTGAGCTGAAGTCGGTCGCTCAACCGACTGAGCCGCCCAGGCGCCCCCCAACCTATCTACTTTAGGCTACAAATATTCGGGACTACTTACTCTTCTAAATGTCCTACTTCTTTTAGCATCTTAGCCCACGTCACATTCCTCTATTTCAAATTCCTTCTCTCTCTCCCTTTCCTTTTCTGTCTCTAATCTGTTCAGGTATTTCAGGAGTCCTGGGCAGGGAGGAGAATTAAAGTTGGCGAAGGCTTCTTTGAATACAGTAACATGTTACCTGGACCTCAAAGAGGGAAAGCAGTGGACACTGCATGCACACTCACTAGATGCTTCTCACTCGACCCCTTGCTAGGGACTCTGCGTGCCTTATTTAAGTGACAAGGCAGGTGATGTTATTCCCACTTTTCAGAGAAGGAGGTTGGAGTGCAGAGAGGATAAATAACTTGCCCAGGGCCATCCAGGTAGTCACAGGCACGGCTGGAGCCCAACCACGGCCTGTGACCACCTCTGTGGATTTTATTGTTCCTCTTGTTTTCATTGGACATTCCACTTAAGATTATCAGTCCGTGCCTGAAGTTTTGAATTAGGGTATGGGGATGTATTTCCTGTAGTCTTTCTGATGGAAATGCCTATCATTTAGAATTTTTATAGGGTGGATCACTCTTTGGGGTTGAATTCTCTTAAATCTTTCTGGCATGTGAGAGGGCAGAGAATTTCTTAAGCAGATAACTATTTGTTTACTTCATTCAAGTACGTACTTTCTTTTAATTCTCCTGGCTCTCATTATTGTCAGCAAATTCTTAGATGCCTCTTTTATCGCCTGGATTTAGATTCCTGTTGATACTTGCAAATCTCGTGCGTGTTGGAAAGGAAATGAGAGACGCTGTGAAATCCTGCAATTTTTAAAAGTTGATTGCAAAGAAATTTATCTTATTAAGGAAAATTCCCCCCAAAGATTCTGATCTTAGCTACCCCTTAGAATCATATCCATGAATCTCAACATTCCTAAAGGGGTTCTAAAAGGAAAAACAAAGCTTGAGATTAGTATAACGTCAGAATGTGATTCAAAGCAATTAAGAGCACTATTTAACAGATATTTTACCTGACTGATATAGAGCATCATGAAAATAAAAACTTTTTAGGTTCTTTCCTCATTTTGGCATAGGGGATTTTTTTTTTTTTTTTTTTTTTTTTTTGAGAAAGTGATTCAGAACAGTGGTCCATTCATTCAAATATTTTGTCCCTGGCTATGACAGACTCATTGCTTGGCTTCTGTGTGTAGTTGTACAAAAAGCACAATTACTGTCTGCTTCTTTCAAAGACATCCCTACATGCTGTGCTGTAAGAGTCATTGCATATTAAATTTAAAGCTACATTGCTTAGTTTCTTTTCTAAGAATGGATGGTTTCTTCTTTTCTTGAGGGGACACATTCCTGGGAGAAGGTAGCATTCTCCTCACCAAGCTTTCTTACCTGAATGTCTCTGTAATTCAAGGAGGCTTCTTCCTAGATGTGATGTAGAGGATTTCTACACTGGATTTTTCTGGACTCAGAGCTGTCCAATTAAACTTGCTGCCATGGTGGCCTATTCTGCCCTGTTCAGTATGGTAGCCACTAGCCATGTGTGGCTATTGAACATTTGAGATGTGCTCAATTAATTTGAATGGATTTAAATAGCCACATGTGGCTGGGAGCTGCCATGTTGTATAGCAAAGCTTTAAATGATAACCTTACAAGAGTGGGCATTTCTGTTCCATCATCATTCCTCACTGGTGTAACTTTGGGTCTCCGGTGGTAAGTGATGGAGATTTGTGATTTTGAATTCCATACTAGATTTTTATTTATTTTTTATTTAAAAAATTTTTTTAATGTTTGTTTATTGATTGATTGATTGAGAGAGAGAGAGAGAGAGAGAGAGAGAGAGGCAGAGAGGCAGAGAGAAAGGGAGACACAGAATCTAAAGCAGGCTCCAGGCTCCAAGCTGTCAGTGCAGAGCCTGATGCAGGGCTCAAACTCACGAACTGTGAGATCATGACCTGAGCCGACTGAGCCACCCAGGTGCTCCTAATGTTTATTTATTTTTGAGAGAGAACGCGACAGAGCATGAGCAGGGGAAAGTCACAGAGAGAGGGAGACACAGAATCCCAAGCAGGGTCCAGGCTCTGAGCTGTCAGCACATAGCCTGATGTGGGGCTCAAACTCATGGACCATGAGATCACGACCTGAGCTGAAGTCGGACGCTTAACTGACTGATCCACCCAGGCATCCCAGATTTCCATACTAGAATTTTAGTTCATTTGATAAAGCATCTTGTTGAAAGCTTTAAAGTTATATTTACTTCCCCCTATAAAACTTATATTCTGGCATCTTCGGTTTGATATATATAGCAATTAAAATAATTAAAAATTATTTTTAATGCTTATTTATTTTTTTTGAGAGAGAGAGAGTGTGAGCAGGGGACGTGCAGAGAGGGAGACACATAATCTGAAGCAGGCTCCAGGCTCCAAGCTGTCAGCACAGAGCCTGATGTGCGGCTTGAACTCAAGTGCTGTGAAATCATGACCTGAGCCAAAGTCAGGTGCTCAACTGACTGAGCCACCCAGTTGCCCAAGTTAAAATAATTTTTAAAGTAGGGAATATAGCACTGACCATGTTCTGTACTCTAGTGATTATGGGATCAGAGGGTTGCTGGATTTCTAGAGAGTTGCTTGATTAGGAACTGCTTCCTAATCGGGGGAAAAAACATAGTTTTTGAGAATTCTGATAGGGGAAGGAATTTGCAATTCTGTACAATTTCTACCGAGATTTGGAAATGTTGCCCATTTAATTTTTTCCATTCTAAAACAAGATTCGTGTATTTAAAAGTAGCTGGTAAAGCTACTTTTCTCTTCCTATTACATCTAAGAGAACTTGAATTGTTCGTGTAGGAGATTTGACAACCCTTGATATGAAAATCACTTAATTTCCCCTCCACCGCCCCTCCCAATGATGTAAGGAACATATGCTCATGGAAAAGTTTCACATGATAGGGAAAAGTATAAGGAAGAAAATAAAAATATCTTGACCTCTTACCACCTTGAGCCGTTACCACCATTAACACGTTGAAAGGCCATCCTTTTATCACTCTGAGACTCATAGTCGCAGGAGATAAGTTGGCATAGGCTAAAGTAGGAGTGTCAGTTCAGTTTCATGGTGCCATCTCTGATTAATACCCGCAAGTACTTGCTGCATTCCCTCACCCCCCCCCCCCCCCACTCTTCCCTTGGGAACGGTAAAGACCTTGTAGGAAATGGCCTGAAGCCAGCTAAGAGACAGAATGACCTACAAATAGCCTAGAGCGAGAGGGATTCCATTGAAATGGAGCCAAGGTAAGTCTATGAAGTGCCTTCAAAAAGCAAGCAGACTTTGGGCAAGCAGGATTCATCATTCAAAAGTTTGGCTTGATTTTGCTCATGCTAGCACCTTGCACAGATAAAATGCCAGATCTCTTATTAAGTGAGATGTGTTTTGCCGTGTGAAATTCTGCTGTGAAGATGACTCATGAAAGTCACTGGCAATGATAGCAGGTTAATTGTCTCACTGTTTGATGTGTTTTCTTGTGAAAAGATAAGACCTTGAAAGCAGCTCTCGTGTTTTTCTGCTTCAATTGCATCATGATTATTCTCATTTCAGATCACCCCTATTTTGTTGGTGTCCAATTCCATCCTGAGTTTTCTTCTAGGCCGATGAAGCCTTCCCCTCCATACCTGGGACTATTACTTGCAGCAACTGGGAACCTACATACCTACCTGCAAGAGGGCTGCAAACTGTCTCCTAGGTAACCAGCTTACTACTCCTAGCCCCATCCCAAGCTGTGCTTACCAATGTCTTGGGCTTCTTCTTCGTCTTTTTTTTTTTTTTTTTAGGTTTCTCATGAAATTTAATATCATTACAGGATTTTTTTTTAAAGTGACGAGTAATTTTTTCTTTCTTAACGATCATAATTTTTTTCTCTGAATGAAAATGATTTCTTCACATCTACAATGGTAGCATGTCAGCTTTCCAAATCATGCTGATGCTGGGTATTATTTTAGAAATTTGTGTCATTTTGATAAGTGAAAAATGGGGTTTTCTTGTGTTGACTCTTTGATTAATGAATATATAAAAATGTTTTGTGTTTATTTGCTTTTTTAGGAATAGCCTGTTCATATCCTCTGCTCTATTTTTTCCTTTTGCTATTATATCCTTTTTCTTACTGATTGGTAAGCTCATTATATATAAAGGACATTAATCCTTTCTTAGGTTGCAAATATTTTTTCAAAGTGGGTTTGTTTGACTTTTAAATTGTTAATGGTAGTTTTCATTTTCCCTAAGGAGTATTCAATTAGGACTTTATATAGTCTTTATTTGTGTGTGTGTTTTTTTAAGATCCTATTTTTCGGGGTGCCTGGGTGGCTCAGTTGGTTAAGCGTCTGACTCTTGATTTTTGGTCAGATCATGGTGTCATGGTTCATGGGATTGAGCCCCATGTTAGGCTCTGTGCTGACAGCATGGAACCTGCTTAGAATTCTCTCTCTCTCTCTCTCTCTCTCTGTCGCTCTCTCTACCCCTCCCCTGCTCATGTGCTTGTGCATGGGCTCTCTTCCTCTCTCAAAATTAAAAAAAAAAAAAAAAAGATTTTATTTTTCAGTAAGCTCTACACCCAACATTGGGCTGGAACTTATAACCTTGAGATCAAGAATCACAGGCTCTACCGACTGAGCCAGCCAGGTGCCCTTACTTACATATTTTTAAAATTTATGTAATCAAATCTTTAACTTTTATGGATTCTGCCTTTAGTATCATGCCTAAAATCTTCCTTTCCCTATCAAAAATATTATATAAATAATGGCCCATTTGTTTTCCACTGGTATTCTTATGCTTTCAATTTTATAGTTTAAATCTATAATCTATATGTACTTTATTATTGGTGTATTACTTAAGGTAGTATCTGCACCCCACCCCCATGGTTAGTAAGCTGAGTAGTTCAGATTTGTTGCAGAGATTTCTGTTTTGTTCCATTGATGATTTCATCTCTTATTTCTGAACCCTTACCACCCTCTTCATTATCATAGCATTATTGTAAATCAAGCCCTTATCTACCCTACACCCGTTATTCTTTAACATTTTAAAAAATATATTTTGCCATTCTCCCAGATGAATTATACAATGATTTTGAAAATGAGGTTCAAATAAAAAAAAAATACGTTAGGGATTTTCATGAAAATTTCTTTACATGTAAATATTAGTTTGGGGACAATTCATATCTTTACTCCTTCTCATGCAAGAATATTGGATACAATAACTTTATGGACCTGGCCAGAATCAGAGAGCGGTTAGGTAGAGTTAGTACCACAGTAGCTGGATATGTGTTGTTTAGAAGATTACTGTCACTGACCCTCATCGTGGCAAATAACCCTCGTGATGTTGCAGTTTAGAGTGCCAGGATCAGTGTCCGACGTGTGTGTGTGTGCCCGTGTTACCCAAGCCTGCTTCTTTGGGACATCACCTACTAGGAGAAGCTCACGGCTCTCTATCATTTCTTTTACCCACATTTTGAAATGGGAACAGCTTTACGTATTTCCATGTTGGGTGTCTTACTGACTTAATGATCATTCCTCATACTCTGGAGCCGGCACACTGGCTTTCATACTGTGCCCTGTGGAGCTGGATATGGGCTGCTGCGAGGAGCAGGCTGAGGGGGCTCCAGAAGCTTCTCTGCTCCAGCTGAGCAGCTGCACTTGATCAGGCTCATGTGATATGGTTCCGTGTGAGATCGTGCATGGAGAGAGCGTCCTGTGTTCTGATACCGCATGGCTTATGTAGCAGATTGGAAATGCCAGTGTGGTCCCATGTCACATGTGCGCTGTGACCCTTCTCAGCCACTTTATAGTCTCCATTATTTCAGGTGCCCACATGTAAAAGGAGAGTGACAGTGGAGGAAGTTACATGGCTGAGAGAAATAATTCACGCAAAACTGGTTGTTTGCAAGCAGTGGCTAGAAATAAATGCTACCTAATTTGTGGGGACTGCCCACCTATGTGTTGGATGGCCTGCCGATTCCCGCATGGGGGATGGTGGTCTCTGAGTAAAGCTTACCAGCAGTTTCTGAGAAAAATGGTTCCTTGCTAGCAACTTCTGAGCAAGATTCAGTATGTCTCAAGGAGAAGGAAAGACTTCTTAATATAACTCTGATGCTGGTGTTGGAATTACAGCTGACCAGCGTGCTTCCATGGTAGTCAGACAATTCCTACATATCAGCCATAAATCGGTACGTTTCTCTCTCTCTCTTTTAGTTTGTTTGTTTTGAGAGAGAGAGAGAGCGCGGGATAGGGGCAGAGAAAGAGGGAGAGAGAATCTCAAGCAGCCTCCACACTGTCAGTGCAGAGCCCAGTGTGGGACTCGAACTCATGGACTGCGAGACCATGACCTGAGCCGAAATCAAGAGTTAGTCCCTTAACCGACTGAGCCGCCCAGGCTCCCCAACCAGTGCATTTCTTAAGGGCGGCGAGCATCTTATTTATCTTTACCTCCCTGGCTTCCCAGCAGACGAGGTTGTTTAGTACAACCTTGTTTGCTAAAGTAACAATTCTAGGTAGCACCGGAGGATGGCTACAGTGTAGTCTAATTCTGACACCTAAGGGGGTTTTCTGACTAAGAATGGCACCCGTGAGTTAACCCAGTGACAGACACCAGGATTCCAGAAGAACCTTCAACTTCAACTTCTCTCTGCCCAGCTCCATGGTGTCAGTGAACATTGAAAAGCAGACAGCTGCTTTGACGGCCAGGCTCTAATGTGAGCTGAGTTGGGACTGTATTTCTGTCAAAAAAGATTACCGACTGTAATCAACCATAAACAACCATAACAAGGAATATGAACACTGGAATAATGACTTCCTTTCCCAGAAATTGGCTGACGGTATGTAATTACATGGCACATGTGCAGCTGACATCTTTAAAGCCCAGAATGTAAAAAAATTTTTGGCTTTGTGCACGTACACCTGAGCTATAACCTCTGCATTCTGCCCTGTGGAGAAGAGTTCTCTTTTAGTGCCTAGGAAGTTGCAGTGAGAATATTATTTGGGGATCTAGAGCTAGTGTGCTAAGTTTTTGGCCACTCTGTTATCTGTAGAGTGGCAGCAGTTATGAGGACCAGTTCCACCTGGTTTTCAACTTGGAGTCTTTTGTTCAAGAGGCATAACAGCTGTAGGATAGTGTTTTTTCAGGTTTCTTAAATTTAAGTTTGATTTTTATTTATTTTGAGAGAGAGAGCAGTCAGCAGAGGGGCAGAGAGAGAGGGAGACAGAATCCCAAGAAGGCTCCACACGGTCAGTGCAGAGCCCCATGTGGGACTCAAACTCACGAATTGTGAGATCATGACCTGAGCCGAAATCAAGAGTTGGAAGCTTAATTGACTGAGCCATCCAGGTGCCCCTTTTCAAGTTTTTATAAGCTACTCAAAAGTACATGCAAAATCAAACTCAAAGTCTTTGTTTTAGCCCTAAGACAACCCACAGGTGTGATGATTCACTAGAAGGAAATCTGAATACAGTTGTACTCATGGTTGAAATTCACTACAGTGACAGAGTAAGTTTGCACAGCTGGATCAGTAAGAGGAAAAGATATAAGTGGAGTCTGGAGAAATCGATTTGTAGGTTTCCTGTGCCCTCTCCCTCCCGTGAAAGGTCACACACAGCTCACCTTCCCCCTGCAGCAATGTGTGTGGTGTTTATGCCCATTTGAGACTCAGAGCTTAGGGTTTTTATTGGGGCTGGTCACATAGGCATTCTCTACCTAGTAGCCACTCAGATTCCAGACTCTCAGAAGGAAAGCAAGCATTCACCGTAAATCACATTGCTTGTACGTACAGCCTGCACCAAGTGAAACCGGCATTATCAGTTAGTAACGGATAAAACATTCTGAAAGCCAAGTTCCTGAGTTCCCTGGCAAGCAGGACCCTCCTCTTTTTTTTTTAATGTTTATTTATTTTTGAGAGACACAGAGAGAGAGAGAGAGAGAGAGAGAGAGAGAGAGGGGCAGAGAGGGAGAGGGAGAAACAGAATCTGAAACAGGCTCCAGGCTCTGAGCTGTCAGCACAGAGCTCGATGCAGGTCTCGAATGCCACTGATCATGACCTCAGCCGAAGTCGGACGCTGAACCGACTGAGCCACCCGGGCTAAATGTAAAGCACTTAACACAGTGTCTGGTCTATGGTGGGAAATTAAATGGGATTTTTTTTTTTTTTTAAGTAAGCTCTATGCCCAACATGGGGCTTGAGCTCACAAACCCCGAGATCAAGAGTCACACACTCTACCGACTGAGCTAGCTAGATGCCCCTAAATGAGAATTATTAATTTTACCTTAGTTCTGCTCTCCTTCATCTCTTGCCTACTACAACGCTTCCTACCTGGTGTCTATACCTCCAGCTTTCCTCTTTTCAGTCCATCTTCCTACATTATTTTGGAGTTTAAAACTCTCAGTGGCTTCTCGACTTCTAGAATAAAATGCACACAAATCCTTAGGGAACAGCTTGCAGTCCCTCGATCTCCCCAGAAGATTTCAATGCTTTTGCTTCAGCTCACACCACTTTTGTGGCTCTTGATATACATTCCTAAACCGCTTAGTGAGAGGTGAGTCTGTATCCTGCCAATCTGTATCCTGTTAGGATGCTAGTTGGAGGAAAATCATTGCTGACCGGTGGTGGGGGCATTGGAGGTGGGTGTGGCCTCTCTGATGTACATTTTCTAGCACTATTTTAAACTTGGAATCGTCTTGCCTATTTTTTTTTTAAATTTCGGGCTGCACGGTTAGTGTGGCCAAGGGCCATTCTTACAATATATGGTGTGTAGGAGCCAAGGGCAGGCCACCGCAAGATGGGCCACTTTGGCATAAAGATTATTTCGAGTTTGAAGGGGTTTGGGACAAGTTCCCTCAAAGTATGCCACTTTGGCACATGGACTATTTTTTGTTTAATGTTTATTTATTTATTTATTTTTAAATTAAATCTATTTATCTATTAAAATTTTCATTTATTTATTTGTGTGAGAGAGAGAGACAGAGCACGAGAATGAGTGAGGGACAGAGAGAGAATCCCAGGAGGTGTAGAGAGACGGGGAGAGAGACTGTGGAGCTCCGAGCAGGGCTCGAGTTTACCAGTCGGGGCTCAAACTCACCAACCATGAAATCATGACCTGAGCCTAAGTTGGATGCTTAACTGACTGAGCCACCCAGGCACCGCATTAAGTGTTTATTTTTGAGAGAGAGAGAGAGAGAAAGAGAGCAAGTGTGGGAGAGGCACAGAGAGAGGGGGGGACAGAGGATCCGAGGCGGGCTCTGTGCAGACAGCAGAGAGCCCAATGTGGGGCTTAAACTCACAAACGGTGACATCAAGACCTGAGCTGAAGTCCGTCGCTTAAACGATTGAGCCACCCAGGCGCCCCTGGCGCATGGACTGTTTTTGAGCTGAACGCGATCAAGACCCTGCAGGCTCAAGAGAAACTTTTGCCTCTTCAATTTTCCCCTATTAATCTGTCTAACGTCACTTTGATTCTTAGTCCAGCTAGAAATACCTTAGAGGGGACAGGTGCAAATAGTTTGTTTCTTTGGGGACAATGTGGATGCATAGAGCAGGTGCTATGGATTTGACTTCTGGGTTTGCTACCTACGGGGTACTTTTTTCCAAGCCTACTCCTAAATCTCACGGTCTACATCCTTTCCGGCTACTGCTATCAAGAGGTACTTTTTCCCCTTTATTACATTTCAAGGAAAAGTGACCTGGAAAAAAAATGATTCTTTTTAAGCAGTTTTTAAAACACCTTTTAAAACAGCGCCCCCTTCCCTGCCCCGCAGTTTGTCACCAACTCCATACCTTGAGACTTTTTTTGGTAAAGTACTATGAATAAACCACATTTGAGTACACCTTCCCTTAGGGATTGAATGTTGATTGAAAGGTGCTCTTTTATTGATGGTGGTTCACTGCAGTGCTGATGGTACGGGTGCCACCAGGAATGGAGTTCCTAGTACTAGAGACTACTGTGCTTTTAATGCCCTGCCTGGCTTGTAGTCCACCATTTACTATTCAATGCAAAAGTCATTCACAGCATACCAAGTTTTCATTCCATTGCTCTTATATTTTATGGCTTCCAGGGGCTCTCTGAAAAGGAAGTAAGTGTAGCAGTAACAATGCTTTGGAGAAAACCGTGTGCCTGGCAACCTGTTTTAAAACATGCTTGTTCCACACAGAATGGATTTTGATCTAAAGTATTGTGGGAACTCATGTAGGCTGGGAATCCTCAGTATGCCGTCAAAAAAAAAGGTTTTTTGAAATTCCAACCACCTCTTTCTATTAATGGAGAAGAAACGGTTTAACGGCTGCCCCTGGGGTAGCATAAAAGGTGGGATATATGAGGCATCGTATATCTTGTCCTGGAGCCTTGGAATATATGTTTTCTTACATTGGGAATTTATTAGGAACCAGGAATCTTTGACAAATGATTATGACAAGCCTTTTATTTGTCAAAAAACCACACATAGACTGCTGCAGTCAAGTCTGGTAAGTCAAGCCAGTGTTGTTAGGATAGAGACTCCCATGAGTCGTTGCTGGTGATTTTCATTTTGTCTTGTAAAAAATAACATAGGGGCACCTGGCCAGCTCAGTCGGTAGATCATGTGACTCTTGACCTCAGGGTTGTGGGTTCAGGCCTCACCCTGGGCTTGGAGCCTACTTAAAAAGAATATAGTAAAAAACTTTTTTGAAAAAGAGTGCTTCCGTTATTTGGGGGCATATGCATGCACGAGAGACATTTGCCATGATTTTCATTAACTGTAGATAGCCAGGTCTTAAAAAACATTTTTTTTTTTTTTTTAGGGAGTGACAAGGAGATGATCATATTTTTTTAAATCATTATTCATTTGTTTTAAAATAAGTGCTATCCAATAGAACTTTCTGCAATGCAATGATGGAAATGATGGAAATGTTCTATAATCTGCACTGCCCAATATGACAGCCACCAGTCACACATGACTTTTTGTTAGGTAGTTAGTTAAGTGAGAGGGAGGAGGCATAAAGCCGATGCTGGCCACACCCTCAGAGCCATTCCCCAGGGTTAACGGCCACACTTTCAGAGCCACCTCTGAGAGCTAAGGGAACAGGAAAGGCCTAGCCCCACAGCTGGCTCAAAAGCCACAAGGCGACTTCCAAGAGCTGAGCATGTGCCCACAAGGTGCAGCTTGCCCTTAAGGTCACAGCAAAAGCTCATTAGAAACTCATAAATATATAATACACAAATAAATACAATTATAACAGGTGCATCATGGGTAGGCACTTGCGCAGAAGCCAAAATGCACTATAACCACCAGCTGTCAATCAAAGCCAAATTTGCATATGCAGAAAACAGGTTTAAAAGGGTGCAGCTAGAGCTTCTTGGGGCCATTACCACTTTTGCTCCAGCAGTGGCCCCCTTTCTTTCTTGAAAGTGTACTATACTTATCTAGTTAATAAACTCTATCTCCCCATTCTGGTCTCAGGTCTCCAATTCTTTGGTGCATCTGGGATAAGAACCAAGTGACCCGGTAACATAGTGAACACTTGAAGTGAGTGAGGAATGGAATTTTCAGTTCAATTTGATTTTAATTGATTGAAATTTAGATAGTTTCTGTGGCTTGTGGCTTCTATATTGGGCAGTACAGGTTTAAAATTTCCCCTCCACAAGTGGCGCCTGGGTGGCTCAGGCCGTTAAACCTCCAACTCTTGATTTTATCTCAGGTAATGATCTCAGGATTCATGAGTTAGAGCCCCCAGTTGGGCTTTGTGCTGGCAGCACTGAGGAGCCTACTGTGGATTCTCTCTCTCTCTCTCTCTCTCTCTCTCTCTCTCTCTCTTGTCCCTTCCCCTGCTTGCTTGTGCGTGCTCACTCTCTCTCAAAATAAATAAACTTAAAAAAAAAAAAAAACTTCCCCTCATCAAATATATCAAGATACACACAAATGAGTCCATATTCTGTGACATTTCGTAGAATTTAACATGTAAGACCTGAATGTCTAATAATTTTCCCTCCTGAGAAACATGTGCATGGGTACAGAGAAGATTATTTAAAAAGATGGGTTAGCCTTAAGATAGAGCTGTGATGTCTCGAATTAAGTGCAAATGTACCCAAATAAGTATATCTTATGACTTCTTTAAGTTTGTTCTGTGTGAAGGCAAAAAGAACCCCTAAGTCATATACGGCACAGAGTAGCACCCGCATTTTATGGAATGTGCGGGAGCCATTGCTATTCTGCGTGTGGTGATGATCTACGTTTTATTTCTAGCACTTGCTTTTTGCTGGCACGTGAATGCCCTAAAATCAGCACGTTTCACAGCAATGCCCATTTTGATGATTCTGTTCTTGAGGGCCATGGCTTATTTCATCGTCCTACTTCTGGCCAGCGACACAGGTGAAAGAAAATGAGTGAACCCACTCATTTGCCTGGGACGTGAATAAACTCAAGCTGAGTCTCGCTTTGTTAGGCTCAGCCTATGCCATTTTGTTGTGTGGTCAGAGTTTGGTGTAGCCAGCCATCAGATAGAAATGAGAGCCATTAGCTTACAAACAGATCCACCCAAGTCTGCTGGCTAACGTGAGCGGGGAATTACTCGGTACAAGAAACAATTCTGAAAATCATGCACTCGGCAGTTTTTATGACCTTATATTTCCACGACTTGTTGAGAGCTATCATGTTATAAATATGTAAATCCCATAAACAGCAATCACTTCTATTTTTATACAGTCTCCAGAGCACATGTATGCATTCTCTTTCGGCCCTCATAACATTTTGGTGAGGTTGTAGGTATTGTTACTACTTTTTCCCAGACTCTCAGGAGTCAAGTGGTCAGTCCAAAAGTATGTGGCTAATAAATATTACAACCAGGGGTGTGAGGGGGAAGATGTGGGCCCACCTTACTCTTCCCTGGGCTCAGAAGTAGGGAAGGAAGCAGGTATAAAATCTGATGCCTTCTCACTTGTGGAGTCAGAGGACATGTGACTGCTGGCACATTGTAGCAGTTTAGACTTGAGCTTGTGACCTGGGTTAGCATGATGGGGATTCTGGCCCCACCTTGAATGAGCTGTGTGCCAGATGAATCACTGCAACACCCTGACCTTCATTTCTTCTCCCAGAGAAAGTCGAGTGCAACTTCCAAATCCCTTTTTGTTGCACAGAACCAGGAAAGAGTCTACATTTGTGTAGTGAGATTGCATAGATAAGGAAGGGGCAGTTTCTGAAAAAACGTTCTTCAGTTATTCCTGTGTTTTCTTTACTGGAAACCCTCTTGTAACAGTAGAACTGATTTTCCTGATTTAAAATCTAAGTAGGAGTTTTCTTCTATTTGGTTAAGGATATGTTCATTAAATGTTTCTCTAACATGTCTTGTATCCAATTCTTTTTTTTTTTAAGTTTATTTATTTTCAAAGACAGAGAGAGTGAGGGAAGGACAGAGAGAGAGGGAGAGAGAATCCCAAGTAGGCTCCACGCTGTCAGCGCAGAGCCCATCTCAGGACTCCATCTCATGAACTGTGAGATCGTAACCTGAGCTGAAATTGAGAATTGGAAGCTTAAGCGACTGAGCCACCCAGGCTGCTGTCTTCTGCCAGTTCTTAATCTTTTATCTCCCGTCCATACTCTAGCCCCGCCCCTGCAGCCTTTCCAGTATTTTGTTCAAAAGTCATGGAGGAGAGTGGGCTTGTCTTTCACATTTTTGTTTATGTATTTATTGATACTTGCTCAATATATTTAGAGTAAATCTTTGTTTCCTAACCTGTCAGCATAGGGTTTCTTCAGTTGTTCCCTTTCCTCCTTAAACAAACAAACAAAAAGTGGATTTTCACCTGTTATGGAATTGAGATTTCTATTGCTATAAGTCAGCAAAAAAAGTTGGTCAAGGTCAGGATTGGGTCACACATAAAATACTTCCTGGCAACGTCATCTCCATAGATCAGTAGAACTCTTGTGGAGTTGATCTACTTGCTGACTTATTTGGAACCGAACAAGAGGAACCCCACCCTGAGCTCATGGCTCAAAACAGAACTACAATTTCAGGGCTATCTCCTGGAGAAGGTGCACTTCTGAGGGAACCCAACACGGCAACATCTATGTCAGTAATTGGTCCTGTTTTGAATCCTACATGTGATTCGAGGGAGTAGGAACATGCCATAAAGTTTCTAATATGAAAATAGCATAATTGTGCAAATTATTTCTCAAATCCTTGGATGTCTGAGAATGTTGGAATGGAAAACTTTCATGCTACTGATCTTTATTAGCAGTCTTCAGAAGGTTATGAATGGTAATCTAAGTTGAAATGATTTTATCAATTTTCTGAATAAGTTACTTCCAACTTAAGATGAAAGCAGGAGATCAGCTCATCTGACAAAAGGAGATCACCGTGTGCAGTTGAACTAACCTCTTTCTGTAGTGCCTAGAAAGTGACGGTAGAATATTTCTTAGCATTTTCTCTGAATGGGGATTAATTATGGAAAGTGTTCAGAATTGGAAGTAGAATAATGGTCCAGGGTTGTTTTTTGTTTTGTTTTGTTTTGTTTTTTTTACATCTTGCTAAATTAGTTCCTCTTTTGATCTAGTGATAGATACAGCGATGCCAGTGATGACAGCTTTTCAGAGCCAAGAATAGCTGAGTTGGAAATAAGCTGAAACTAATACATGACCTGGAATGATCAGGACTTCCTGAGAGGGTAAGATGGAATCCTCAAGTATTATCTGTTGGTCTTACAGATAAGCTGTTGTCCCGTGGAGAAAGTAGCATCGTAGGACTTGCCTTGTAGGATTTTGCTCTCTCAGGATGCTCTTATTTGACTAACATAGGTAGCAAACAGGAGCATCTCAGGGCATAGTTAGGATAGGCCTAACAGCCGATCATGCTTTGGGGAAACTGGGATGCACCAGAGAAAGCTCTGGTGAAAATGGTTAGCAGGGAGAAAACGGAATGCACCTGGGGCCAGGAACAAATATGTAAGTGCACTTACAAATGTGTGTCTGGGGGCGATAGTGGTTAGAGTAGTAATAAGTCAGCAAACTTGTTCTGTAAAAGGCCAGATAGTAAATATTTTAGGATTTGCGGGCCGTGCAGTCTCTGTTGCAACTATTCCACGCTGCCATTCTAGAGGGAGAGCAAGCCTAGACAATACATAAATGAAGGGGTGTGGCTTTCCCAATAAAACTTTATTTATAAAAACAGTTTGCTGATCCCTCGTTTAGGTCCTTCAGGGAAAAGCAGATTTCCTTGGATTTGTATAAAATAAAATTGTATTTTATTTCTTTGTAGGAAGATGCCAGAGACCGGGTTGGCTTCTGAGGACAGCTTATTTTCTCCATGGCTCTTTTAGGCTTTATTAGGGAGGATCGCAGTCTGGATAGCTTTATTAAACTCAAGCTCAGAGGCAGATATTGCCTGGGACAAGTCTAGTGTTATGGCAGGCCTTGAAGTGAATGAGCAGCTTTCCTTAGCAGGACAGAAGCTTCTGAAAAGATTATAAAGAGTTAATTGCTCTAGTATGAGCTCTCTTCATATTTCACTTTGGGGTGGAATATTCATGTTCACTAGGGAAAGCATATCTCTCTCTGTTTAGGTTTACCTCAAACATGGAGACCTTTAGTAGCAAACCAAAATGGTACAAAGGCTAGTTGGAGGTATTTTAAGACTTACGTTATTCAGTTTCTGATGTTGCTAATACTTATATTCTTTCTTTCTTTCTTTCTTTCTTTCTTTCTTTCTTTCTTTCTTTCTTTCTTTCTTTCTTTTTTAGGCTCTGATGTAATTGAAGCCAGGATGAACGAACTCTCTGAGGAAATCACCATACTCTTAAAGATTTGCTCTGTTTTCCACCAAACATGGATGTAAAGCCTCAAAGGGGATCTAATTATAGATGAACCAGAACCAAAGGGCTAGTTTCCATTTCACTCCAGAGGCAGCCTTTGGTTCTCACAAATTTCTGTAAGCCAATTAAACTTTTCCCAATGACCTCATGGGGGAGAAAGTGTGTTTGTGTTTTGTCTGGCGAGTGGTGCTGTTCTGGCAGGGAGCAAGGATCCAGGTAACCCGGCCTTCACTGTGATGTATGAGAAGGCTGACAGGGCACATGCGATAGTGATTTTCGAGTAAAAATGGAGTCATTCTGTGAACTGGAACTCAACCACAAGTTTGGGTGCGGCCCAAGTTTCTTTCAGTTTGTCACCCTGCTTATTTTTAGTTACAAATAAAATTAAACAAGTCCAAGACTAGGGATGGCAAGTAAGGCAGGCGGGCAGAATTTAAGGGGGAATAAAAAATATATATGTATAGATTAATTGAGCTGAAATTCACATAACCTAGAATTTACCAATTTAAAGTGAACAGTTGAAGGGTATCAAGTATGCTCCTGTTCGATGTCCTTGAGAGGACAGCTGTTGCGCACTGGAGCTTTCTGATACTGATTTAAATATTTTAACTGCTCAGTTAACTTTCCTTGTGTGTGGTTGTCTTTGGCCCTTTAACTTTTTCCTCTTAGTGCTGTGAGATGTTACAGCGTTATTTTGTAAGACACTACAGAAAATTCATCCTGCAAACACAGGCAGAAGTGAAAGGAGTAATTCTGGTAAATAAAAATATTAAAGAGCTTTAGGGCTCCACTTGTGAAAATTACAGCTTGAAGATCACAAGAGGCTCCAAATGAAAAGCCCACAAGGTAGGTTTAAAAGCCGGAATGGGCCTCATAGAAAGCGGGACTTAAGCACGGGGGTGGGGGGCAGACTTTAACATCACAAAGGGGCGGGTAGTCTGGCTTAAATGGAAGTTTTCAATTGTGATGATTATGATTTCTAAAGTCACTTATCACTGAGTGCTCTCACTGGGGGTTAATGATGCATGTAAATAGGACCGGAAGAAGGGCGCTTAAAAACCATAAACTAGTCTTTCTGTCGTTGCTCCGTGAGGTTTTTCTCTTTTGGAGACACTCCTTGAACCTGGAATCCGTTGAAGGCTTGGTGGTAGGTAGTAGTAGCGGAGCAGTTGTGGGACCTGAACACATAGGAAGTTATTATAAATCGTTCATTTAAGAAATCTGTCTTGAACCCCCAGCATGAGCCACACGTGGTGTCAGGTGCTGGGGGAAATGAAGGCGAGCAGAATTTGCCCCTGTAGGGGCCCAGGGCAGGCTGCCCCAAGATGGGCCACTTTGGCATAAAGATTATTTCTAGTGGAAAGTAATCCAAACCCAGCAGATGTGGGAAAAGCTCTCTGCTTCCCCTCAACTGCCAAAATTCACATTGGACAGAAGAGCGCTGTTAACAGAGACCCCCTTTTACCTAAAAACCTTATCTGCATAATAGGGCAACCTTGTTTTTCAAAACATCTCCTTTTCCTTCCCGCTAATGGTCTTTCTCCCCTTTGTGTCCTCAGGCCCCTCCTCCTTTCCTTAGCTAAACTTCAAGTTGCCTCCTTATCTTTGGAATTTCCATGTCTGTGTGGATTCTTCTTACGTATGCCATTAAATTTGATTTATTCCTGTCAGTCTGTCTCATGTCAGTTCGATTGTTAGTCTGGCTAGAAGGACCTTGAAGGGCACAGGAAGGTCTTCCTCCCCAACACCCCCAAAATATGTCTCATTGGTATAAGGATTATTTTAGGCTGATTTTAAAGAAACAGCAGACATAGGAAAAGCTCTGAAAACTGAGTAGTAGTTATCTTTTGTGTACTGGAGGTATACAATGTTAGTAAACTGTTTTTCTCCTATTAATCTGTCTTTTATTACAGGGGCTGTCTTCCAAACCAGGCCTTGATGGAAATAGAACTTGAACTGGGTGAATTGCTTTTTGCCACCCAGCTTTAGTTTTTAAGGTTCATGTCCACGAAGACCTCTAAAACATGGTGGCAAATCTATGGATGCCATTCCGTTTTCTCTCTTCCGAATGGGGCTCCCTTTCCATCCTGGTAGCTTCCTTGGTACTACCTTCTCCTCTGAGAAGAATACTGGTGACAAGTTGGGGAATCCAGGTGGCACTGTGTGGTGATGTAGTGCCTTATTGTCAAGTTTGAAACTTCTTATCTTTTCCTTGAACAAGAAATTGTCTTGAAAATAGATGTATTGCTTTGATTCGTTTTCCCTGGGAGGGACTATGCTTTCAGTTAATACTCTGGGAGCATTTCGATATTGAGAGTAAGGTAAAAACCTAGAACATGGGAGCCCCTGGGTGGCTCAGTCGGTTAAGCATCTGACTCTTGGTCCCAGCTCAGGTCACGAACTCGCAGTTTGTGAGTTTAAGTCGCACTTTGGGCTCCGCGCTGACAGCACAGAGCCTGCTTGGATTTCTCTCGCTCTCTCTCTCTGCCTCTCCTCTGCTCACTCTCTCTGTCTTTCTCTCTCAAAATAAGTAAATAAACTCAAAAAAAATTTTTTTTAATTAAAAAAAAAAAGAATGAAGAAGGAAAAAGCATGATGGCACTTTCTTTGTTGTTCAAAGGAAGCACTATCTAAAGCAGGGGGTGGCAAACTATAGGTATAGGCTAAATCCCAATCTATTTTTGTCAATAAAGTTTTATTGGCACATAGCTGCGCACACTTTTTTTTTTTAACTGTTGTCTGTGGCTGTTTTCCTGCTACAGTGACAGAGCTGAGTAGTTGTCGGAAACCCGTAAAGCCTAAAACATTTACTATCTGCTGCTTCACAGAACCAATTTGTTGACTGTTATCTAAAAGGAGTGCTGTGAGAAAACTTCTTTACAAGTCTCTGATGGAGTCGCAGCTTTCAAAATCTTTTTTCTGTATAGTGAAGATACGTTCTTTCAAACATTTTAAAAGAATTCCTGACATGAAGTTCCACGTTGAAACACTACAGAAGAATCTCTTAAACTTCCGTCTTCAGCCACCTTGTTCCCTTCCCTAGAGGCTATTGTATCAAATGGTTCTGGGTCCTTCCTGCTACATACCATGCAGAGAGGATTGTTTCACCATAATGTTTAAACAGCATTCTTATTTCAGAGGAAACTATATTTCTCTATTCAGTGGAGAAAGAATAATTATGAAATACCAAGAAACGTACAAGGGAAAGGTCCGTACTCGGTTCAGCTTGTGACAGGTATTGTGCACGCACTGTGGGCCCAGCCCTGAACTGATGCAGCAGACAATATGGAAGACCTATAAGATGTTGTCCAGCTGGGCAAGGGCCTAATACAGTGCTTGAACCGAATCCTGAAGAGAGAGTAGGAGTTGACCAGGTGCATCTTTGTTATCAACATTAGCGGGACCAATCATTGGCTACCCCAAACATTTCCTAAGGATGCTCCTGAGTCACAGTGTGAGCCCACTTCCTCAAATAACACTGCTCAGATTTGGAGCATCCTGAAAATTGTGAGTCATTGTGAGGCCACTAACAGGGCAGAGATGCTTTGGTGGTGAGAGACCCAGCTTCCCACCCCAGGTTTTAGAAGAACTCCACGACCTTTTTTCTCTTCCCTTCTCTACTCCAGCTGCCTATAGACCAGCGCTATCCCAAAAATAAAACATGAAAAAATAAAATAAAATAAAATGCGAGCCACATGTATTATTTGAAATTTCCTAGTAGCCATATTCAAAAGTAGAAGCAAGTGAAATTAATTTTAGTTGCACAATATTATATAAACTTTAGTAGTATATTATATTATACTACTAAATATATTAATTACACAGCACAGCTCTAGATTCTATATAAAGAGGATGTACAGATCTACCACTCACTCATGGCAGAATCCCTGGGTATATGTCACAGAGCACAAGTATATATATTAATATCTCAATGCATCTCGTGTTGGGTTATGCATATTTTTGTTTGGGGTGCAAAGGGGTTCAGGAAGGCTCCCCCAGAATGTGCCACTTTGGCCCGTGGATTATTTTGAACTGAAGTCACTTGAGACCCTACAGACTCCAGAGGAACGTTTGTCCCTCCCTTAACTACACAGAATAATCTAAATTGGGGGGGAGGCCTTTCCCAGAATAAGGGTTATTAACAGAGATAAGTTTTATCTGAGTGACCCAGGTGTCTGGCAGGGCAAACATCTAATTAGCAAACATCTGCTCTTATTGCCCTGTGAAGTGCATTCCTTTCCTCTGAAGTCTCAGAACCCTACCTCTTCTCCTTAGTTTAGGGTCACATACAGACCTCATTTTGTTTGACTGTCTTTAGCAATTTCCATGTCTATGTGGGTTCCCTGAATGTATGTCTATTAAGTTTGGTTTTCTCCTGTTAATTTGACTTATGTCAATTTGATTCTTAGTCCAGCCAGAAGGACCTTTGAGGGGACAGGAATTCCTGCTCCCCAACAAGGTGAAATTCGTAGTTGCGTAACATCTGATTCTTTCAAGTGCTTCAATGGAGAGATAGAATAATGTCATGGCATCTTATTGGGGAGGTGATGACATGCATGTAAGGCTTTCTATGTTACTGAGACAAGCTGGCCACACATGTGGATGTGTACAAGAATGATTTGCTCTAACCTAGAATAGAGTTGGGAAGATTTATGGAATTGTGACATGTTTTATGAAGGGATTCCATAATAGCAATAATGGGACTTTCAGCTGTTGGATGAACAGCAGGAAATGCAATCATGCTGTGCAGATGGGAATTTAGTAAATTCGCAAATTGCACTAGACTCCCTTTCCACAGCTCTCCTGATTCCTGCCTGCTTCCGGCTTGATAATAAATAATTGTGGGGCACCTGGGCGGCTCAATTGGTTAAGTGTCTGACTTGGGCTCAGGTTGTGATCTTATAGTTCATGAGTTTGAGCCCCATATCAAGCTCTCTGCTGACAGTGCACAGCCTGCTTCGGATCCTCTGTCTCCCTCTTTTTCTGTCCCTCCCCCAATTGCGCTCCTTCTCTCTCCCCCCAAATAAATAAGCATTAAAAAAATAAATAATTTTATATTAGTACAGTTCTTTTCTAATCTAAAAGCCATCATGAAAAATGGCTTGTAGCCGGTGGGGAGCCCCTAATGCTAATGACAAATCAAAGTGGTTTTAAAATGTCAGTTAACAAAGGCAAACCATAACAGTATGGGAGAAAATCCTTTAAGTGGCTATGTAAAGGATGCCTTTCTAATGGCTATGTAAATGATGTTTTTCTTAATTTGGAAGTGAGATTTAATGTTTATTGGACATTTGTTTCAAATCTAGCATTTCGTCTAGTCTGTTGATCTCAACAAGTACATTTCAATTCAGACTAACCCCGTTTTAAGTGCTCAGTAGTGGTTCTCTCTGGCATGCCAGACTCTGTGGGTGGGGGCACAGAAGTAGGAAGCTTGGTGTCCAGAATACATCCTTAGTAAAAGTGTATATATGTTACTTCTGTCTTTAGCAATGAGAGGAATATGAGGACAAGACTAACCTTAACTTACTATTTGTATCTTGCAAAACTAGGACTCGCCAAAGAGTCAAAGTCCCCTTCATGGAGAAGGCACACCTTTTTATTCAAGAGAAAATGGAGCTGAATTCTCAGAGTAAACTGCCTGGCCAGGGGTGGTCTCCCTGAAAAACTACTGAGCTGAATTAGAAGGCACCTTCCACTATCACAGCAACTTCTTGATCAGAGTGTGGTAGGGTTTTTCTGAATCCATTTTCTCTCTGTTTAATCTGGAGCCAGACAGTATGGACTGGCTAGTTTTGGAATAGCAGTTATTTGCTCTTGGCATCTTTCCAGTCTTGTAGAAAAAGGCCAGCTTAAACTCAATTCAACTCAGGCAGAAAGAATTCAGAAAACAAAGGAAAAATAACATATAGCCTAGAACATCACATGGAAATACAGCACAAGTCAGGTAAATGCTTGAAGTATTTTTATTTTGTTTTATCTTGTTTTCTTTGTTTTGAATTTTTAAAAAATATTTATTTATTTTTGAGAGAGGGAGAGACAGAGTGTGAGCAGGGAGGGTTAGAGAGACCTGGAGACACAGAATCTGAAGCAGGTTCCAGGCTCTGAGCTGTCAGGACAGAGCCCAACGCAGGGCTCGAACTCAACTGTGAGATCATGACCTGAGCTGAAGTTGGATGCTTAACCAACTGAGCCACCCAGGCGCCCCTAATTTCTTTTATTTTTTTAAGAGTTGTCCATAACAAGTCAGTACAACATTTCATTTTTGTTATTTATGTAATTAAAAAAATTTCTGACACTGAGATCTGTGTCATTATGCACCTCCACTGGTGGCTCACTATCTTCCATGTCATCAAGGCACCTGATTTTTTTAGACCTCACTCCAAAAATGTTCTTAAAAAGGTATAACAAATCCCTGAAACATTGGCAGTGCTGTTTTGTGTGTGTGTTTGTGCCAAATTTATACAATTGGCATTGTACTGCAATTCTTTAAAAAAAAAATTTTTTTTTTTAATGTTTATTTTGAGAGAGAGAGAGAGAGAGACAGAACATGAGCAGGGGAGGGGCAGAGAGAGAGGGAGACACACAGTCTGAGGCAGGCTCCAGGCCCTGAGCTGTCAGCACAGAGCTGGACGCGGGGCTCAAACTCACCAACCATGAGATCATGACCTGAGCCGAAGTCGGACGCTTAACCGACTGAGCCACCCAGACGTCTCTCTGCAATTCTTATTCTATAGTTCACTGGTTTTGTTCAACACCATGTTTTTAAAAGTCTATCCCCACTGCTGTATGTACATTTAGTTCATTGCTTTGGGTTTCTGAGTAGTATTCTTTCCTCTGCATCCTTCACATTTACTTATGTATTTCTTCGGTTGCATCCACCTTCCGGCTACCACAAACAATGCTGCACAGAATGCCCTTGAACATGTACCCTAATGGAGCTATATGGACATTTTTCTGGAACGCACATATCCAGGAGTGGAATTGCTGGGCATTAGTGAATAGGCACGCTTAATTTAGCCAAAACTGGCCAGGTTGCTTTTCTGGAAAGTGGCTGTAGCAGCGTGTCCACATTCCCATGGGCAGGTGAGGATTGTGCTAGGTCCCACTGTATTTGTCAAGTATTATTCACTTTTCTACGTTTTGCCCATTTGCTGGGTGCAAAGTGGTATCTCATTGTTCTTTTGACATTTTCCTGATTATTTGTGATGGTAAACCGTTCTGATTTCCACCTTTGTGGATTGTCTCTTTTTAATCTGTTTTTTTTCCTTTGATATATATATATATATATATATATATATATATATATATATATATATTTGAGATAACATTTGTATACCATAAACTTTACCCAATTAAAAGCATTCATTGGCTTTTAGTATAGTCACAGTATTGTGCAACCATTACCACAATCCTTTTTAGAACTTTTTCATTGGCCTGAAAAGTGGCTATTCCTTTAGCTCAAGGAGAACGTTTAGGTTGGGCACTCCCTGTGACCTTGCTGGTTGTACAGGCCTGGACAAGAGGTCCGTGGACTCTGACTGTGCCAAGGCCCTGGTTTCTGCCTTATACAGCATGGCTCAACTTCCTTTGAAGTATGTGAACTTCCTCAGTGTCCTTCCCACGAATTCTTCTACAGCCCACGCCCTCACTTCGTGCTCGTTGTCAACATTGGTTTCTGTTTGCTTGCAATCAAAAGAACCTAAACTAAGTCAGAAATTTAGGGTTTGCAAGCAACAGACCCTAGAATGTGGAACTGATTGAGTTGTAGTGAATGGCAGAGCCCTTCCTCTTTTCTATAATAAAGGGCAGCATGGGGCACCTGGGTGGCTCAGTCAGTTAAGGATCTGACCTTTGGCTCAGGTCATGATCTCATAGTCCATGAGTTCGAGCCCTGCGTCGGGCTCTGTGCTGACAGCTCGGAGCCTGGAGCCTGCTTCGGATTCTGTGTCTCCCTCTCTCTCTGCCCCTCCCCCACTTGTGCTCTGTCTCTTTCTCTCTCAAAAAGAAAGAAACATTAAAAAAATATAATAAAGGGCAGCAAAACTGTTGATCAGATTATGATTCGTTTCCTCCTGGGACTGTGTATCTACTTGTAAAATGTCTAGATGTTTCCCAGGGTGAGCTACTTTTCTGCTTTCTTGAGGTACTTTGAGAGGGAGAGCTAAGCTTTGCTTCAAGATGATCCAGCTGAAAGTAGAGAACAGAGCTGGTGCACAGCTTCATGAAGAAAGCGTACGCCCTGGCCAATGATCTGATACGTCACAGGTCTGTCTGCCAGGCTCCCCTAGGAAGTGGGCCGCTATGATGGTATTGTGCTCAGCAGGGGAATCCTCTTACTGCCCTTTCTTGCATGGGGTCTGGAAGACACTGGGCAAAGGAAATCCAAAGGGCACCACCTCAGTTATTCAAGGACCTCTTTTCACTGCTGGAGAAGCAAATCAACAAGTGGACATTTACAAAAGATGATCCAGGAAGATCATGTCCATGCTTGAGATGTTGCTTTTCTTTTTTCCTTTTTATTAAATATTTTTGGTCTCTCTCTTCTCATGTAGTATATCAGATATCATGCAGGCCACAGATTGCAAGACCATAAGACACCACATCTCATCTTGCCTGAGCCATGGACATCACCAAGAGATACTTGACTTGGTAGCTCAGGGGGAAGACTAGCTTTAATTTTTAATTGTCTTCTAATGGGGAAGGGGGGTTTCAGTTCATTTTTGGTTTTATGTGGAGTAACTGTATTAAGTTAGGTGGTACCATTTAAAAAATGTGTGTACAAGAATAAAGGTGTGTGTGTGTGTGTGTGTGTGTGTGTGTGCATATAAACTATCAAAGATAGACTGTGGTATACATTTATTATTTTGTCTTCCCAGAGCAGGGAAGAAGACTGCATCAGTCAGGTTTCTGCTGTGATAATGCTACATAACAACTACCCGCCCCATCCCAACGGCTTATAAAAACATGTACTTATTTCTTACTCACGGGGCAGCCCTTGGCTTCTAGCTGCGGGTTGGTTTCTGGCCTGCTCCATGTATCACCAGTGGCTACTCAAGGCACGTTCTTGCCATTGCCAGTTGCAAAAGTGCAAAAGAGGCCAAGCCAAACCCTGTGAGCACAATGAAAGCCTCTGTTTCAGTTCCATTAGCTAAATCATTGAGGGTTGCAATTTATTCTCTGCCCACAGTAAAACCCTAGTAGAGGAGGGGAAGACAGGAAGAATTGAGGACAAATAATTCATTCTACCACATTCCCTTTTTTTCTGAGAAGTAAACCGTGTGGCCTAAATGTGTTTTTGCTCTCATCCAAAAATAATGGATACGTTTATTATCTATTCAGTTGCTCATGTTAGAAGCCTGAGCCATAAGAGAAGGTCCAGATTGGGAAGGGAGGAGCATTTGCTTAACTTCAGATATATTGAGTTTGAGGTGATTATGGGATAGTCAGAGAAATGACAAGACTGTTGGCTATATAGATCCAGAGCCAAACCATTCTGGTTGTCTACATTCCTACTCAAGCTCCTCCAGGTTTTATAAGTGGGGCTGCTGATGAGTGTTAAGAGTTTCTTAGAGTCCTCTCCACTAAGGTGTCCTTATGATGTAACTCTCATGGAGTTATTCTGGATTTTGAGCCAAGATTGGTCCCATTGCCTTTCATAAATAACTCTGTGAGTTACTAAATAGCAACATCAGGGTCCTCTCTGTGAAATTCCCGTGCAGATTTTTATTACTTCAGAGAAGTTTTATGACTGAAGGGCTTTGGCAAGTAATATTTTTCAATCTAGACCTGCTTTAGTCCACCATTTGTAAAGATGCTCCGGAAAAAGAAGTTTCAGTCATCATATCTTGTTCAAATTGTCTGTATTGATTAATGGTCTCTTGTTTGCTTCCTTTTGCTTGTTGTATTTATAGCTCACATTACTTATAATTGTTGGACAACATAATACGGACCAGATGGCTTCATTATTCTATGTTTCACATTTTGAATTTTAAATGTTGTGTTGAACTGCCTGTCTGTGGCCAGCTGTGTCCTGGAGGAGATATGGGGCCAAACCATAGTTCAAAGATCCCAGGCCGGATATCATGGACAATAAGTGCTGTTGAGGTGTTAGCATTTGAGGTTTCCTCTGATCCCTCTGCCCTTGGAAATTCAGACTGGAAGGCCAGGGGGAGAGAGAGACTGCATCAAAGGCCTTCTGAATCACTCAGCCGGCCTATGATTGCATTGTGTTTGAAAAGGCTCTTGGGGCACCTGGGTGGCTCAGGTTCAGCATTTGACTTCGGCTCGGGTCATGATCTCACAGTTCGTGAGTTCGAGCCCTGTGTCAGGCTGTCTGCTGTCAGCACAGAGCCTGGTTCAGATCCTCTGTCCCCCCTCTCTCGGCACCTCCTCTGTTTATGCTCTCTCTCAAAAATAAATAAACATTAAAAAAAAAAAGAAAAGAAAAGGCTCTTTACCAGTAAGCTCACAAAATTTATTATGCGTTAGGAATTTTAAGTATAGTTACTAATATTTTAAGATAAGAATATCAGTCAGGGACTGAGCAGGAAACAGATGATACACTCAAATAGGATAACTGAAGAATGGTTCCATAAAGGACTATCTACAATAGTATGGGTTAAGGAAAAGAAGGTACAGTGAAGTAACAACAGTCTTTTCTGGCCTCAAATTCAGGCTAAAACATTGGCTCTTCTTGGGTTATGAGCCTACTGGCTTTTGTAGTGGAACTTACCTCATCAGCTCTCCTGGATCTCAGGTCTTCAGACTCAGACTAGAACTATACATTAGCTTTCCTGGGTCTCCACCTTCTCCAGCTTGTTGACTCATCCTGCGAATCTTAGGACTTAGTCTCCATAATTGTATGAGCCAATTCCTTATAATAAAGTGCTCTCTCTCTTTCTCTCTCTCACTTGGTCTCTTCCTCCCCCCCCCCCCCACGCATGCACGTGTGCACGCGCACATGCACACAAAGTTTGGGGGCACACACACAAAACAAAAACCTGGTATTTTTCAACAGTACGCTCAGTCTACAACACAAATTCAGAATGATTTTACAATGCTTCCTTTCTTAATACAAAAGATGCCTATCTTGGGGCGCCTGGGTGGCTCAGTCAGTTAAGTGTCTGATTTTGGCTTAGGTCATAACCGGTCATGACCTCACAGTTGGAGCTCTTGGGCTCTGTGCTGACAGCTCCAGATTCTGTGTCTGGAATCTGCTTGGATTCTGTGTCTTCCTCTCTCCCTCTCTGCCCCTCCCCCCACTCACACTGTGTGTGTGTGTGTGTGTGTGTGTGTGTGTGTCTCAAAAAATAAAATGTTCAAAAAAAACCCACAAAAGATGCCCATCTTGGGTGTGTATATATATATATATATACACATATACATATATATATTTATTTATTTCATTGGTTTACTGTTGACTTATTTTTAAATATGTTAGTGTTACTACATTCAACTGTTTCCTGTGTTTAACAGCCTTTCCTTTTATTCATCTTCATGTGTCTAGCTTCCACCCACCAAAGTTTCAGGTCCGCAGGCAGATGGGTGACTTTATTCTATGTGAAACTGAATGCAGTGGTTTTAAACGCTGTCCAGAAAATGTTTGATTGCCATTTCAACACATGAAAATAGTTACATTGATGCCTAAATTGTCATTTTCTGCAAAAAGCTGTGCAGTGCTGGTGTTAAAGACTAGGCAGTCGCTCTTCCCAATGGCTGTTGCAATTTTCTCATCAATAGATCTCGGAGTCGCTTCCCAAGCCAATTGCCGCCTATCACCATTTAGTTCAAATCTATAAGCAAAATTTTCAGCTTGCTTGCGTGTTCCTATCAGCTGTGCGATTGCAAAGAACTGCTGGTGACCGTCGTAGTTTTCCTCTTTCTCCAAGACCAACAAGAAGTGAAAACCAAAACAGGACTGCAGCATCACCCAGTCAACAGCACCGGGAAGATTAATTTGTGTAGCAAGGAAAACGACTTCTTCTCCCTCTAGGGTTATAATGGTCTCATGGTGATGCATCAGATGGGGCGTTACAGTATCCAGAGAGCCTTGCCATTTACAGGAAGTACCAGGGCACGGGCACGGATAAGGCCTATACTTACAGAGGTCTTCGTGGTCTGCTTTTGCAGTGTGTCTCAGAGTTTCCTCACATCCAGAAGAGGCATATTTACAAGGGAATAGCAAGGAATCGCCCACTTTCTCCAGAGCCAAGTTGCGAAAGGATCCCAACTGGCTCAGGCAGATTGGACAACGTGTGAGCTTTGGGCGACAACTGCCACAAACAAGATGGCCACCCTGACACTGAAGAATGGGTGGTAACACAACGTCAAAGCATTCCTCACACTCAAAAAGACTCATCAACTCATTATTGGTTGCGGTTGTGCCAGCCAGGGCAGGCACCTTCTTGGGCGGTGAAGAAGGCGAGGCTCCAGTAGGCGTAGGTGCAGCCCTGCGGCTCATTTCCGTCGGCAGAGAGTGCGCCTCGGACCCCCGGTCCTGGCTCAAACGCGCTCCATCGCCGCCGCGAACTCCCGCCACCGCGGGCAGCGCCACCGCCTCTTCCCAGTGCCGGCACCGACGGGACGCCCCGGGCCGCCGCTCGAGAGCGCGCCCCGCAACGACTGGCTCCCCACGGGCCGCCGCAGCCGTCGTCGTCGAGGCGCGTTCTCGAGCACGCCGCCGCGTTCAGGCGCGTTCTCGAATCTGCCGCATTCTCTAACCACCACGCACTGCGGTGGCCGCCGTGAGGAGGCGCGGCCCCGCGCCCGCAGCCCGGGAGTGGGGTGGGGGGGCTGTTTTTGGAAGAATTGACCCTTGTCTTCCATCCCAGAAACATGTTCTAACTTTCCATACATTCAGGACACCTTCCCCCGCCCCCCCATAAGTATAGATAACAAAAGCCGCCTGCAGTTATGTTCAGTATTCTATGCCTTTTATTTGAATATCTGGAAGTAATATTCACTTTATTATGCGACTTAAGCAGCAAATAGTGCTCATTTAATCACTTAGTAGTCTAAACGTTTGCAACATTCCAAATGTCTGGTTTTGAATACGGAAATTCTTTTTGCTCTGCTCTGAGAATTACTGAAAACCTCTGATTCATAATTAGGTTGAAGAGAAGGAAAAGTATTAAAATTAGATTAATCAATTTTATATATAACTTACATAACAGACAGTCATGTGTAACTTTTGCATTTGATACGTACCATTGTCGCTTTGACAGAAGCCCCCTCCCAGCTTTTGATTTCATCATGTAGCAAAGACTTGGAGGGGATGGGTTTGAGATTTGAATCAAATTGCCTTCATAATTTCTGGGTGAGTCAGGATTATATGTTCAATCCAGAGTTACTCAACAATCAGTAATGAAGCTGCTTGGATATCTAATATCCTCCAGCACCATTCCCCCACAACCACCACCTCAATGCTTAGAGAGGAAGAAGACTACTTTCAAATAGTAAGACTCCCAATGAATAAGAATGATCAAAAGATGTTATCAACATTCTTTGTTGTTGTTGTTGTTGTTGCTGTTTTTCATGTTTTAATGAGATTTTGGTCCAGTGGCGTAAGATAGCAGATGCCATTCCAATTTATTACTTGGGTTCCCCTACAGAAATGGTTCTGGAAACACCAACAGGTTTGTACCGTTACATGAGGCAGAGGATGTTTGGAGATGAATCTTGCAAGTGAGAGACAGGGAAGGAGAGAGCACTGATTAGTTTTCTGTCTTCAGTCTGGGTCAGCAGTCACCTGCTCCTTTGCTTTGTTTTAACCTCTCCTCTCTCTTGCCAAGGGCAAATCTGGTTTTATTTAGAGAAGCCGTGTCCAAACCAGAAACTACATAGCTGCGAAAGATGCCTATTTGGGGGAATTATTTTTCTTGATACCTTTATCTAAAATGAAGCAGATGTGAGAATGTGAAGAGAAAGTCTCAATGTGATATGTTTGGGGGAAGGGATGACAGGGTTAATTTTCAGTATATTTTAATTTAAACAAGATGTGAGTTGGCTCTAGTCACATAGGTGGAATGGGGCTCCTTTGTGGCAGTGGGTATCAACCCAGGCTACACATTAGAATCACCTGGGGTGGTGTGGAAAATGCTAGTGCTTCAGCCCAACCCTCAAGAAGTTCTTACTCAATTGGTTTGGGACTGAGCCTGGGCTTTTTTTTTTTTTTTTTTTTTTTTTTTTAATTTGAGAGAGAGAGAGAGAGACAGAGAGAGAGACAGAGAGTATGAGCAGGGGAGAGGGGCAGAGGGAGAAAGAGAGAGAATCTTAAGCGGGCTCCACACTCAGCACAGAGCCTGATGTGGGGCTCAATCCCACGATCCTGGGATCATGACCTAAGTGGAAATCAAGAGTCGGATGCTCAACCGCCTGCGCCACCCAGGCGCCCCAGGCCTGGGTCTTTTTAAAAGCTTCTAGTGATTCCTTAGGGCAGCCAGTGTTGTGAACACTGTTTGGGGGAGATCACCAAGGGTCTAGGGGGATCAGATTTTTTAACAACGTGTGAAGCAAAATCAGCAAGATTTGGCAAGGGATTGCAAAATTGTGTGTCACTAGTAGACATTTATTTTAATATTTTTTTAATTAAAAAAATTTTTTTAATGTTTATTTATTTTTTAAGAGACAGAGAGACAGCATGTGAGTGGGGAAGGGGCAGAGAGAGAGACGGAGATACAGAATCCAAAGCGGGCTCCAGGCTCTGAGCTGTCAGCACAGAGCCTGATGCGGGGCTCGAACCCATCAGCGGTGAGATCATGAGCTAAACTGAAGTCAGACGCTTAACCGACTGAGCCACCCAGGCACCTCAGTAGACGTTTATTTTAAATCATCTTGTTAGGTAACACCCAGTGTCCAACTAGTTGTTTGTGGGGTTAGTTTTTTTCTAAACTGACTTTTTCATCCTGAAATAATGTTTCCATTAAGTGAAGTAGAGTGTCATTATCTCGCATGTGTTTTATTTAAAGTCCCATCTTGACCTTCCGAAATACAACTGTTTAGAAAGACCTGACACAGCACGGTCAGCTTTCAGATTGTGCAGCTATGCTTGCCTGCCACTGTTATCAGGTGATTACTGCAAAACGTGATCTGAAAAATAGTCATTTTTGGGCCTTCTTTCCTTCCTAAAACATACATGACCATGTTAGTTGTTTCATGAAAAAATTGTTGGCTCTTATTTCAGCCTTAAAGTTATAATTTATGTTGGAAAACAAAGGTCATTAAACCTTTTGGGACTTATTCAGTTGTTCATTCATAGGGTACAGGGGATTACAGATATTTCCAGGGCCTGCTAGGCCTCTCATTTTCCCCAGCTTCCAAAACAGTTCTGCTTAAACATGTGCAGATTAAGCCAAGATTAAACTCATGCTTCTGATTATTCTTTATTATTGTTTTTTAACTGACAAGTATTACATTGGCTATGTTTTTGTCACTTTCCTCTGATGTTCCAATTACCCAGTCATCAAAGATCATAATGAAATAAAAAGAAAGGACAACGTTAAAAAATGATTTCTATCACACTAGGGTGTTGACATATGGTGATAAAACTAGTGTTCCAACCTGGGAATGAGCCTACATGATTCATAGGTCCTTCTTTCCTATGAGAATTGAGTCAAATTAAAAAAAAAAAAAAAAAAAAAAAAGGAAGGGGTTGTGCCCAGCTGGCTCAGTCAGTAGAATATGCAACTCTTGATCTTGGGGTTGTAAATTCGAGCCCCATGTTGGATGTAGAGAGTACTTAAAAATAAAATCTAAAAAAAAAAAAAAAAAAAAAAAAAAGGATGATGCATCAGTTGGGATTAGTTTGACTGTAACAGAAGCTCCCAATAGAGCTTTGTGCTTCTCACTTTAAAGCACTAGAGGTGGTCCTTCCAGGGCTTATGTGGTGGTTCTGTTCCACAAAGTCCTCAGAGGCCCAGGCTATCTCCAACTCTCTCCTCTGCTATCTTTGAGGTCTGACCCTTATCCTAATGGTTCAAGATGGAACTAGAGCCATCACATCAACATGTTAAGCAGCAGAGTGAAGGAAGAGGTGATGGGAGGCAGGGTAGGGGAAAGAAGGAGCAAAGGTGAGCTCTTGCTCTTAGGAAAGATCCTCAGATAAGATCATACAATGAGATCACATTTATAACTCATTGGCTAGAACTTAGTCATATGGCCAACCTAGCTGAACAGGAGTCTGGGAAATGGAGACTTTAACTGATGACTGTGCGCTCAGGTGAAAATCAGCAGTTATAAGACTCAGAGAATGGACATTAGAATTGGATCAACAGTCTATGCCTTAGGTGGCTTAAGTTGGATTGGATCGTCTCTAGGCAGTTATTTTCTGAGGTTGAATTCTGCTCTACAAACTTTTAGTTTTTCTCGGAGACTCCCCTGTACACACAATTACTATTCAATAACTTTTCAGGATTTCTTCTCTATCTGCTTTCCTGTGGGACCACCATGGAATAAACAAATAGAAGTTCATAGAAATCAAATTTAGAAGACACCATCCTGCAGAGAAGTGTATTTTCATTCCAACCTATCTTTTCTTCACATAGACAGTTTATTCAGTTGTCTCATGATATGTATTTTTTAAAGATTTATTTAATTTTGACAGGGAGAGCACAAGCAGGGAAAGGGCAGAGAGAGAAGGGGACAGAAGATCCGAAGCGGGCCCTGTGCTGACAGCAGTGAGCTTGATGCAGGGATCGAACTCAGAAGCTGTGAGAGCCGAAGTTGGACGCCCAACAGACTAAGCCACCCAGGTGGCCCCTGTCTCATGATATTTTTATGAGAATCTTTCTGGGACTGATATCACAAGATGGACAAGGTGGTAACCCAAATGGAGGGATTTGAGAAATGTCACTAAAGGCCTTCCTACAAAAAAATAATCCTACAGCTTTCCCAACACATCACCTAAGATCACACCATTAATAACACATTGCTTTCTAAAATACAAAGTCTTTTGGGGGAATTATAAAGCATTAAGCTTTTTAGCTATTGATACTTTAATATGAATTAGTTCATAATATACATGAGATCCAGCTGGAATAGGAGATTTGAGACGTGATACGGAGGGAGATATAAATTAGGAACATGACAGGAAGACCTGGGTGAGGCCACAAATCTCTTCATATCTCCTAAGTATCCCCCATTCCAATGTATACCATTGCTTTCTACTGAAATACAAGGACACTGGTGGGAATGTTAAAGGGGATTGCCAAAAGAATGGGAGATGGCAGAGCAAAAAAGACAAATATCACCACTTCAGGCTCCAGTTGAAAAAGATGTTGCATACTTAGTTTTACTTGGTGGAAATCATGATTTCATGATCTAACACTCATATACACTTAAATAAGAGTAAATCACGTTTTGAGACCAAGATTTTGTGAAAAAAAAATCATACTGCATTACTGGAGACTCTCACTTTGCCTGAAGCCAAGGTATCTGAATTCAATATCACTTTCACAGACATTTCCTTTCCTGATATTGGATTTTTCCTTTACTTCTGTTGATCAATGGGAACTTGTTTGTTAGCCCAGACTGAAAGTGATAAAGTTCATTGAGATAAGTAAGCTGTCAAAATGGAGGGAAGAAGCATTGGAATTAAATGTCATCTACTATGTCAGCAAGTAGTGATACATATCACTTGCATTTCACTGGCATGTTTATTCTTTGCCTTCTCTGCTTATGTTCATTAGGTTATAAGGATCCTTCTGAAACCGTTCCCAGAGAACAGAAGAAGCCAAATCAACCATGCTGGGTGATTTGAGAGCAAGTTAGTTGTCCTATGCCAGGTGGATATTATAGAGGACTAGCACCACCAGGGGCTAGTGCAGAACAGTGTGGGCTGGAGAGGTCTAGGTTATTTGTCATAGCAGATGAAGTTAGTGCACCCCCTACACCCCTAGGCACTCCCCATTCCGGTACCCACCAGTGCTAATGACTTCTTAGCAGGAGCAGGTTTGTGCTTTAGCCCTGTGCAAGGCAGGTCAGAAGTGGCAGGGACCGAAGGCCCCTGTGAGCTACCCGCAACCAGTGATGAATGGGGTTGATGGATACATGTCTCAGCTTCCCCATCTGTTAAGAGGCCTGTTCAATATCATCTCCCTGAGATCCTCAGTAGGATTAAGCCTTTTTTGCTCACAGTAATAAGCTGCTCATGAAGGCATTCTATTTTGTTTTCCTTCCCTTTTCCCTTTTATGTTCCCACTACCCCACCCGAGCTTCCTAGGATCACCTCCCAAATTAGCTACTCGCATTCAAATCCCTGTCTCAGTGCTTCCTTCTGCTGGATCCCCACCTGAGGCTTAGGCAAGATAAGTAAGTGATAGAAAGCTGAAGAAGACATACAGCATATCAGTGGTAGAAGCTTGACTTTAGCATGTAGAAACCAGGCGATGCTTTACATAACTTACTCCTCAGGAACTTCAGTGAAGGATTGTGAGAACAGTAGTAGGAGACATGTACTCTAAGTTCAGTTAGATCGATGGACTTAGAGATAATTTTAGGCATCAAAGTTCTTCACAAGAGCACTATGGTTGTTTGGAAGTCTTGCTTGTGGTAGTCACTGAGACTACTGTCCATGGAGATTACTGTACATGGGAGAAGGAGATAGAGAGAAAGAGAGAGAATGTTCTACATGACTAGGTTGAAATTCGGAGCCAGAGAGTGGGGAGATGATCCATTCAGGATGAAGAAGAGACAATCACACATGTGCACAGGAGAGAGAGGAAGAGATCGGGGAGATGGGAGAAGTCTTTGCATTCTCATGTATGACCTCTTCTTGCAAGCTCTTCAACCTTGAAAACATTATATTAATCCCCCAAAGTGCTCAGGATGAGTGGATGCCTTGTAGGAAGTGGTGACGGGACTATGCATCCGGGGAGACTTGGGACAGACCAGAAGTGGTACAGCTGAACATTGCAGCCTGAACGTAGAAATGCCAACTCTGGGAATAAGCCGAGACCACGGGGAGAATTTAGGACTGTTCAGGCAATGACATTGGCTGGGGTTCGTGCTCCTCTCTCTCTGGCCTCCTAGGTGCCAGGGGGCCACAGCTGACATCTTTGAGATGAGTTGAGCATCAGAAAGGGGAACTCGGGAGGTGGCAGGAGTTCCTCCAAAAACCTTCAGCATTTTTCTTTTGAGTCAGTTAACTATTGTTCCTTCCTGGAACAGATAATCGGTTTAAATGGTTTTTGGAATTTCCTCTGGCTTAATTTATGACTCTGTGAAAGGAACCTGAAGTTGTACAGTTTTTGGTGACTTGGAAGTTTTTATTGAAAAATTCTAAAGAAATAGGTTTTAGCTGACTTGGGGTTCTGTTTTTAGCATTTCATCCAACAACTGTCTAATTCTATTTTATCTTCCGTATAATTGTTAAATATTCATTTTCTTCCTGTATCTGAAATTCACGCGTCATATTCTTTTCTGCATTTTCCAAGATTGATTCTTATTTTCAGCCTGAAGCGTCTTTTTCTTTCCTGTTTTTCCTTTCCCAAGAGCCTTCTTAGCACTCAAGTTTTCTCCACCCCTGAGATCCCAACAATCTGCGTGGGTCCTCTAAGACCATGGCTATAGGACTCTGCGGTGTTCCCGGTGGGCACGGTCGCTGTCCCAGAGCCCGGTTTTTCCGCTCGCGCTGTCAATCAGACACCGCCCACCACGTGGTCAGTAGGCAGATGCTCCTCCTTCTGACGCATCCTCCAAGGGGCGGGGCCGTATAGCCTGACGCTGCGTCGCGTCGCCCACCGTCCCTCACCGCGCGTCGTTTCATCACGCAGGCGCATTGCAGCACCTCACCTCATCGTAAGAGGCGGAAGAAGGGTGAGTACGGTACAGTAACACATTTTGAGAGAGAGCGAGAGCAACAGACCATAGTCGCATAACTTTTGTTACAGTACATTGTTGTAATTGTTCGATTTTATCATTAATTACTGTTGTTCATCTCTTACTGGGCCTCATTTATAAATTAAACTCTATCATAGGTATGTATGGATAGGAAAATCATAGTATATATAGGGTTGGGTGCTGTCCACGGTTTCAGACGTCCCCTGGGGATCTTGACACGTATCCCCCACGGATAAAGGGGAGACTGCTGTATTGTTTCTACTTGATTTGATTCTGGACTCCAAAAAAAAAGCATTTCTGTTCAGAAATGTAGAGATTTCCTGATGCCGCCTCCTCGCTGGTTTTCTTCTGACACAGAGTCCGGAAAGTCTCAGGTGCTCCGTCCTGGGGACGCTGTGCCCCTCACCTCCCTCATAGTTGCAGAGAGCAAGCTTTTCCCAGAGCTCCCTCCGTCTCATAACCCTAACCCTTTCTCAGTCCTGGCTGTGGGCTGCCTCAGAAATTGAGCTGGGATGTATAGTGGGGGTAAAAAAGGAAAAACCTGCGAGCTCACTTCCAGGTCATCCCTTAAGACCTGGGTTCCTTACCCAGTCCCCTTGCTCTTTATTCACTGTAGTAAGTGAAATAATGTCTCCTCCGCACCCCCCCCCCCCCCCCCGCCAAGATGTCCACCTTCAAAGACTTGGAATCTGTGAATACGTTACCTCACACGGCAGAAACGACTTTGCAAACCTGATTAAGTTAATGATCTTGTGATGGGGAGATTATCCTGTCTTATCTGGGTGGGTCTAATGTAATCACAAGGGTCCTTGTCTGAGGGAGGCAGGAGAGTTGGAGTCAGAGGGGATGTGATGACAAAAGCAAAAGTCAGAGTGATGTGAGGAAGAGACCATGAGCCAAGGGATTCAGGCAGCCCCTAGAAGCTGGAAAGGGAAGGAAAAAGATTCTCCTCCAGAGCCTCCAGAAGGAACACAGCTTTGCAGACCCATTTTAGGTTTCTGACCTCTAGGACTATAAGATAATATGTTTGTGTTGTTCTGAACCACTAAATTTATGATAATTCATTTCAGCAGCAGAAGACAGCTTGCTGAATCTTGCAGAATCCACCTTGCAGAATCTTCTGGTAGTTGCTTTATGTATCATGTCTAGAGTTTTTTTTTTTTTTTTTTTTTTTTTTTTTTTTTTGTTATAATCAAAGAGAGAGATAGACTGGAGTGTCCTTCATCTTGAGTGGAACCAGAGGCTGTTATTCTTTTTTTTTTTTTTTTTTAATTTGTTTAATGTTTATTTATTTTTGAGACAGAGAGAGACAGAGCATGAACAGGGGAGGGTCAGAGAGAGGGAGACACAGAATCTGAAACAGGCTCCAGGCTCTGAGCTGTCAGCACAGAGCCCGACGCGGGGCTCGAACTCACGGACCGCGAGATCATGACCTGAGCTGAAGTCGGCCGCTTAACTGACTGAGCCACCCAGGCACCCCCAGAGGCTGTTATTCTTAATTTTCAAAATTTTATGTCTGTGGACAATAGGAGCTAACTTCTGTGTCTTGTGGACCCCACCTATTAATCTTTGAAAACTTCCCTGCTTTTTGATTTGCCATGTTGTCTTGTCACTTTCCTGCTTCAGACCTGGAACAGCCATTTCTCTGAGGAAAGGTTTAAATTAGTGAAAAAAGTATTAAGATGTGTTATTGAATTCTTAAAAAATCTTCATTGAAGCCCAGCGCTGTCCTGGTTCCCTTCTTACAACCACAGGGCAACATGGGGTTCCACCATTCACATCGCCGAGCCACCTGCTTCGAGGGACCTCCCTCCCTCCCTCTACATACCAGCTGAGGGACTTCTGGGGTTTTTCCCTCAACAGCCACCGCCACCCTAGGTGGATGCCTACCTACTCCGTGAGGCTCAGTGAAAGCTCAGTTGGGTAGAAGTACCCAGCGTGGGAGACAGGGACAAAGCCTGTCCCCAGTCGCCCAGCATCCCTCTGACTCAGCACAATGTTTTGCCCACAGAAAGGGCTAAATGCACAGGTATCTAATCAAAGCTGACTGATGTTCACAACCAGCTATTCAAAAATACACAGATGTTGCAGAGTGGAGTCTGAGGATGAATACATTTAAGTAAACAGAAAGACTTTGTTTTTTTTTAATTTTTTTAAAAAATATTTATTTATTTTTGAGAGAGACAGAGACAGAATGCGAGTGGGTTAGGGGCAGAGACAGAGGGAGACACAGAATCCAAAGCAGGCTCCAGGCTCTGAGTTGTCAGCACAGAGCCCGACACGGGACTCAAACTCAGGAGCCTTGAGATCATGACCTAAGCCCAAGTCAGACGCTCAACCGACTGAACCACCCAAGCGCCCCTAAACAGAAAGACTTTGAAAGAACAAGCCCCAGTCAACAATCATGGTAGACACACAGCTCTTACAACACATCACTTCTGCAGACCCTGCCCAGCGAGGTATTATCAAGCCTGTGTACTGGGAGATGCAAGGAATGTTGGCAACTGGTTTAGCGAAGGCAGGCAGCCTTTTTCACATTCTGTGGCATGGGGTGTGGAATTTGTCTTGGGGAAAGACTACTTTTGTTTGGGAGAACATTTTGAGGGGCTTTTTGGTTATGCAAATGAAAAGACCTAGAGGTGGGTCTGGTGAGAGAGTTTGAGAAAATGGGGAGCTAGATTGCTCCTTAGAAGTCTGTCTCCTTAAGGAAAGGCATGTGTCCGTGAAAAACATTTTTTTGTTTTCGTTTGAAAGAATTTTTTGTGAAACATGGAATACTTAGGGGGCTGAAACTAGGGATGAGGAGACATGGGGAAAGATGTTATGTCCCGAGCGGGTAGGAGTATGAAGGCAGTTCAGAGTGACGGCCAGGACATATACACATTCCCTGAGAATAGTTAGAAGTATTCTGGAGATACCTGGATCTCCTTTGCCGGAAGGAAAAGTGCTAAATTCTCCAGCTCCGGCATGCCCTCAATGTAAAGGTGGAGAAGGAAAATGGTGATGGAGGAGTAATGGCAGCACTTATCTGAGTGCTGACGAAGAGAAATAGAATGTGAGCTGCATACGTATTTTTATATTTTCTATCACTCTCACTAAAAAAAGTAAAAGGAAACAGGTGAAATAAAATTTAGTACTATATTTTATTTAACCCAATCTATCCAAATGGTTATTTCAACATTTAATGAACATAAAATATTATTAATAAGACATTTTACATTTTTCTGATATTACATCTTTGAAATCCAGTCTGTGTGTTACATTTAAAGCACATCTCAACCCAGACTAGCCCCATTTAAAGTACTAACTAGCCTTGTGTGGTGAGTACTATAGTGGACAGTGCAGTTCTAACTCTTTATACTCTGTGATTACTAAAGTAATTTCAAAGCCTTTAAAAAAAACCAAACAAGCAGAACTTGCTGTAAGAGCCTGCTTATCTCAGTGACTACATTTACCTTTGCCATAAAAACAAAAACAAAAATCTATTATAGCAAACACAGTCTCTTTATTTCAGAACACGGTCTTTACAAAAGGCTCATGAATTGCTTATGACCATGGGTGACTTCTGAGTGGGTGGACAGAATTAAGCCCATAGAGGGATGAAAAATGGATTGATGTAATCACAAGTGCATTGAAAAATAAAAATATTACAGCCACGTCAGTATAATGGTTACTTAGGTGATAAGTCTCTGTAGGAGCTAGCTTAAAAAATGCACCTCCTACTTAATTCATTTTCAGAAGTCTTCTGAGAAAATGCCATGTTGTAAGAAAGGAGGTATTAATTTATTGGAATGAAAGCAAAAAGTACTTTTTTCGTTGAGGAGAATGGCTATATGACTCACCAGCCTCTTTGTCTCTGCTGTTTATATAACTCAAGCATCTCAGCCACATTAACCTGGAGTTTGAATAGGTCAGGGCAACAGCGACAAAACTCATACACCTTGTATAATTCAAAACCTATGTAATTCAGGTGAATATTCTAATAGGAACATTATTCTGTTTTTAAGTTTATTTATTTTTGAGAGAGAGATTGAGCACGAGCAGGGGAAGGGCAGAGGGAGGCGGAGAGACAGAATCCTAAGCAGGCTCTGCACTGTCAGTGCAGAGCCCAACTCGGGGCTCGAACTCACCAACCATGAGATCATGACCTGAGCTGAAACCAAGAGTCGGACGCTTAACCTACTGAACCACCCAGGCGCCCCATTATTTCTGTTTAATAGCTAACATGGCTGTGCCATGTGAAAATAGGATCAACTCAATATGAAATTCACTTGGTCATGCAGCTTTGGAATTATGAGATTCTTGAATTAAAATCATGGTTGAATTATTCACATTTCACATATAAAGTTAGACTTCATTAATCTTTTCACACTGTAACATTACAAATCTGCTTAATACAAATTGACAGAAAATGAGAACACACTTATAGTCCCAGGCTCTGCTTACACCTTCAGCACTCTGTAGGAACTCAGGTCTCTCAAATTTTTTCCAGATAGTCTTGACAGGCTCAAAGAAGTATCTCATGAAGACTCCAGAAACTAATTCCCTTGACTTCCCTGTGACACCATGTTATTTATTTGTTTGTTTATTTGTTTGCTTGTTTGTTTATAGTTATCTCTGCACCTAACATGGGGCTCGAACTCACAACCCTGAGATCAAGAGTCACATGCTGTCCTCAGCCAGCCAGGTACCCCATGTGACATCCATGTTTATCTCCTCCTCTGCTCTTTACCTTTATAGGAAAGTCTCTTTACATTGCTAATGCCCAAGATGGCAGCTGGTTCTCTATTGATGGTGTCCAGAGGTGAAGGCCAAAGCTGATGTTTGTCCTGAAGCTGCACAAGTCCCATGCTGAGGGCACTGATGTCTGCTTGGAAGGCACAGTTTCCCTTTGCTGCAAGAGCTGTGGGCAGTGGGTTCTGTTGCCCATGAATGGAACTGCCACAGTTGACACCTGGGGGTTCAGTTCTTGTGGGTTTTGCTTGCTTTTTTGCTTCAGGTCCCTGGTTCTAGGACTGTATCATCAATCCAGACAATCTGAAGACCAGTCTCTTTCTTTGACCTTGTCCACTGTTCTGGTGCTGAAATTATTCCTTATGGTGCTCTTCCCTTAAAATGAGTTTCTTTGAAAAGTACATTTCCATAAATGATCGGAGATTTTTTAGTCTGCTGTCCAAGCCCCTAACTAAACCTGATTTCTGTGGTGAACCAAATTTACATTCAAGCTCAGTTCCCTGCTATACTGAAGGAGAATATTCAAAATTACATTTTCCCCTCTATTTTGTCCTCCGTAATAGAGTGGTAAGTTACCCAATGAATAGCATCAATTTTAATTTAATAATGAGCTCCTTGAAGAAGGTCTGGCACAGAATAGGTATTCAGTGAATATTTGTTGAGTGAATAAGAGTTTTTATTTGCAAGGAAATCTTCATTTTGAGAACAAGGCTGAGTCTTTTTTCTTGGTTTCCTAATCAAGGTCAAATTTGAACCTTTGTTCCTTTTGGTATTTGTGTCAGATGTCTAAACAGGGACAAGGAGAAGCTAACATAGCAGAATAGTTACAGTTAGGCAGACCTAAAGCTGCATAATGATTGGAGAAGTTAGTTAATCTTTCTAATTCTCTTTCCTTACCATGTAAAGGGAATAATATCTAAGCATAGTATTGTGTGAGGATTAAATGAAACAGCACGGCTTTAGCATTATACCTGTCACATAATATTTGCCAACAGATGGTAGCTATTAAAAGTATTATTGATAGTTTTAGACAAGGAAAAAGAATCCCAAGAGTTTAAATATCATTTGAGTTTGTCACTGCTGTCTCTGAAACCGTGAAACTTCAAATCTTATGCAAAGGCAGTGAAAACGTTCCCCAAATTGAGCACCCTTCATATATTTGGATAGGAATAATATTGCAGCAAAATAGTTCGTAGCTCATTGTATAAGAGGGGTTGGTGTTTTCTTTGAGTCCTCAGTGTTTCTGTTTATGTTATTATTATCTATCTGTCTTCCTGGGGGCAGAAGCTATTTAGTTTTCTTGATCTTTATACCATGTGTATGTATATAGTGCCAGGAACTTAATAAATATCCGAGCAATGATGACAGCAAGGAACTCCATTTCTGAGATCCTGTTTTGCCTATTAATTGTAGATGAGGAACAAATAGAAGTCACTGCAAAATTATTGTTCAGGAGAAACAATAGTTTGGCAGTTGTACTATATAAAAACTGCTCAGCAATAAAGTCTGTAATTTTTTGAAAGTATTTACACTAATATTTGAGTGTCAAAAAACTACATTTTTAAAAACACTTTATTTTTAAGTAATTTCTACTCCCAATGTGGGGCTTGAACTCAACAACTCTGAGATCAAGGGTCGCATGCTGCACCAACTGAGCCAGCCAGGTGCCCCTGAAAAGCTACATTTAAAAAAAATTTATGTATTTTGAGAGAAAGAGTGCACACATGCAAACGGGGAGGGGGCAAAAAGAGAGGGGGAGAGAGAATCCCAAGCCGGCTCTACAGTGACAGTGCAGAACCTGATGTGGGGCTTGAATACATGAACTGTGAGATCATGACCTGAGCTGAAATTAAGAGGGCTCAACCGACTGAACCATCCAGGCGCCCCCCAAGAGCTACATTTGTAAGTACATTGTATGTAGAGTTAAAATAACCAGAAGAACTGACGTTATTGTTGTACCAGATTAATGAGTTGGTTCAATAAATTTTCCAGATTGCCAATCTCTCATATAATTGACTGTGCAACCCAGTACCTACTCTTGACTTTCCCTTAGATGCACAGCTATTTTGAAGGTAGAGAAATATTGTTTGGACCAAACCCAGTGTGAGTAAGTTTTGTTTTATTCTTCAGACAAATATTACAATTGAAGAAAGTGTAGAAATAGTATGGAATAGAAAGCACAGAATAACAGGTCAGAAATAAACTCAAATAATGGTGTTTCTGCCATAATATATGTGCATGAAATATCTTACCTTCTGTGAAAGCAGACATTAGAAATTAGATAGTTTAAGGGGAAAATAAGGCAAAGAAAGATTATAATATTTTGCCATGGACTACAATAGCCTATAATACCCAACCAGAGAAAATTATGGAGGGACGTGAAAAGATCGCATAAACATATAATTGCTTAAATTCGCGTGGCACGCTATCTTTAATAAAACTAGCTTGGTCTTAATCAAATATCTGATGGCTTGTTGTTCATGCCATTCCACTTACCTCTATTAATATATATAATGACAGCATTATATATATTCACAGCATTGTAGCCAACGTGGCATGGGCAGGGTGGAGGGAGGAGTAAGAACTCAGAGAACCAAATTACTCATGAGTCTTCCCCCAATCCCCACCGTGAGTGTGTGTGTGTGTGTGTGTGTGTGTGTGTGTGTGTGTGTGTGTTCAGCTTTATTGTGATATAATTGACAGCCAAAATGATAATATACGTTTTTTTTTTTTTCTTTTTGATGGGGGCACATCCCCAAGTTCATCTTATTTGAAATGCAAGCATAGGGAAGAACTTCAGGGAGATTGGAAGCAATTTCAGATGTTTCTGTGAGATCGGCCATTTCAGAAAGTTCGTGTGCACTTTTCATGTTGAGACAAGGGAATGAGGATGCGTGTTTGCTTCAGGAAAACAGACAGAATGGTGTTACAGTTAATAAAAAAGAAACATTTTGGAGAAAATACAAGAGTGAGCATGGTTTTGATCTGAGGTGGTGTTCAAAAAAACCTTTTTGGTACCTTGCTGTTTTATTAGGTGGCCGTGCAGGGGCAACTCCAAGGGAGTACGAGCCTGTGATGATGGGCCACAGCCTCAGGGACCAGATGGGCACTGGGCATTTGTCCACTGGGTGGCAATACTGCCCAATGGAGTGGCATCTTCCCAGCTGAGGACTGGGCCTTCTCTGGCTGGGAGGACACATAAAGATGGACACTGGTACATGGGGGTTGTTGGTGGGCCAGCTGGAAGGCTACTGGGCACCGAGTGTCTGGGCAACACCCACTTGGGGCTCTCCAGACCTGGGGTGCTTCAGTCAGTGTGAGAGGGAGGACTCAATGGGCTTGGGGAAGCAGGTATTTGCCAGTTGGCATGGGAACATCTCTGAATTTAACAACCCGGTTTCAATATCTTGGTAGTAAAATTTTTTTTTTGGTGAAATTCCTAATTTCTGTAGGGAGAAATCTATAACAACGAACAAAGAAATTGATGAATAGGAGGGCAAGGGGATTATAAGTCAGTAGCTAATACATGGAGTTAATCACAGAGGTAGAGCCCAAAGCACTTCCTGCAGATGGCAACTTCCTCCAGCGCTTCTCATAGTCCCTTTGTCCTTGAATTACTTTACATTGGTTTCTTTGGTTCTTTTCATTTCTTTTCTTTGTTGACAGTTTGACATACCTCCTCACTCTCAAGTTGCTTTGCTCCTACAGAAGATTAAAATGCTTTCCCAGAGAGCAAAAATGCCCACTAACCAGGATGAATTGTAGTTGCAAGCCTAAGTGTGTCTCATTTAGTGTTAGCCTTCAAGGTGGGGGTAGTGGTGTGCATGAAAAATCGTCTGCAAAATTAATTTATGTAAAGAGATAAATTCCTTGCGGCTGATTATGTTTTCAGAGATAACACTTTGGAAAATGAGATCATGATTTTGTGAATGCTCAGTGAAAGATATTTTACTCCCAACAAAATGTATTGCTGCAAAAGAGTTCCTACTTCAGACAGGCAATGAAAAGTAGTGCTTCTTATCATATACTGTGAAATTGGCTAATTTATATGGTAGAATGGATTTGGATTTGAGCTTTCCAAGTCTTTTTTTTTTTTTTTTTTTTGACATGGAATTGTCTGCCCCCTGAAGTTTCTGTCAGCTGAGCAATTATTTATGTTGGCAAGACATCACAGTTGAACTTAGCTCCAAGATTCGTGCCATAATGTGGGACACACAAATGAGCCCTAGACTGAGAGCCATAACCCTCGGCTTCTAGGCCCAGCTCAGCCACTAGGTAATTGTGGGTGTTTGTGACCTTTGTGTTTCAGTAAGAATTCAGATGACCTTGTACACCTAGTACACATGCTCTCTTGACCTGCCTGGGCTTTTCTGATTGATATAGCATGGGATTTCCAAGTTAAAAGTCTACAAAATATTTGATGTAGGAAATCACCACATACATGTCTTCAGAATTCATGGGGGAGATTAGCATGTGTCAAACTTGCCAGCCTTGTCAAATTATAATTTCCTCTCAGTATGTACAGAGATACCAGGTGGTAGGGAATCATAAAATTCAGTGGATTGCATTTAAATGTCCATTTTTAAAATGTTTATTTATTTATTTAGAGGGGTGGGGAGGGGCAGAGAGAGAGAGAGAGAGAGAGGATCCCAAGCAGGCTCTGCACTGTCAGCACAGAGCCTGATATGGGGCTTGGTCTCATGAACTGTGAGATCATGACCTGACCCAGGTGCCCCTAAATGTCTATTTATTGGAACATTATGGGCCCCAATACCATGTCTGTAAAAGATTTCACTGCCCAGTGCAGAGTTATCCAAACAATTGTTTTCAAAATAAATTGATGTTGATGAATCTAAATAGTAATTTGTAACTCTAGAGCAAGAACACAGCAATAAAAAACTCTCACCAGCCTTGAGACACTCTGATAATATACCAAAACAAAGTATCCTTCCTCAAAACTGGGGGGATGTCATCAGCCTGTACATGTGTGCAAAGGGATTTGCTGTGTTCCTGGGGGTGAAGACAAGGCCTTTGCAGGAGAGATTACAAGTTGCCACGAAACTCAGGTAAAGGAGGAGGATTAGGGTATGAACACCAGATTTTAGTAACCTTATCAAGGTTGCCAGTAAACAAATAGCCTTTCATTTAAATGAAAGAATGAAGTCTTTGGAGTCACTCTTTCTTCTTCTTTGTTTTTTAATGTTTATTTATTTTTGAGAGAGAGAGAGACAGAGCATGAGCAGGGAAGGAGCAGAGAGAGAGGGAGACACAGAATCCGAAGCAGGTTCCAGGCTCTGAGCTGTCAGCACAGAGCCCGACGTGGGGCTCGAACCCACGAACCACGAGATCATGACCTGAGCCAAAGTAGGATGCGTAACTGGCTGAGCCACCCAGGTGCCCCTCTCTTCTTTAAGAATGGAATAAATGATTGCATTTCTGCAGCAGTGCTTTTCTCATCTCTGGGTTTTTCTAATCATTTATGTGTGAAGCTCAGAAAACCATTTTACATGTATTGCCTCTTTACCCCTCATAGCCACCCAGTGAAGTAGATGCCACTCACATCCCTATTTTAGAAACGAGGAAATGGAGGCTCAGAGGTGTTAAATAACTTGTCCAAGGTAAACATATCAGGGAAGGATGCTTCTCAGGCAGTCTCATTCCCAAGCTCATGTTTCTGACTTCTAGGCAACACAGCCTTCAGAGGCTCCTGGGCCACACTTTGATAACCACTGGCTTCAGTAAAATTTGTAGGGATGACTGTAAGGGTTGGAAATGGTTGACCTGAGTCTGGAAGACTGGATGGTAGGTGAGGGATCTGAAGCACCATCTGCTGGGATCAAATCCCAGCAGGCTCTGCCCACTTTCCTCCTAAGTAAGCCACTTCCATGGTCTTGACACCATCTGGAAGCAATCTTTTTTTAAAGGCTTAAGCTTCATTATCCCTCCTGTGAACACAATCTCCTGGCCTGCCTAATCTTACATTCCTTTTTTCCTAGAACGTATGCTCTGCCGTCTCATTGGCCACATCCCTTTACCGTTCCTTTTCCTGGACTCCCTTCCTTTCCTCTCCAGTGTAGACTTCATAGCACATCACTTCAACATCTTCCTACCACTATCTTCAATGCCATCTTCCCCTTGTCTTTCTATCTTGGCCTGCCCTACAAAGCCCAGACTAGGATAAATGCAGCCCTTGTTCTCCATCTGTCCACCTCAGTTGTTGAGGGCTCCTGAAGAAAATCCTCTAACTCTGCAGATTTGCACCATGAAGGAACCACTAGAATACCAGCGGTAAGGCCTCAAGGCTCATCCCACCTCGCTACAGTATTGGTTAAAAAGGCATAATTTCAGAACTGAACTGGAAATAAGAAAGGGAAGTTACCAGATGTCAGAAAGAAAGAAAGAAAGAAAGCAAGAAAGAAAAGAAAAGAAAGAAAGGAAGGGAACTCAAAGCATCCAAGCTTTTGTTCTGGTGGCCCAAAAGACTGATATAAACCCAGCTCTAGGGGTTAAAGTTTAACATCCACAACATAGGAAAAGATTCAGGTTCCTAAGCCCTTGTTGCCATCACAAAGAATGTAGACAACCCTATGCTAGGGCCACAGAAGGCTAGGACTGTCCACCAAAAAGAGGTGTCCTTGGGTCTGTGTGAGGTGGGGAGCTGGAATTAGAATCCTAGACTACATCTGTCCCCTAGGAAAGGCTGCACCTGTGTGTAAACTAGAAGCTTCTGCCCATGGGTCTAGGAAAGAAGCAGTCTTGTCCCAGGTGTGGTCTAGGGTGAGGAAAAATAAATCTCCTGGAGAAATTAAAACCCCAAACCTGTATCAGAAAGGTGTGGAGCCTGAATTTATAGTCTCTGCATGGTGTAGGAATGCCTGGCCAAAGAATTAATGTAAGCCCAGCAGTAGCCAATGGTGTAAGGCAAATAAATGAGAGGCACAACTTTTATAAAGGAAGAAATGAAACTTATTACTTACAGGTTCCATGATTGTGGATCTAGAAAATCCAAAAGAATCCCCAAACTATTAGGATTAATAAATGAGTTTAGTGAGATCACTGTATATGTATATGCAAAAACAAAAAATGGAAACAAAACTAAAATCTTTGACTCATGCCTCAAACCCACTGTCCACCCCATCACTCAGCAATGATCTTGTCTTGTACTACATAGAGAAAAATGAGGCTCTGAGGTTTGAGCTTCAACAGTTGCCCAATCTTGTGACCTCAAACTTTCCTGTCAGTCCCACACTTGTCTCCTTTCTATATTCATAGGGAGCACCCCTTTCCTTTCTCATTTTACAAACACTTTTCTCTGCTTTTATAAGTACCATCCCTCATATCTCCCCTGGAATAAAGATAAGCCTTTCTCCAATATTTCTTTGTCTTAGGGCATCAGCCTGGCTCTTTCCCTGTAGCCTTTAAAGATACTCAGATTGCTGTCATCTTAAAAAAACAAGCTTGGGCAGAGCCTCAACCCCCCAAACCATCTCTAGGCTATCACGTTTTCAAAAGAACAGACTAAACTTCTGTATCCCTTTCCCACTTCTTAAAAGACTGTTGTTTCGATCAGATTTCCCTTTCTATTACTGCTCTGAAATGTTTTTTAAGTTTATTTATTTATTTTGAGAGAAAGAGAGAGAGCAGAGAGAGAGGGAGAGAGGATCCCAAGCAGGCTCTGCACTACTAGTGGAGAGCCTGATGCGGGGCTCGAACTCATGAACCGTGAGACCATGACCTGAGCTGAAACCAAGAGTCAGATGCTTAACCTACTGAGCCACCTAGGCCCTGAAATGTTTTTCTTTTATCAAAATGACCAAATGGACTTCCTAACTGCTCAATCCAATGGATACTTTCTAGTCTTCTGGCAGCCACCACTGGATTGCTCATTTACCCTACCTGCACTTTGGCTATGAACTTCTGGGTGCTGGTATAGATCTGATTGGTTCCTTGACTCTGTCCTTTATACTCACACAGTCTTGCTTCAGCTCTTGTGGTCCTAGTCTAGGGTTGTTGTCTACATTCCTCATGGTGGCAACAAGGGCTTAGGAATTTAGATATTTTACTAGGTGAAAGTGTGGAGTCAGAGCAGGCAAAGGTCTGAGATGTCACATTGAAATCAGAACAAGACTATGGCACTGTCATTGAGACAGCCTCTAGGGGCAAGGGAGTTTTTTCTGGCTCTTATTATTCACTGATGAATAGGAGGCAGGAAGTAATTGTAACTCATAGGTCATTGGACTTTTCAGCTGTAACCACTGCAGACAAGTGATTGATGACTGATTTGGTTGTAAAATGTCCCAACCCACGAGGAAGGGAGGGGAGATGGGCACAAATGATTAAGACTGGATTTACTGCCAGCCAGGAGGAACTAGGGCTCAGAGTCCTATTTAGGTTGACTTAAAGACAATAAAGAAATGGGAGTTTTCTTGCACAGTTAAATTTGTTAGCTGAGATCCACACCTGTTTCCTATTAAAAATGTCTAGTAATTGGTAGCTTTTAGTGTAGGGAATATCCATAATTCTAGTGTAGGAACTAATTCTAGTTCCCTGAATTTGGCACACTGTGGGACTCAGCTGTTGAAGCAGAAATGGTCTGATGCACAGATTTCCAGGATCGATATGGCTACTTCCTGCTGCAGAGCAAGCAGAGAAATAAAGATAGTTGTGTTGAAGAGGTGCACTTGTAGGGTTATTTTACCTAAAGAAGGGCACTTGAGGGACTTGTGATTTTGTGATGGGTAGAGGCTGAGAAAGACATTTGGCTGTTAGAAGCCCTGAAATTTATTTATTTATTCTAAGCAGCATTTCTGCCCAAGTGCATTAACTAATGCAAGGACAAAATTTGAAATTTTACCTCATTATCATTCCAGTTTTGGGAGCATAATTTTCCCTGAGGCTTTTAATTCTTTCCTTGGAGTCTTCTATATTAACTTTGAATCTTCGATGTGTTTTCAAATGTTGACTTAAAGCATCACAGGTTGTTATTTTATTTAAGTGAATAAATTGGCCATCTAGATGTATCCTATTTAATATACGAATGCACACTTTCATGCAAGTAAAACAACTTCCATAGGAAACTGTTTTTGTTATCAGGTGTCATAGGAAAGTCATGCATATTTATTTACTCTCAGAGTCCTGGCTTTTTGATTATGTTATTGTTAAATCATTTATTTATACTATACTATTACCTTGTTAGTAGTGGGACTAGATGTCCTGAAGCATTTCTTTTCTTATTTTCCTTATACCCTGTATCACACACAAACAAATCTTTAAAAGAAAATCCTGGGGCGCCTGGGTGGCTCAGTTGGTTAAGCGTCTGACTTTGGCTCAGGTCATGATCTCACGGTTCGTGAGTTCGAGCCCCGCATCGGGCTCTGTGCTGACAGCTCAGAGCCTGGAGCCTGTTTGGGATTCTGTGTCTCCCTTTCTCTCTCTGACCCTCCCCCATTCATGCTCTGTCTGTCTCAAAAGTAAATAAACATTAAAAAAAAAAAAATTAAAAAAAAAAAAAGAAAATCCTGTTGATGTACAGACAGGAAGCATTTTTCTAGCCCTAATGATCCCAGTGGCAAAGTATCCTCTTCTATACTTTTATTCCACCCATCTCAGTCTTGTGACTTCTGAATTTCTTAGCACTGGACCATTGAACCTTTATTATATTGTAAACAACCTTCCTCTGTTTTCAGTCAATGACAAAATTGAAAGTCTAGAAGGTACTTTTAGAGCATTACTACTCCAAGTGTGGATCACTTTGCCCCGTGTCTGTTAATGTTCAATCTCCGTCTCTAGTGGGAATCAGCTGTGCCCTAAGTGTGCTGGGTATGAGTTTGCAGTAGCTTTTTGGATATCTCTGTAGATGTCAGCTAGTCTATGAGAGTCAACATGCTTAAAACCCAAATACATGCAGACACATGACCACAGTCAACTCACGATTACCCCCTTCATGTGCAACCTTTTCTTTACTGTTCTTTTCATTAATGACATTACCATTTCCCTGGTCATCTCAACTGGACATGGAAAGAGCCTTATAACATTTCTGTCTCTTTCTCAATATTACCCCTCAATTTAATTAGCCCATAAATGCTGTTGATTTAATTCCTATCAGGCTGTGGGCATAGATCCTTTCTTCCCCAGTCATCATTACTGTTCTAATTTACATTTTCATGGTCTCTTGCCTTGCCTAAGGCCAATTCTCACTTATCTCTCTGCCTTCTCCAGTCTCTCTTCCCTCTAAGCCATTTGCATTATCTATTTGTGCATAACATATTACCTCAAAATTTAAGGGGTTAAAATGATTAACTCACAGTTTCTACAGGTCACAAGCCCGGGAGCTGTTTCGTTGAGTGGTTCTAGGTCAGAAGCTCTCTTGAAGCTGCGGTCAAGGTGTTATTCAGGGCTGCAGTCAACCGAGATTCGGCTGCCTCCACGCTCCCTTCACAGGATTTTATAGCATGCTGTTTCTCACCACTTGGGCCTCTCCACCAGGCTGCCTGAGCAAGAAGAAGCTGGCTTCTCCCACAGAGATTGATCTGAGAATGAGAGAGACTGAATGCTCTGCCCAGATGGAAGTTGCAGTCTTTTTATAGCCTAACCTTGAAAGCAACATCCATAACTTCTGCCATATTTAATTCATTAGAGGAGAGTCACTAAGAGCAGTACACAGTCAAGGGAAGAGGAATTGAGTTCCATCTCTTGAGAGGAGGAATATCAAAGAATTTGTGGTTGGATCTTTAAAGCCGCCACAATTTGTCCTCTGGCCACAAATTATTTCTCTTTCTCCCACATGCAAAATCCATATCAAAGACTTTGTAGACATATCTTTAAAATTACCACCCCAGGGGCACCTGGGTGGCTCAGTCAGTTAAGCGTCTGACTTCCACTCAGGTCATGATCTCACAGTTCCTGGGTTCGCGCCCCGCGTCGGGCTCTGTGCTGACAGCTGGGAGCCTGGAGCCTGCTTCGGATTCTGTCTCCCTCTCACTCTGCCCTTCCCCTGCTGACACACTGTCTCTCTGTCTCTCTCATAAATAAAATAAGCATTAAAAAAAATAAAAAAAAATTAAATTACCACACCACCTTACACTTCGCAGAAACCGGGATCTTGAGACACGTCCTTGTTCTGAATATTTTTATGGACTCCACTTTACATATACAGGAGCACCTATGCTTCCCAGGTCTTCCACCATCTGGTCCTAATTACATATTTTCCATCACTTGCTTATGAATCCTGCATGTAGTCAAGCCAAATGATTCACCATTTCCTAATCACACCCTACATCTATCATTCTCTGTACCTTTATGAATGCTGTTGCCTTGGCTGGAAGGTACTCCCTTACCTCTTTCTTTTCAAATTCTCTGCAAAAGCCCTAGTCTTACTTTCATACATTACTTCTTTCATAGAGTGTGACAGCTGCCCCCAGATAGAATATATCCACTCTATTTGATTGTAAATCCCTAGAAGACAAAAACTGTACCTTGTTTGTTTCTAGATCCCTCAAAACAGGAAGATTTCATTTGCATCCAACAGATGTTCTACAAAGGATGAGTTAAATTATACGAAGACAGCACTTCTGCAACTTAGGCAGAGCAAATACTTTGAGCTGTTTGTGTCCACGTGGTACACTGTCACCATGATAGCATTTTCTTTGTTGCATACAATCTGTCTTTGAAAGACACAATGCCAAAATTGCTCTGTGCGGTTGCACCGCGACAGAATTGGTAGAATTTCCAAATTATATCAACATCTTCAAAGTGATGGGGTTTTGGGGTGCTGGTGGGGTTCGGAGCCAATGGCCAAGAAAGAATTCTTGAAGATGTCTTTGGTGCAAAAAGGTGATTTTATTAAAGCACAGGGACAGGACCCGTGGGCAGAAGGAGCTGCACTGGGGTTGTGAAGAGTGAATGATTATATATATACCTTCAGGTTGGGAGGTGGTTAGGGACAGCGTAAGTCTCTAAGGAGTTTTGGAAGCAAGGTTTCCAGGACCTGGAGGGGCTAGCTGTTGTTAGGAAAACGTCATTTATTACTGTCTAGTAAAACCTCAGTTATGACACCCTTCAGATGTGTATCAGGGGCCATATACTTGGAGTTTAATTGCCAACATATACTTGGTGGTTAAAGATAAAGAAGGTTTGGAAAGGAGTTTTTATGTGTTTAAGGAAACTCACAGGATCCTGGCTTGGGGGGGGGGGGGTGTCAGGATAATGTTAAGCCAAGATTCCCTTTTGCCCCTAGCAAAGTGTCATCATCGAGGCAGCTGAGCTCCTAGAGGGAAGTCACTCTGCCTGTTTCAAGGACTCGTCACTGGGCTGTAGGCAGTCAGGGAATTTCATTTTTCATTTGCCTTTGTTTCCCACGTCACCATGGCAAGCACTTAAAAACCCCTTCCATCTTGATGAGGGTGATATTAATGATGAGGTTTTGGGGGTGAGGGGGGGTGTTCAGAGCTGACAGCCAAGAAAGAATTCTTGAAGATGTCTTTGGTGCAAAGGGGTGATTTTTTGTTTTTGTTTTTGATTTAACTTTAGTTTTTATTTTTTAAAATTTGCATCCAAATTAGTTAGTATATAATGAAGCAATGATTTCAGTAGATTCCTTAAAGCCCCTTACCCATTTAGCCCATCCCCCCTCCCACACCCCCTCCAGCAACCCTCAGTTCTCCATATTTATGAGTCTCTTCTGTTTTGTCTCCCTCCCTGTTTTTATATTGTTTCCCTTCCCTTATGTTCATCTGTTTTGTCTCTTCAAGTCCTCATATGAGTGAAGTCCTAGGAATTTTGTCTTTCTCTGACTGACTAATTTCACTTAGCATAATAGCCTCCAGTTCCATCTGCGTAGTTGCAAATGGCAAGATTTCATTCTTTTTGATTGCCAAGTAATACTCCATTGTACATATATATACACCATATCTTCTTTATCTATTCTTCCATCGATGGACATTTGGGCTCTTTCCATACTTTGGCTATTGCTGATAGTGCTGCTATAAACATGGGGGTGCATGTGTCCCTTCGAAACAGCACACCTGTATCCCGTGGGTAGATGCCTAGTAGCGCAATTGCTGGGTCATAGGGTAGTTCTATTTACTTTTTTGAGGAACCTCCATGTTGTTTTCCAGAGCGGCTGCACCAGCTTGCATTCCCACCAACAATGCAAAAGAGATCCTCTTTGTCCACATCCTTGCCAACATCTGTTGTTGCCTGAGTTGTTAACAGGTGTGAGGTGGTATTTCATTGTGGTTTTGATTTGTATTTCCCTGATGATCAGTGATGTTGAGCATTTTTTCATGTGTCGGTTGACCATCTGGATGTCTTCTTTGGAGAAGTGTCTATTCATGTCTTTTGCTCATTTCTTCCCTGGATTATTTGTTTTTTGGGTGTTGAGTTTAATAAGTTCTTTGTAGATTTTGGATACTAACCCTTTATCTGAGATGTCATTTGCAAATATCTTCTCCCATTCTGTTGGTTGCCTTTTAGTTTTGCTGATTGTTTCCTTCGCTGTGCAGAAGATTTTTATTTTGATGAGGTCCCAGTAGTTCATTTTTGCTTTTGTTTCCCTTGCCTCTGGAGGTAAGAAGTTGCTGTGGCTGAGGTCAAAGAGGTTTTTGCCTGCTTTCTCCTCGAGGATTTTGATGGCTTCCTGTCTTACATTGAGGTCTTTCATCCACTTTGAGTTTATTTTTGTGTATGGTATAAGAAAGTGGTCCAGGTTCATTCTTCTGCATGTCGCTGTCCAGTTTTCCCAGCACCACTTGCTGAAGAGACTGTCTTTATTCCTTTGGATATTCTTTCAAGCTTTGTCAAAGATAAGTTGGCCATACGTTTGTGGGTCCAATTCCGGGTTCTCTATTCTGTTCCATTGATCTGAGTGTCTGTTCTTATGCCAATACCATACTGTCTTGATGATTACAGCTTTGTAGTATAGCTTGAAGTCTGGGATTGTGATGCCTCCTGCTTTGGTTTTCTTTTTCAAGGTTGCTTTGGCTATTCGGGGTCTTTTCTGGTTCCATACAAATTTTAGGATTATTTGTTTTAGCACTGTGAAGAATGCTGGTGTTACTTTGATAGGGATCGCATTGAATATGTAGATTGCTTTGGGTAGTATTGACATTTTAACAATATTTGTTCTTCCTGTCCAGGAGCATGGAATCTTTTTCTATTTCTTTGTGTCTTAAAAAGGTGATTTTATTAAAGCACGGGGACAGGACCTGTGGGCAGGAAGAGCTGCCCAGGACCCTGAAGAGAGACTGATTGTATACTTGGGGGTCAGGGGAGGTAAAGTCAAGAGGAAGTTTCCAAAGAGATTTTCATATGCTAAAGAAGACTCACAGGATACTGGAGGCCTAGTCAAGGTTGTTTTTCGCTCTGGTAAAGCATTACTATTAAGACAGTGGGCAGTTCCTGGAGAAATGTTTTACTCTGTCTGCCTCAAGTATCTGTCAATGGGATGCAGGTTATAAGAAAATTTAATTCTGCCATTTCCTTCTACCTTTGTTTCCCACATCACTGGGGCTCTAGGAAACAGAGTCCATAGGTTTGTGGAGATTAGGCTATGGATACGATTACCTTTTTCTTACAGTTTACAAACTGATCCCTAAACTCAAGGAGACTCCTGTCCTGCATGACTGTGATCTCTATCAGTCAACCATTTGTTTTCTTTCCTTTCCTTTGTTCTCGGGCAGCCAGGAGTGTCCGAGGAATATCACCTGTATCCCCGCGGTGGTGGTGGTGTAAGCCTGTACTTTGCCCTCAGCTTACCCTGTTACAGCAAATACTTGGCGCCTAAGAAGAGACAAGCGACAAGCACTCTAGGGATCAGAAAAGACTGTTTATTTCGCCCCAGTGCGGGCCCAGCAGAGTCACCTCCAAAGGCTGAGCATTTGGTTCAGGTTTTACTAGTCTTTTATACCTATGTGCTTCTGGGTTGGGTGGGACTAGTATAGTCAAGCTTCTGGTTCCTGGCTGCTGGCCAATGCAAGAGGCAAGCAAGATTGCAGAAGCCAAAAGCATGCAAGGGGAGTATTTGGCCTTGGACATCTGGCTGGTGTTTACCAGCTTTCTTTCTCAGTCCCACTCTTCCCCATCCAAAGTACCAGCCTTCTGCTGCTGTTTGGAAGGCCAAGAAAAGTTCACTTACCAACATGTTGCTGTGCCGTGTGGATCCCACAACATGGGGATTGTGTTGCTGTGCAGCTTGGCTGCCTTTAGCTATGCTATAGGAGGACATCTCCTGGTTCCTTCCTTTCTTTCTTTCTTTCTTAAATTCTTTTTTAATATTTATTTATTTGAGAGAGAGAGAGAGCGAGCGAGCATGAGTGGGGGAGGGGCAGAGAGAGAGAGGGAGATACAGAATCTGAAGCAGTTCCAGGCTCTGAGTTGTCAGCACCGAGCCTCACACGGGCCTTGAACTCATGAACCGCGAGATCATGTCCTGAGCCGAAGTCAGTCTTTTTTTTTTTTAAATTTTTTTTTTTTTTTCAACGTTTATTTTATTTTTGGGACAGAGAGAGACAGAGCATGAACGGGGGAGGGACAGAGAGAGAGGGAGACACAGAATCGGAAACAGGCTCCAGGCTCCGAGCCATCAGCCCAGAGCCCGACGCGGGGCTCGAACTCACGGACCGTGAGATCGGACCTGGCTGAAGTCGGACGCTTAACCGACTGCGCCACCCAGGTGCCCCAGCCGAAGTCAGTCTTAACTGACTGAGCCACCCAGGTGCTCAGTCTCTTGTTTAATTTCTGAGCTCTTGTCTCCCTCCCCCTCCTTTCTCCCCTCCTTCCTTCCCTTGCTTCACTCTTTCCTTTCTTCTGTTCTTCCTGCTTTTCTGCCTTTATTTCTTCCTTTCGTTGTCCACATCACTTTCTCATCTGACCTGTCCTTGTTATTTTCTCCCAACACTCTGGATGTGGGATGGGATTACTGTCCTTGAAATTTAGTCAAATGGAAGTGCTCTCTTTGTTAACAGCTTTATTGAGGCATAATTTACACACCATTAAAGTCACTCATTTTGGGTGTACAAGTGAATGATTTTTAGTAAATTTACAGAGTTGTGCAACATCACCACAATCCAGTTTTAGAACATTTCCATCACCCCAAGAGGATCTCCTGTGCTAACTGAATTAAAAACAATTTTTGTGCCTTTTTTCTCTTCATAAAAACAATACAAAATCACTTCAGACAATTTAGAAAATATATCAAAGCAAAAAGCAGAAAATAAAGATTATGTTCAGTCCACAACCACAGTAATCATTGCTATTTAATCCCTGTTTCTATTTACATATTTATTCATATCTTAGAAAAGAAGGTGCTATTTAGGGGATGCTGAGAGGTTGATTAGCTCTGGGGACACAGCAGCTACATATGAATAATTTAAAAATAGCAGGGAAGATCTCTTCTTATCTTACTGATTTTAAAGAACTTCACTGAATTTTTGACTTTTGAACTACCACATTACATATCTGTCTACGTGTGAGGGTGAGAAGCCAATTAAGGCAATGCTCAGGCCAGCCTGTGGTGGGATTGCAATGCGGTTTTCCTTTCCCTGTGTGTGTCGGGGCGTGGGGATGGTGAAGGGAGAAGGGGATACAGTGATTATGTCACTGGCTGGACCCCAAGACCTGGCCTTTACTGCCAATTGTTTGTACTCGTTAATCTTTGTCTTACATTTTCCCCCTAAGCTCTTCCAGCTTTCCTCCTGACTCAGGCAAATGAAACCCTAAACCACCCCCAGGTGACTACCTCCTGCAGGCCCAGACCACCCAGACCTTTTGAGCTAAACCCATATTTTGCACTTGTGCAGATGGACTGTGGAATGACCGCTGGAATGACTTACAAGCACCTTTATCTCATAATAATACTAGAATTTCCGCTCAAGGATGAGCCTCAGCCTCATTTCATACCTTCCAACCTATGTATAGACATGTTTCCTTAGGTACACGTGTGACATTATGTCCGCCTCTACATCTGATGACAGGGCTTCCCTACCTAATATTCATCCTAACCCTAAACAAAAGGAACCCTCTCTCAGAGCCTTGGCTTTGGAAGCCATTCCCTGCCATCTCCTTATTTGCTGCAAATAAGTTTTCTTTCTGTGACAGCTCCACCTGGTGCAGTTTCTGACTCACCAAGAGTGAACTTGTGTTGATTGGGTTACACTTACAGCGCAGAGGTATCATGGAAGACCCGAAATGCCGCAGTCGTGAGGTGGGGTGGTGGGAGGCTTGTTAGCATGAGAAAATTGGAAGAAATTTTGTAAGGAAAACATAAGTTGGCCTTCAAGGGTCTGCTCCCAAACTAAGGGTTCTTGGGGAGTCCCCAAAATTCCTTTGAAATGGGAAAATGGGGAGAAAGTTGAATTTAAACAGGAACTATCTGTGATGATGCAGTAGGGAATTAGCATGTCAAGGGGTTTCTGATTAGCTTAGTTTAGTGCCTTTCCCCGAGTAAGTGTCAAGGAGCTTAGCAGTAAATGAGGACTGTGAGTAACAGTGCCCATGATGAAGTTTGAGAGGTGAGGGTGGGGTTCGGAGCCAACATCCAAGAAAATTCTTGAAGGTAGCTTTGGTACGAAAAGGATGATTTTATTAAAGCACAGGGACAGGACCCGTGGGCAGAAGGAACTGCACTGAGGTTGTGACGGGTAACTGGCTATATACTCTCAGGTTGGGAGAGGAACAGGGACAGCGTAAGTCTCTAAGGAATTTTGGAAGCAAGGTTTCCAGGACCTTGAGGGGCTAGATGTTGTTAGGAAAATGTCATTTATTACCGTTTAGTAACACCTCAGTCATGAGACTCTTCAGATGTATATCAGGGGCCATATGCTTGGAGTTTAATTGCCAACATATACTTGGTGGTTAAAGATAAAGAAGGTTTGGAAAGGAGTTTTTATGTGTCTAAGGAAACTCACAGGATCCTGGCGTGGGGGGGGGGGCGGTCAGGATAATGTTAAGCCAAGATTCCCTTTTGCCCCTAGCAAAGTGTCATCATCGAGGCAGCTGAGCTCCTAGAGGGAAGTCACTCTGCCTGTTTCAAGGACTCGTCACTGGGCTGTAGGCAGTCAGGGAATTTCATTTTTCATTTGCCTTTGTTTCCCACGTCACCATTGCAAGCACTTAAACCCCCTTCCATCTTGATGAGGGTGATTATTAGGGCTCCAGGAAACGGAGTCTATAGGTTTCTGGACATTAGGCTTTGGGTAAGATTTACCTTTTTCTTGCAGTTTACTAAGTGATCCGTACACTGAAGGAGACTCCTGTCCTGCAGGACTGTGATCCCTATCAGTCAACCATTTGCTTTCTTTCCTTTCCTCTGTTCTTGGGCAGCCAGGAGTGTCCAAGGAATATCACACATGTCCCACCTGGTGGGGGTGGATATCACACATACCCCACCTGGGAGGGGAGAATATCATACATACCCCACCTGAGTGGGGGGTTGCTTTTAGCCTGTACTTTGCCCTCAGCTTGCCCCATGCTCCCTCATGACTAAGATTTGGAATTGGATGATCAAGATGGGTGTAGGGCTGTGGGGATTCTTTAGTCCTGGCTGGGGAAATTGGCAGTTTGTTTTGTGTTAGCAAAGAAGTTGGTTAAATTGTTGTCCATGGCATCTTGGTGATGAGGCACCTACCATAAGGCAAGCAGAGGGCCAAGCATAAGCTAGCACACCCATCCCCAAGGTGGGATATGTGTGATATTCCTTAAGCACTCCTGACTGCCCAAGAACAAAGGAAAGGAAAGAAAACCAATGGTTAACTGAGAGAGATCACAGTCATGCAGGACATGAGTCTCCATCAGTTTACAAATGTCTTAGTAAATTACAAGAAAAAGGCAATCCTACCAATAGCCTAATCTCCAGAACCCTATAAGACTCTGTTTCCTGGAGCCCCAACATCACCCTCCCCTCCATAGTGAAGTGGGGAACTAAGGCAACAAGGGAATGGCAGGTAAAATTAAATTTCTTTCTTTTTTTTTTAAATTTAAATTTAAATTTTTTTAAATTTACATCCAAATTAGTTAGCATATAGTGAAACAATGATTTCAGGAGTAGATTCCTTAATGCCCCTTCCCCATTTAGCCCATCCCCCCTCCCGCACCCCCTCCAGTAACCCTCAGTTTGTTCTCCATATTTATGAGTCTCTTCTGTTTTGTCTCCCTCCCTGTTTTTATATTATTTTTGTTTCCCTTCCCTTATGTTCATCTGTTTTGTCTCTTCAAGTCCTCATATGAGTGAAGTCCTAGGATTTTTGTCTTTCTCTGACTGACTAATTTCACTTAGCATAATAGCCTCCAGTTCCATCTGCGTAGTTGCAAATGGCAAGATTTCATTCTTTTTGATTGCCGAGTCATACTCCATTGTATATATATACCCCATCTTCTTTATGCATTCATCCATCGATGGACATTTGGGCTCTTTCCATACTCTGGCTATTGTTGATAGTGCTGCTATAAACATGGGGGTGCCTGTGACCCTTCGAAACAGCACACCTGTATCCCGTGGATAGATGCCTAGTAGTGCAATTGCTGGGTTGTAGAGTAGTTCTATTTTTAGTTTTTTGAGGAACCTCCATGTTGTTTTCCAGAGTGGCTGCACCAGCTTACATTCCCAAAATTAAATTTCTTTATAACCTGCAGCCCATTGACAAATACTTGAGGCAAATACAGAGTATAACCTTTCTCCAGGAATTCCCAACTGTCCTTTGTTAATGCCTTACTAGAGGGAAAACAACTTTAACTTGACAATAGCAAAGTCTCTGGTATCTTTGAGTCCTCTTTAGCATATCAAAGTCCTTCTAGAGGCCTCCCATTTGGCTTTGCCTCCCCCAACTCCACAGTATATAATCAGTCACTCTTCACAACCCCAGTACAGTTCTTTCTGCCCATAGGTCCTGCCCCCCTGCTTTAAAAAAATACCTTTGTGCACCAAAGACTTCCTCAAGAATTCTTTCTTGGCCTTTGGCTCCAGACCCCCACAGCCCCCACTCCAAAACCTCATCATTGGGACTTAGACCTTATAGGTACTGAGGCTAAAGCTTTGGGGGAATTGATAAGAAAACAAGTCAGGGTGTTAGAATATGCTGGTGACGTTCTGTGGCCTCCAATAGTTCTTACAAGAAAGAGAAAAGAATCTCAATTTGGGGCTATTTCAAGACTTTACTAGCTTTCTGCTAGTAATCCACATTGTCTGAGAAGATATCATGACCCATGCAGGATTGGAAAAGGCGAATTCTTTATTAGAGGCTAAAAAATAAGAGAGGCAGGAAACATGGAAGGTAGTGAAATTGAGTCTGGGAAATTCTCCATGTTGCTGCTCCTTCTGGCCACCTTCTGCAGTGTGTTTCCTGCCTGATAAAGATTTAGAACATGCAGCCCGGAGTACCTGTGCCTCCTAATTCTGCTACTGTTTCGCATTTCTCTGAATCAGATGTCAAGATGGACACCATGAAACTGAAGGCTGGAGGCTAGGCAGAGCACTAAGACAGCAATTTTTAGGTCAGGGTCTAAATTCATGGAGTGTGACTTGACAGGATCTCTGACTTTGGTTGTTAGCTCAGAAAATTGACCAAATGCATATAAGCAAAAGACTTCTTAAGCTTTTAAGAAGGCTGTGTTGCAAGAGAAACCCTACATCTGGTGGGCAAAGGTTTGTGGTCTCCTGTTTAACCGAGAAGGTTATTTTCAGTCTCCCAAACCTGCAACAATGGGAGCCAAGCTGCTAAAAGGTACAGCCCCCTAAGAGGGGATTGATTCTCCCACCAGTGCCCATCTCAGATGCAGATGCACACAAGACAGCGATTAAGGGGGCTTCTGTCAGAGAACAAAACAAGAGGCAGCTGGGTTTCTACAGCAGGGTGTTGTTGATATTCCTCTCAAGTAGGATATACTGCTCATGATCATTGTGTTTTTTTCCTCTTTCCTGTTTTTTCTTCAAATGGGAATTGTTTTTCTAATAGTGTCCTGTTTTCCACTCTCTTCTCCCCCCAGCTTTTGTATACTGGGCCTGTTGGGGTGGTTAAATATTCTATCCATAGATGTCCAGGCAACAAGGAACTGTACACTTGTCTGGGAGATAGCACACAGATATCTTAAGTAGAATAACTTCATGAGAGTTAGTATTGGAGTATATCCTTTTGGGAAGCAGGCAAGTGCAATTTTGGTGGTATACTGAATAGTTGCATAATGTTGGGAAGATACATTTTTATTTATTAATTATTTTTTTAATAATTCTTTTTAACGTTATTTATTTTGAGAGACACAGAGACAGCGTGGGTGGAGTGGGCACAGAGAGGGGGAGAGAGAGAATCCCAGGCAGGCTCCGCACTGTCAGCGCAGAGCCCAGTGTGGGGCTGAAACTTACAAACCATGAGATCATGACCTGAGCCAAAACTGAGAGACTAAGAGAAAAATTACCAGGTGTACTCACAACTGCAAAGAAAAGACCCCCCCCCCCCATTCCCGGAACCAGCCAGGGCGTGCCCAGTTGTGGTCTGACCTAAAGGCGGGAACCAATCAAGTTCTGCTGAGTGGTTTGAAAAAAAAAGGCGGGAACCAATCAAGTTCTGCTGAGTGGTTTGAAAAAAAAGGCGGGAACCAATCAAGTTCTGCTGAGTGTTCAAATTTAAATGTCAACCAATAACAGCTCTGTAACCGCAAAAAATCCCTAACTTGTTTGTGCCTGTCTATAAAAGAAGCTGTAAGATCCTCACTCAGGGCCTCTTAGCGTCACCGGCAATGAGTGCGCGGAGGACCGGGTTCGAACCTGCAATAAACGACCCTTGCCGCTTGGCTTTGACTCTGGACTCTGGTGGTTTGTTTTCGGGGGGTCTCTCGAATCGGGGCATATCAAAACCAAGAGTCAGACACGTAACCGACTGAGCCACCCAGGTGCCCCAGGAGGATGCATTTTTAAAACTATACCTAAAGAAAGGTTTAGGGGGCGCTTGACTGGCTCAATCAGGAAACCATATGACTCTTGATCTTGGGGTTGTGAGTTCTAGCCCGAGGTTGGGCACAGAGCCTACTCAAAAAAAAAAAAAAAAAAAAATCAAGAAAGGTTTATAGATGTTTGGAAGTCAAGGCATGGACTGTAGTGAGCCCTGATGCCATTGTTTGACACAACTGTGACTGAAACTAGTTTTCAATTAATGAAACCAATAATTTCTCTTTTTATTATAAATGAGTTTGAGTTGGTTTTATTATCACTTGCAACCAGAAATGTCCTGACGCGGGGCACCTGGGTGGCTCAATCGGTTGGGCGGCCGACTTCGGCTCAGGTCATGATCTCGCAGTCTGTGGGTTCGAGCCCCGCGTCGGGCTCTGTGCTGACAGCTCAGAGCCTGGAGCCTGTTTCAGATTCTGTGTCTCCCTCTCTCTGACCCTCCCCCATTCATGCTCTGTCTCTCTCTGTCTCAAAAATAAATAAATGTTAAAAAAAAAAATTTAAAAAAAAAAAAAAAAAAGAAATGTCCTGACGGAAAACATATATATTGAATACATATTGTCTTATAGGGAAGAAAAAAATGATTTTTCCTCTGCCCTCTAGGTTCTTGGCTGAGACGCCCTGCAATAAAAGACAAATTAACAGGAGAAAAACAAATAAGTTTAATAACCATGTATACCTTGTATACTTGGGAAAGACTCCAGAAAACTGAGTACCTCCTGGAGATGGCCCAGGTCAGCATGTTAAATAAATACCATCTTCATCTAAATACAAAAGAAAATGTTGGGGTTGGGGAGTTAGTTATGAGAGGTTACTGGGTGAAGCACAGTAGACAGGGGTAAGGTTGTGATGCAGATTTGAGTCCTGCCTTCTCCATTGGTAGGAGTTTCTAGAGAATTAGGGTCATCTCCTCCTTTCAGGTACTGAAGGAGATACCCCTACAAATGCAGATTTCCCTTATAGATGTAAATGTCTTTTTATAGAAGGATTAACTTCTACTCAGTTTTTGGAGCTTCACCTTCGGTTTTCAAAGTCTGCTGTTTCTTAAAAATAAGCAGACCCAGGGGCGCCTGGGTGGCTCAGTCGGTTAAGCGGCCGACTTCGGCTCAGGTCATGATCTCACAGTCTGTGGGTTCGAGCCCCGCGTCGGGCTCTGTGCTGACAGCTCAGAGCCTGGAGCCTGCTTCTGATTCTGTGTCTCCCCCTCTCTCTGACCCTCCCCCGTTCATGCTCTGTCTCTCTCTGTCTCAAAAATAAATAAATGTTAAAAAAAATTAAAAAAAAAAAAGCAGACCCAAATGATCCTTATGCCAAAGAGACATATTTAAAAAAAAATTTTTTTAACGGTTATTTATTATTGAGAGACAGAAACAGAGCATGAGCATGGGAGGGGCAGAGAGAAGGGGAGACACAGAATCTGAAGCAGGCTCCAGGTTCTGAGCTGTTGTCAGCAAAGAGCCCCATGGAGGCTCGAACCCACGAACCACGAGGTCATGACCTGAGCCAAGGTCGGACGCTTAACTGACTGAGCCACCCAGGTGCCCCCAAAGAGGCATATTTTGAGGTGGCAAATACTCCCCTTCAGCCTCAAAGTCTTCTATGTAGACAATTTACAAGGAAAAATGGTATTAGCAACTAAGAAAGTAGACATATAAATACATCAACTTATTTTTTCAAAGGTAAACTACTTTTTTACAAATTTGTCCTTTGAAGGGAGGGAATATTTTTCCTCATGTTTGCATCCAAGCATCTGATTAAGTTAATTCATGGGTAATATATTTCTCAGATTTTAGTTTATTGCCAAATCCACATGTGGGTTTTAAACATAAGGGGATCAGATAATTTGTTATGGTATTTAAAAAATTGTGTTTCATTACTGGTAAATACATTTGGGGGTTATAATCTAATCTTCATGATCATTTAAAGATCCTTGGCCAAAAAAATTTTACAAATAGTTTCCTAAGCTGTGAAACTTGCCTATGCAATTCACAGATGTCTAAAGGTATTTGAATGATGTATTAATGCTGACAGAAAGATAATTGCTTTCACTCGTAATTAAATTAACATTTTCTGATAATACATTAAATATTACTTCTCTCTTCAGACATTGAAGACTTTGTTCCACACCATAGACCATTTCAAGTGAAATCTAAATGGAAAAATTGAGGTTTCCTAGCCTATTCATTAAAAATCACTATTAATAGTATTATTTTCAAAGAGCTTCTCCAGTAACTTGGTTGTTATTTTCCCCAACTTCCAAAATTTTTATGTTGTTTTCTCCTCTCCTTTACCTCAACTTAAAAAAATGCTTCTTAAAAACAAAAAAAATCCCAGGGGCGCCTGGGTGGCTCAGTCGGTTAAGCGTCTGACTTCGGCTCAGGTCATGATCTCGCCGTCCGTGAGTTCGAGCCCTGCGTCGGGCTCTGTGCTGACAGCTCAGAGCCTGGAGCCTGTTTCAGATTCTGTGTCTCCCTTTCTCTGACCCTCCCCCGTTCATGCTTTGTCTCTCTCTGTCTCAAAAATAAATAAACGTTTAAAAAAAAAAATTGAAAAAAAAATCCCTTCTTGGGGTGGCTGAGTGGCTCAGTCAGTTAAGCATCGGACTCTTGGCTTTGGTTCAGATCACTATCTCATGGTTCGTGAGTTCCAGGCTTGTGTCAGGGTCTCTGCTGTCAGCTCAGAGCCTGCTTTGGATCCTCTGTCCCCGCCTCTCTCTGCCTCTCTCCTGCTTATTCTCTCTCTCTCTCTCTCTCTCTCTCTCTCAGAAATAAATTTAAAAAAACATTTAAAAAATCCCTTCTTGATAGTTTTAGTGTAGTTTGGGGAAGAACAAAATTGGATATGTTTTTTATCTGTCATTTTAACTTGGAAGGTCCTACTAGATATTTGTCTGGCCCAGAATGGGTAGACACAAAATGGTAGCTATTATTGTGGTAGGTGGCAGGGGTGGGGTTCTTGGAATCAATAGATATGTTACCTTTATTCCTATATATGAAATTGAGCTTTTCATAAATTTGGATGAGCCTATTCTACCTGGTACATACCAAATGCACATATTTCGGGGCGCCTGGGTGGCTCAGTCGGTTAAGCCTCTGACTTCAGCTCCGGTCATGATCTCACAGCTTGTGAGTTCCAGCCCCGCATTGGGCTCTGGGCTGACAGCTCGGAGCTCGGAGCCTGGAGCCTGCTTTGATTTCTGTGTCTCCCTCTCTCTCTCTGCCCTTCCCCCGCTCACACTCTGTCTCTCTCTCTCTCTCAAAAAATAAACATTAAAAAAAATTTTTTTTAAATTAAAAAAAAACAAAATGCACATATTTCTTATGCTTTCGTGGATTTTTGTGTTCTTTGTTTCCTCTTAGTTTTGTCAGAAGTATTCAATTTAAATTCATTTTGTGAGAAACACAAGGAAATAACATCTCCTTAAGCATGTTGGTATTTTTGGTGGGGGTCTTTGTGGCCTGAGACTTGGCCCCTACCATTTCTTCTGTTTGGTATCAGTAGATCCCTTAGTTGCGTATTTACATATTCTTTCAAATTCCTTTCTTTATACTTTTGTTTTATTGAATTAATTTCATCATTGTGGTGATAAAAATATGGGGCTGGTGGAGGCCTCAGCTTTGGTCCACACTAAATCATATCAAATTCTGTAAACATTTACTGTTAAGCATCTTGCAAATGCAAAGACTTATAGGAGAAATATCAGTATGAACGTGTGATTTCTGACCTATGGTGTCTAAAATTCAGTAGAAATGATAAAATAAAATGCACAGGTTACTAAAATAAGACAGAAGATAGCGTGGGATGCCTGGGGGGCTCAGTCTATTAAACATCTGACTTTGACTCAGGTTATGATCTCACAGTTCATGAGTTCAAGCCCTGTGTCGGGCTCTGTGCTGACAGCCCGGAGCCTGGAGCTACTTTGGCTTCTGTGCCTCCCTCTCTCTCTGCTCCTCCCTGGCTTGTGCTCTGTTTCTCTCTCTCTCGCTCTCTCTCTCTCTCTTTCTCAAAAAATAAATAAACATTAAAAAAAAAAAAAAAAGAAGATAGCAAAGTACATACCGTTATATAAAGTACTTATTCTGTGAGTCACTCTTTTAAGCACTTTAAAAATAGTTAATCATACAAACTGGTGCAGCCACTCTGGAAAACAGTATGGAGGTTCCTCAAAAAATTAAAAATAGAACTACTCTATGACCCAGCAATTGCACTACTAGGTATTTATCCAAAGAATACAGAAATGCTGATTCGGAGGGGCACATGCGCCCCAATGTTTATAGCAGTGTTATTGACAATAGCCAAAGTATGGAAAGAGCCCAAATGTCCATCAACTGATGAGTGGATAAAGAAGAAGTGGTATATATATTCAATGGAATATTACTCGGTGATGAAAAAGAATGAAATTTTGCCATTTGTAACAATGTGGATGGAACTAGAGCATATTATGCTAAGCAAAATAAGTCAGTCAGAGAAAGACAAATATCATATGATTTCACTCATGTGGAATTTAAGATACAAAACAGATGAACATAAGGGAAGGGAAGCAAAAATAATAAAAAACATGGAGATAAACCATAAGAGACTCCTAAATACAGAGAGCAAACTGAGGGTTGCTGGTGGGGTGTTGGGTGGGGCAAAGGGCTAAAGGGGTGAGAGGCATTAAAGAGGTCACTGGTCGGGATGAGCACTGGGTGTTATATGTAAGTGATGCATCACTAAATTCTATTCCTGAAAAAAAAAATTTTGATTAAAAAAAATAAAAATAGTTAATCATTAGAACTTTAAGCAATTATTATTACTTTCATTTTCACATGGAGATACTGAAACACATAGCAGTTAAAGTAACTTGTGTAAGTTACAAAAGTGACACAAAAGTGTCAGATCTGGGATTTGATCCCAGATAGTCCAATTCTAGAATCAGCATTTCTGTGTTAAGCCAAGTGCTATGTACCTATTAAGTGAGTGATCCTGTGTGTGTATGCATGAGTGTACATGTGTGTATGTGTGTTGTGTACACGTTTGTGCAGGGAGCAGAATGGGATTTAAAGAGGCTGTGGAGGGGCATCTGGCTGGCTTAATCAGTGGAGCCTGCGACTCTTGATATTGGGGTCGTGAGTTCGAGCCACACCTTGGGGATAGAGGTTATTAAAAAAAAAAAAAAGATGTGGCATTTGAACTATATCTGTTTTCATGTGCTTCTATGTTCAATTTGCCACATCTTGATCTTTTCTTAACTTTCCAGTTATACTCTGCTTGAAACCCTTCAAAACTCCTGGACCTCTGATTTCTCCCAATAACTACCTCAATCTAATCAGGTCAGAACTTTATGACTTTGGACCAAAGCCTTTGTAAAAGTTCTAGGGCAAAGTAAAAGTACATTATGTTCTTTAGAAAAGGTTATAAAATTTCAGACAGAACAGAATGGGAGTCACTGAGTTTATGACCACACGTTATAGAGCTGGTTTTATGATGGGAATTAGCAGACCAACTCATCACCGTATCCAGTTGATTTCAGTTCTGATTTTTGAGGTCAGCTGAATAAAGATAGGAAGTGTGGGTGATGTGTATATGTTTATGTTGGATAATAAGTGAAGCAAGGATCCCTGCTTGGGCCTAAGCTATGACCAGTCCTGTAATTCACATATACTTGGGAAGAGATTATTAATGGGGCATCAAGGGTCGTTAGACAGGAAGGTTTGAGGAGGGATAAGAACAAGAGCTTAGGGATGATTATGAGAGAAGACTTCGGGAAGGAAAGCATGGTGTCTGTCTTGGAGATGCTCTCCACAATGGCCCCATGGGCTCATGGTTGAGGTTTATGGTTGGAGGGGTTGCAGGCAGCAGATTCCAGAGGAGCTTTTCCACAGAGGGTATATGTACCTCAAGAACACAAAAAATGCTGTGTGGTTGCCCATGTGACAAAGTATGACCAAGGTAGGGAAGGGGACATTCTTCTCCCTTCCTGGGGAGCCCAGGGCACCTCAGTGTGTCAACAACCCTGGGGAAGAGATGGTGACCCTTAGTGGGGCAGGGGGCAGTGGTAGGGACCTGATCGAGTGGTTTACAGCATATGGGAGACACATTTGGGAGTTCCTGAAAATAACTTAGAGGGGTCTGGAATGCAGGGATAGGAGACAGTGATATGTGGCTCACATTCTGCAGAGTACCCACTAGCTAGTGCAGCCCAGAAAATGGATGATATAGTAACTTATCTTTTACAGACTAGTTCTTGAATGAGTTCTATTGCGTGAATTCATTGGAGTTAGATGAATCCAATACAGTTTTGCCACTGTTCTAAATTCATAGGACAGGCTGTTTTCGTAGTGTGGGTTCCCCTAAGAAGGCCTTGAGACAAAGATTCTATGCAAATAGTTCATTGGTGAGTTAGTCCCAAGAAACACTGATGGGACTGGGGAAGTGAGACAGAGAAGAGAAGCTGCCAGTAAAGGGTGGGTTATTAAGCCAGTTACTACTGTGGGCAACCGGGGACATTCTCACTGGGGAAACCCTGGAAAACAGTGTAGAACACACATCTCAGAGTTAGCTCTCCTGAGAGGCAAGGGGACTGGGGTATTTATCCACCCACTCTTGTCAGTCATTGGTAGAGGGTTGGTCCCAGGGGATGTCAGTCCCCCAGTACTTCCACCAGAGAAAGCTGCTCTAGCAGCCAGAGCATAGGCAGAAAGTGGCAGGTGCTGGCAGTTGGAAGTCAGATTAGTGTGCATGGAAATTGTAAGTGGGGGGTGTGGGTGGGATGCAAACAGCGCCTACTACTGCTATGGCATGGAAGGTCTTCTAGCTTGTTAGTTGTGCTATTTGACATTGTTTTGGTTGTCTAATGGATTTCTCTGCTGACCCACTGTCTCCTCTGTTCCTACTTCCATTTGGCATGACTCTTCCTCTTTGTCTTTCCACTTTACTCTGTTCATCACTATTTGGCCTGGGTTTTGGCAGTAGAGAGCTGTGGAAAGTTATTTCTTTTTCTGAGTCTCACTTTTTCTAATGTTTAATATAAGAATAATTCTTTTTAGAACTGTTGTGTATATCGAGGAATGATTTAACATACAAAAAAGCACATGTCATAATATGATTGAGAAGGGCAATTTCTCTTTCTATGGCCATACTTGTTTTTCCCTTGGCAAAGCCAAAATTTGGGGACCTTATCTTTCTGGTACCTTCAAAAGCAGACATATATGGATAAAGGCTGGATTTGTCCTCTAAAAGAAAACTGTGGGTTTTGTTATTTTTCTAATTTTTTATCTGAGTTAATTTGATTGCATTTAAAATTTTGGTATTTAGTGGAATAATGCAAAGCATACTTCACTGATATCTGAGCAAATTGCCTTTGTTTTGTTGTCTTTCATCACTTAGCTTATCCCACAAATAGTTGGGATAGGAAATGGGGACTCAGTTTTATGAAGCCATAGCCATGGCTCTGCCCTGATCTTAGGCCAGTGTCAGAGCTATTTATTGCCTCAGGAGACTGTGGTCTTTTATATTTCTTGCATTTTGTGTCCTGTGGTATCTATGTTGGCTGTTGATTTGATGGATTACTTACTGCCTTTTGCTTTGAATTATTTAGTATGGAAGGAGAGAGAGGGAAAAGGAAAGAGAGAGTGGGGAAGAGGAAGGAAGGCTGGTCTTGTTGGCTTCTGAGTAAGTGGTAATTATTACAGTGATACTTTCATACATATATTTGTGCTGTACATGATTACAAAGTCCTTTTACAAACATTGAACGTCTAATCCTCATAGCTATTCCATAGAATGAGCAGGAACATAAAGGACCTGTCAATAACAGGTTTGCACTAATCTTTTGGAGGAGGCAACCATGAAGAAAAGGGGACTTAGAAAAAAATAGGATGCATGTATCAAGGCAATGAAGTCACACCTTTTGTTTGCATAGACAAGAAAGAACGTGCCCAGTGGGGTTTACGTGAAGGTCTTTATTGCTTTATAGGTGTGGGTGTGGGGAAGGATGGCAGTACTGAAATTTGAATGGGTTGTGGCCCTAGAATTTCTGAGATGAGTCGTTTTGAGAAAGACCTTTGATCACCATGAGCCTTGATTTCCTCATCTGCAAAATGGAGATAAAAATACTTGTATGATATACCACCACATGAGGTACTTGTAAGAATTTAACAAAATGCATGGAAGAGGACTATGCAAGCTGTAACAACTGTGCTGATATTTCCCTGATGATGGAGATGTGATCCTGCAGGGTCAGAGGAGTACAAAACACTAAAACTAAGAGTTGACTTTTTTCTTTTTTTCATTTTATTTAAATCCAAGTTAGTTAACATATAGTGTTATAACGGTTTCACTGTTACAGCAATACTCGGCACACAGGAAGAGACCAGTGACACGCATTCGGAGAATCAGAAAAGACTGTTTATTTCCCACTGGTGCCGGTCCAGCAGAGTCACCTCCAAAGGCTGAGCCTGGGTTCTGGCACTGGCCTTTGTTTATGGCTAGCTTTTGGGTACTTTGAAACTTGCTATCGGCTGCACAGGTGGGTGGGATTGCAGGGGCTCAAGGGAAAAAAGGAGGGGGGCACTATCGGTTGTGTTACATGGGCAGTTGGCTGATGCGAGAGGCAAGCAAGATTACAGAAGCCAAAAGCATGCAAGGTGGGGTATCCTGCCTTGGACATCTGGCTGACCTTCTTTATGTTCTCTTGTTGGCTTCACTTCTCATCAGGAGTAGAACTTAGTGATTCATCACTTACACATCACACCCATTGCTCATTCCAACAAGTGCCCTCCTTAATGCCCATCACCCATTTCCCCCAACCCCCAACCCAACACCCCTCCAGCAATCCTGTTTGTTCTCTGTATTTAAGAGTCTCTAATGGTTTGCCTTTAAGAGTTGACTTCTTAAAAGCATTGTTAGAGAGATCCAAAGTTTACTTATTTGGAGGTTTAAGATTTGTCTTGTAGAAAGTTTTTTGGTATTTGTTTATATTTTGTTTGTTTGTTTGTTTGTTTATTTATTTATTTAGAGAGGGCACAAGTGAGCGAGGGGCAGAGAGAGAGAGAGAGAATCCCAGGAGGGGCAGAGAGAGAAAGAGAGAGAAGCAGGGCTCACCCGAAGTAGGGATCAAGCTCACCTAATGTGGGGTTTAAATTCAGAACTGTGAGATCATGGCCTGAGTTGAAGTCAGATGCTTAACAACTGAGCCACCCAAGCACCCTGTTGTTTTTAGAAGATGACAACACCAGTTTCTTTGCCCAATACCTTTATTGAAAGTGGAGGGGTAATATTAGAACAGCATTTTGGAGGCACTTTATTCAGATATTTTGGATAAAGTAATGCTTATGCAATATAAAATTGTTACAGATTTTCCAGGTAATGGCAGAAACCTCCACTGTGCTGGGTTATTGGAGTTTGAAAGATCTAGGTTCAAATCCGTATTCAGCTACCTAGTAGTTGTATGACCCAGGATGATCTATTCTGTTTTTTTTCATTCATCAGAAAAGCTAAACGTTCTCCTAGGGATCATTGTGGGGATCAACTGAGACACCAGGTTAGAAAATTCTCTGAAAACGATAAACGACTCCATAAATATAAGGTGATATAATTATTATCATTACTCATGTTTAAAGAAATGAAACCAATAAGCAAATATTTAATAATACAAGTTAAAGAGAATCAAGCCAGAAATTAATGAGGTATGGTCAATATGGAGACACAGATTGCTCTCTGATGATTTCTTTCCATATGGTTTTAGTATGGGATGCTTACTGGTGATAAATGGGGAACTATGCAGATGTGATGCATGTGCACAGTTCATTTCAAGATTCATAAGTTACCTTGCTGGCAAGCTATGAACTTCTGAGAGCTTAATTTGAACCTGTTCAGTCTATTGCCTGTTTGAAATTTAGTAGATTGTTAATAAGTTTGACTCAGGCTGCAATAACTCTGTAAGAAAGCCATAGGGATAACTGAACTCCAGGTGTCAGAGGGTAGTTCTAACTCTGCATAAGGGGGTCACCTGGGCAGAGCTGGGTGGCTGTTCAGGCCAGGTCTCCATAGGATGCCCTTAATGTGGTGAATTTGCCAGAACTCACCTTCTGGGTGTCAGCATTGTAGGATATGAAATCCATGTTTGTCATCTTTTGGAGTAGATCTTTTTTTTTTTTTTAATTAATTAATTTATTTTGAGAGAGAGAGAGGAAGAGGGGCAGAGAGAGAGGGAGAGAGAGAGAATCCTGAGCAGGCACTCTCTGTGCAGAGCCCAATGTGGGGCTGAAACTTATGAACCACCAGATCACAACCTGAGCTGAAATCAGGAGTCGGACACTTAACCGACTGAGCCACCCAGGCATCCCGATCTTTCTTTTTGAAGTGGACTCACATTATCCCTACTCATCACCTGAAATTTAAAACCTAAATTCCAATTAATTTTCAGTGGGAAATATAGTTACCAAGAGGCCCCAAGCTTTCTAGTTAACATGTGAGAAGCCAAATTACAATGAGAAAATTGCTTGGTGAGCTTAGTATGGAAACAGGCATCATCATTCACTTGATTGGAATGTGAAAGGGTTTATCAGTCAAGTTTCCTGGGTGTAGGCAACAAAATTCTCTGTTGACTCACTTCACCAGAAAAGGAATTCATTGAAAGTTCTTGAGTAGCTCCCAGAAATGATAGGCAGCCTGGAGAACCAGGCTCAGAAAACAACGGGAACCAGGCTCAGAAAACAACGGGAACGTTCTACGAATGGAGAACGTGGTGGGGCATGCTGTAGTCTGTTTAGTGTACCACTGCTGTCCCACGTCTGAGCACGTGATGTTGCTGCTAGCTATGGATTCCCAATGCTGAAACTACTGCAGGTCTTTTGAAAATGTTCACACGACCGTGCATACCTTCTCAACTGTCCCTGCATCTTTGTTGCTCTCCTTCAGGACTCAAAGGCCCAGATAGGAGCATCTGGTTGTTGAATTTAGGTCATGTGCATCTACACAGCTAGCAGTGTGCTGGGAGAGGAAATACATGGTCCCAGACTGTGCTTCTCAAAGTGTAGTCTACAGACTTGGTGCCAGGCTGTGGACTAATTGTTTTTATTTTGTGATGAGGCAAAGAACTTGTGCTAGAATGTAAACCACTTTAGTGCGCTATTGAGAAAAAGTATCTATGGAAAAAGTGTCAGCTTTATTAAACAGTGTGCTACCAAGTAGAGCAGTACTTCTCTAGACTTCATGGTTGGAGGCCAGGACCTGTCAATCAGAGGGCTACCCACAAAAGGCAGGGTGTTTGGAAGCTGTGTAGTCAAAAAAACACAAATGTTCACTACAAATGAGATCAGGACTCATTAGGACTACTCTGCCACAGAGACATACGTGCCATCGGGAACGGTGACTTATGTGGATCTGGACACACTCTAAGCTGTCTGGTGCTTGGTTAGGCATGATATTAACTCTGTTGCTGCTGCCTTCTTTTCCACAGGCTGTGTATCTGGCTACCCTCTTGGGAACATTATAGGTACATTCTGTGGTCTGAGAGCATTTCTGTGCCACTAAGTTGAACTATAATGTTTTGTTATTATAGATTAATCTGAGCTGCTTATCAGGTACCCCACCTAATGAAAGATTATTTCTGTATCTTTTCCAATTTTATGTAGAGGGTAGGTTAAAATAATTGAAAATTTCTGGTGTGATTACTTGCAATAACATGGTTAATATTCTGCATCTGTTAATGGACTCATGCCATAATTATTCATTTTTCCTATGATGAAAAGAACTGGAGATCTTTTAACTTTAGTCATGTTAGTGCAGCCTTCTTCCAAAGAGATTTGCGTTGGTGAAGGAAAGAAATTTTTTCCTGAGGCTATCTGAAGACATGTGTTTTAGGCATTCATTGGTTCCATTAAAAAGTGATCTTCTTTAGCTTCTATATCCCATAGCTCCAGATTCAGTGGACTTGATTTCACCAGTTTGATCTGTTTTCGTGTTATGAAAATGAAAGTGTAGTAAGTGGCTAGAGGTGAAAGGGAAAGTAAAGGAGAGCAGGGGTGAAGGAGGAAAGAAATAGTGCATGAGAGGAGGTGAGCAGACTGTGCACCATCATCACATCTGAAGATGGAAAGGGGGCAGGTAGGTCTCCATCTTCACGTGGTGTAAAAATTCTCTGAGGTTTCACATGTATGGGACAAAAATGAATGTGTCAGCAAACATTTCAATGAATATTGTGCATAGAGCAACGTGGAGTGGGGAGATTGGAGATGTTAAAATATAAACACGTGCGAAACTAAACCAAAATATCCCGTAGGGCAAATGCTCCAGGCCGAGTGGAAACAAGAAGTGTTGAGAGCTCTTAGAGGTTAATAAAGTTACCTTGGAGATATTGAAGGATGGGACGGTATTGTCAAATTCAGGCTCTGACATTTTACCCTTCTTGCAAGTTAATGAACTAGCTTGCCACAGTTTCATAGAGGCTGCCAGAAGACATAAGATCAGAGACAGAGGACTTCATTGCTCATAGCATAGCAAGCAGAATGAGTGAGAAATTATTTTCTTATTTTAAAAGAGAAATTTATAGAAGGAATAACAGGGGAAAATAAAGTAATCAGGAAGTACGATTTGTTCTGACACAGTAGAATGTACGAATCCATGTTGGGTTTTAACAGACCAGATGTGGCCCAGATAGTAGGGCTGGGTAAATACAATTATCTTTAAGATAAGGGCTGGCTTCCGGCTGGCTTTAAGATGATTTCTCTCTCATGGCTCACTCCTGCTAGCCTCAGTCTCTGATTTCTATAGAGTCCTAGTTCTGCCACTAAATGGAACACAGTGAATGAGAGGTTATTATACAACGGTCCTTTCTCTTTCACAGTCACGTTGTCCAATATTGTAGCCAGGAGCCACGTGTGGCTATTGAGCACTGGAGCTGTGGCTAGTCTGGATTCAAATGTGCTATAAGTGCAAAATACACACTGGATTTCAAAGATTTAGTTTAAAAAAGGGAAAGTATCTCATTAATAATTTTTATATTGATTACATGTTGAAATAATATTTTGGATATATTATTGAAATAAAATACATTATCATGCAAGTGCTCATCAGGAAATTTCACATTGACTTTTTAAAAGATCACATTCCTGGGATAGGTTGAAACTGTAATAGGCTTGATTTGCTGTCATGGAGGAAAATTTGACCAAATTTTGACCAAATTTTCTTTTTAACACAAGTGACTGGTGCAGGCAGACATTAGATGAAGATCTGTAAGGACTTGTTAGGACAAAGCAAACTTATACTTGGGAGCTTCAATTAATAAGGAATTCTAAATAGAATTTAGGCTGGGTTAATAAATTAGCTAAAGTAACAAGGTTTTTGGGGTGCCTGGGTGGCTCCGTCGGTTAAGTGTCCCATTTTGGCTCAGGTCATGATCTCACGGTGCATGAATTTGAGCCCCGTGTTGGGCTCTGTGTTGACAGCACAGAGCCTGCTGCAGATCCTATGTCTCCCTTTCTCTCTGCCCCTCCCCCCACCTCTCAAAAAATAAATAAACATTAAAAAAATAAAGTGACGAGGTTTGTTTATATAAGCCTCTTTGGCTCTGAATTCCCATCTCTGATGATAAGGATGTCTCTTTATCTCCTGGTCCAGGAAGGGTACCTTTCACATGAGACATTCTTTCCTCCTTTCTGGAGGGACAGGAGGGTCAGAGTGTTCTTGCACTGGCTGTTTCTGAAATAACTTTAACTCAATCAACATGCCGCTGTGGCATTTCTTGGGGCAGCCTGCACTGAGCCCCAAGACTTCCAAGAATTTAGGAATAGATGTGTTACGGAAACTGGTCTGGACCACCCGGCAGAAGAAACAAGTGGCACTCAGAGATCTTGAAAAGCAGGAGGTTTATTTTACACCAGTGAGCTCAGAGATCATTCTCCAGAGGTCTGAGTCCCGAGCATAAGCAGAGGGGACCATTTATAGTCTGTTACTTCTGCATTCCTCATTAGTAGTAATTTGGCATGAGCGGCAAGCAGGGTGGGAAGAAGAACCCCGGAGGGGAGTCTTCAGACAAGGACTGGGATTCCCCTATCAGTCCTGTCGGCCATCATATAACAGATTTTTCCCTATCAGATGCAAAACTGGTCAGCATCCACAGGCAATAATCCATTCCATCCACTAAACTATTCATTTGCATTTTGATGGATGTGAATCACTTACATCATTATCATTTTTCAACAATTTACAGAGTTGTAAAATAGCTCAAAGACCTTAAAAGGCCTGAGCTCCCATGGAATCAGATAACCTGGAAGGGTGCACCAGATGGGACACCCAGAAAATAATTTTGTTTGGTCCATTTCGAAGTTTTTTACAAATTTTCCCGATAGAAGTAAAGAAATACTCTCTGGGCAGTCTATTAGGAAGCAGAATGTAGATTGCAGACTGGCCAGGTCTTCCGAAACAAAGGAACAATGGTTTCTTGTGGCAAAACTGCTTGCTGCCCAGGAGATAAGTGATGAGTCATTTGGGAATTGCATCTTTTAAGTACAAAAATACTGGTCTTTATTGGGGAAAGAACAATCGAAGGGAAATTCGATGAAATTTGCCTTGGGGAGAGAAATAGGATTAATTTAGCAGGCATTTCAGTTACAAAATGTTCAGCTACAGATCAAAACTATTGAGGGGGAAAAAAGGCAGTTCATAAAACTTTCTTAATTCAGGCTCCCCAATTCAGGTTTCATAATGAATTTTGACATGAGGTGGGATGATTACTTTTATTTTTTAATTTTTTGACAGCTATATTGAGATATAATTCACATACCATAGAATTCACCTACGTAAAGTATATAATTTTTTTTGTTATATTCACAAGATGTGCAACCATAATCACAATCTAATTTTCATTCTGCCTAAAAGAAACCTGGAACCTATTAACAGTCAGTCCCCACTCCTACCCCAGTCTGTCTCTCACCCCCCACCCTCACACCAGCCCTAAGGAACCACTAATCTACTTTCTGTCCCTATGGATTTGCCTATTCTGGACATTTCAGATCAATGGAATCATATAGTATGTGTTTTGTGACTGAATTGTATCATTTATCACTTGGCATAATGTTTTCAAAGTTTACCTATCAGTACTTTATTCTTTTTATTGCCAAATAATATTCCATTGTATGGAAGTGATATTGTGATTTGTAATAGATATATATTTGGTCTTCATCCCCCATTTCTGGCACAGAGCTCCTAAAACTTTGGAATTTCCTAAGTGAAGAGAATGATAAAGGTAGCTGTCCTTTGTTATGTTAATGAGGTGGATTTTGGAAAACCTTTAAGGATGAGGGCTGGTTGCCAGGGAAGCTAACCATGTGATTGGAGGGTTGGAACTTTCAGTCCCACCCATTGATCTCTGGGGAGAGGAGAGGCCATGGAGGTTGAATCAATTGGCAATAGCCAGTGACTTAATTGTTCATGCCTGTATAATGAAGCCTTCATGAAAATCTGAAAGGAGGTACAGGGTTCAAAGAGTTTTTGGGTTGGTGAATAAGCAGGGGTGCTGTGAGAGTGGTAAGCTTGGAGAGAGCATGGTCACTCTGCACCCTTTCCCCATGCATCTCTTCCATCTGGCTGCACTTGAGTTACATCCTTTTATAATGAACTGGCTATCTAGTAAAAAAAAATATTTTGCTCTGTTCTATGTGCTGCTCTAGCAAATTAATTAAACCTCTTTCAGTTAACTTCTGAGGAAGTCATGGAAACCTCTAATTTATAGCCAGTTGGTCAGATGTACCTGGAACAACTCAGACTTGGCGATTGGCATCCTGAGTTGGAGGGGATTGTTAGAGCCTCCAATCTGTAGCCATCGGTCAGAAGCATAGATAACGACCTGGGGTTGCAAATGCTGTCTGAAGTGGGTGGGGAGGCAGGACTTGAACACTTAACCTGTGGAATCTGAAGCTATCTTGGGGTAGATAGTGTTAAGGAAAAATCTGTTATAAGATGGCCGACAGGACTGATAAGGGAATTCCAGTCCTTGTCAGAAGACACCCCTTCTGGGATTTTCTTCCTACCCTGCTTGCCACAGGTGCCAAATTACTACTAATGAGGGATTCGGAAGTAACAGACTATAAATGGTCCCCTCTGTTGATGCTCTGGGCTCAGATCTCTGGAGAATGATCTCCTCTGAACCAACTGGTGTAAAATAAACCTCCTGCCTTCCAAGATCTCTGAGTGCCATTTGGTTCTTCTGCAGGGTGATCCAGATCAGTTTCCATAACATTAGAACTGAGTTGAGTACCAGCAGGGTGTCTAAGAATTGCTTAGTGTTCTGTGGGAACCCTCCTCCCTCCCCCCCCCCCCCAATGCACATATTGGAATTGGGCCCAAGAACGCTAAAGAGTGGATGTACCAAATCTTAATTCATTTATCAGTTGATGGGCATTTAGGTTGTTTCCACTTTTTGGTTATCTTAAAAAAAAATTTTTTTTATTTTTTATTCGGCGGGGGGGAGGGGGGTGCGCAGAGGGCAAGAGAGAATCTTAAGCAGGCTCCAAGCCCAGTGCAGAGCCAGATGCAGGGCTTGATGCAGGGCCCGATGCAGGGCTCCATCTCACAACCGTGAGATCATGACCTGAGCCGAAATCAGGAGTCGGATGCTCAACTGACTGAGCCACCCAGGTGTCCCACTTTTTGGTCATTTTGATATAGGGCTGTGAACATTTGTGTGCAAGTTTTTATGTGGACTTATGTTTTCATTTCTCTTGGAAATATACCTTGGAGTAAAATTTCTGGATCATATGACAATACAATTTTTAGCTTTTTGAAGAATAAGGATTTTATGTTAAGCATTTTATATTAACATCAGCAGTGTATGAGGGTTCCAATTTTTTCCATATCCTTTACACCACTTGTTATTGTCCATCTTTTTGATTTTAGCTATCCTTGTGGTATGAAGTGATATCTCATAGTGGTTTTGATTTGTATTTCCCTGATGACTAATGATCTTGAGCATCTTGTCATGTGTTTATTGGTCATTTGTATATCTTTTTTGGAAAAATGTCTATTCAAATCCTTTGCCCATGTTTTTAGTTATTAGTCTTTTTATTATCGAGTAGTAAGAGTTTTTTTACATATTCTGGATACCAGTCAGATATGTCTTTTCCAAATGTTTTATTTTGTGGGTTGTCTTTTTGCTATTTTGATGGTGTCCTTTAAAATACACAATTTTTAATCTTGATGATGTCTGATTTATTTTTTCTTTTGTCCCTTGTGTTTTTGGTGTTCTATCTGAGAAATCATTCCTAACCAGAGGGCATGAAGATGTATTCTTATGATTGCTTCTAAGTGTTTTGTAGGTTTAGCTTTTACATTTAGGTCTATGATCCATTTTAAGTTAATTTTCCATAGAGTGTAGGGATTCAGCATCACTCTTTTGCATGTTGTCCCAGCACCAGTTGTTGAGAAGACTATCTTTCTCCACGGAATTGTCTTGCTATTTCTTGTAAAAAAATCACTTGACCATGTGGCACCTGCGTGGCTCAGTCAGTTAGGTGTCCAACTTAGGCTCGGGTTATGATCTCACGGTTTGTGAGTTTGAGCCCCACATTGGGCTCTCTGCTGTCAGCACAGAGCCTGCTTTGGATCCTTTGTCCCTCTCTCTCTGCGCCTCCTCCCCCCTTCAGAATAAATAAACATTAAAAACATTATCTATCTATCTGTCTATCTATCTATCTATCTATCTATCTATCGATCTCCATATGCCAGTTCTATCCTGATTATTATAACTTTGCAGTAAATTTTGAAATTGGGAAGTGTGAATTCTCCAGATTTGTTCTTTTTATCCAGATTGTTTTGGTTATTATGGTTTTGAATTTTAGTATCAGTTTATTAACTTCTGCAAAAAAAAAAGGCAGTTGGGATTTTGATAGGAAGTGCATTAAATTTATAGATCTAAAGATTACTTTTAAAATTTAATAAAAAGATTTGCTAAACTCAGTTGTTATTTGCTGATACTTGAGCTTTATCCATTCTCATGTAAACTGCTAATATGTTTAGTTCAGTTTACAATTGCATAGTTTTGTAGACTACGTATGGAAAGGCAAAGGATGAGGAGAGGGTGATAAGATTTGTTATAGAAGTTGTCTAACAGTCTGATAATGAAAGGACCTGTCTTTTGACTGTGTATTCATGTTCCAATGTATTGTGTTTCATGTTCTAATGTGCTTCATCAAACTCAAGATGTTAAATAGATTGGTAGTTTTTGCTGAGTTTTCCCCATAATTATGTAAATGAATATAATGAATTTTAATGCCAACATTGTTTTCAAGGAGATTAAATTTCCTTTTTTTATTCAAATTTTATAAAATTGGGAAGTGCTGTTTTAATAAAGAGTATTTTTTTTATTTTGGTTTGAACATAACCTCAAGATCTTATTGTCTTCATAATAAAGTGAAATATGAAGCTTAGAAATGGATCATGTGGCCCTTTCTTTTCTTATGTCCTCTCAATTCCAAATGCTTGCATCTTTTAATAGCCAGCATTTTCATACATCTGTAGTTGGGTTCAATACAGTCAATCCTCAGCATAACCCTCTTTGTTGTTTTTGTTTTTTTCCAGAAAATCGGCTTAATCTGCTCACTGTAGCCATTCTGCTTCCTGTCATAATGCTGCTTTCTCTGGGCATACAGAGAATCATTGCCCTTCTTGTATTGTGTCACTTTGTGTTGTTGGTACTTGCCACACTTCTTACAGAGAGTCCAGCAGGTTTTAGGAATGTTCACCATGTTTTGAGAGCACTATCAGCATGGAAAAGCAAGAATGAATATTTTGAATGAACCCATTATAATCACCCAAAACTCCAGAAAAGCAAATGTATTTGAATGAAAAATAGAGTTACTTTTTAAGAGTCTAGAATTATAAACCCAGCAGATATCTCATGTATATGTGAGGATGTGCTTGATTTCATAAAGAAATTGCCAGATCAAATAACTTATTAAGATGCTATAAATTAATCTGAAATATAAAAGCAGTTATCATAGACATAAATCTTAAAAATATTGACTACAGGGGCACCTGGGTTACTCAGTCAGTTAAGCGTCAAACTTAGGCTCAGGTCATGATCTCAGTTTGTGATTTCGAGCCCCCTGTCGGGCTCTGTGCTGACAGCTCAGAGCCTGGAGCTTGCTTTGCATTCTGTGTCTCCCTCTCTCTCTATCCCTCCACTCCTTGCACTCTGTGTCACTCTCTCAAAAATAAATAAACATTAAAAAAAATACACTGACCACAAAGCTGTCACTCATGACCGTACCAAGAGAATGAAAGACATTTAGGCTACAAAGACACACTCAAAATGCGTATGACCCAGAGTGGTTTGGCTTTGAAGCAGGTTGGACTTACAGAGCTACACAGAGAGAAAGGGGGACATAATGAGCCAGGCTGGATTTGGGTTTGCATACATGACCCAACAACAAAGAGCACTTAATGTCTACAACACAGTGCCTTAAAGATGGGGTGCCTGGGTGGCTCAGTTGGTTAAGTGTCCGACTTCAGCTCAGGTCATGTTCTTGTGGTTCGTGAGTTTAAGCCCCACACTGGGCTCTGTGCTGACAGCTCAGAGCCTGGAGCCTGCTTCGGATTCTGTGTCTTCCTGTCTCTCTGCCCCTCCCCTGCTTGTGCTCTGTCTCTCTCTTTCTCTCAAAAATAAATAAATGTTAAAAAAAAAATGAAAAAGAAACCATAGATTTGGAGCCCCTGGGTGGCCTAGTTGGTTGAGTGTTCGACTCTTGATTTCAACTCAGGTCATCATCTCACTGTTCATGGGATTGAGCCCCACATCGGGCTTCATACCGTCAGCACACAGCCTACTTGGGATTCTCTCTCTCCTCTTTCTGCAAGTCCCCCCCCCCAAATAAATAAATAAACAAACTTAAAGAAAAAAAAAAAAGAAACCATAGATTTGAACTGAGTTGACATTGAGTTCTTGGAACTGGCTCAAATTTTCAACCAGAAACAGAATCAAGTTAAAAGCTTGTTTTTCAAAAGGTAGACCCATTTGATATTGTGAAGCTGTGAAGCACAAGAATACATTGGGGACATGGCAGCATGAATGACCAGGAAAAGATCTCTCATTCCTGTAATTAAGAAGGTGATATGCTTTGCTTAGACCAGAGTTCCAGTCCACTAGGGGCTTGGGAATTGAGGCAATGGGTCCATCATGTAACCTGTTCAAATGAACTTTGTTAGTCCTGGTAAAAAAGGCTGTACATCATGGGCATATTGAGGCTAAGATTTTCCCAAGCATATGTGGCCTATGGTGGCTCACTTCGTTTTCACTCTTTATGCTGGTGGTGATAAGGTCCTTCACAAAGTCTTGCCTTGGACGCAACTAGATGGTGCTGTAAGTATTGACACATTTAGTTGGGTTAGACAAGGGCCAATCTTTCTTATTGGGGTAACCAGAACCATAATGAACCAGTTTTTATTTAATTATTAATTGAAAAAAATGCTTAGCAAGTGCTATAATATACTAGGTCCTGTGCTAGGATTTGGAGATACGGAGATGAATGGGACCTAGGGCTGGCTCTTGGTCTGGTGGGGAGACCCATATACCAGATTTCTGGAAGAATGTTGGTGTCTTTCAGTGACTGAAGGATTAAGGAAGAATAAGTTTTGGGGCGCCAGGGTGGCTTAGTCGTTTAAACGTCTGACTCATGATTTTGGCTTAGGTCATGATAAGGTGTTTTGAGTTCGAGCCTGTGTTGGGCTCTGGGCTGATAGTGCAGAGCCGGGTTGAGATTCATTCTCTACCCACCCCCCCTGCCTCCTGCCTCTCTGCCCCTCCCTTGCTTGTGCTCTCTCTCAAATAAACATTAAAAAAAAAAAAAGGAATAAGTTTTGAGGGTCAGTGAATTTCATTTGGAGCTACTGAGGTTTTAAAGCCTGTGGAGCATCCAAGTGGAGATAGCTGGTGGGCATTTGGAACTGTATCTGAATCTCAGGAGAGAAGTCCGAAGGGGAAGTCTAGCTTTGTGAGTCATCATTTTACATATGCTAATTGAAGTCACTGGCACTGATTAAGTCTCAGATTCTGTAGAGTAAGGAAGAGAAGGATTAGAGCTGAATATTTTGAAAATCCTTTCATTTCAGTGGTGACATCTGATGAATACTATTGTCTGAATACACATTGCTCTCACATTGAATTTACATTTGAAAAGCATGAGTAAACCTGCAAAACACATTCAAAGGGAAACTATCACAGCAAATACAGACACTGGACATTTTGAAAGTAAAATTTAAAATTCGGGCCAATAACAAAATGCAGAGTATCTTCAGAATCAAAGAGGAAGTTAGAACATTAACTATATTAAGGAAATAATATAGATAAAGTGGCCAGAGTTTCTGAACTCAAAGTAAGCCCTAATAACTTCAACTATTCTTATGGGAACTATGGGATATAATATTTGAAATCAGAACTGTCTGGAATTCATGGTTGAGATTAATATAGAAGACTCAAGTAACAAAAGGACAGTTCATACATAAAAACTGGACAAATTAAGAGGTTATCTGGGATCTGGATTTGTTGATAACTTTGAGATGGGTTGAATTGTTAAACAGATCCCAGTTATCTGTATTACGGTGTAACAAACTCCCTCAAAACTTAGTGGCTTAAGACAATAACAACTTCTTATTTATTTTTTTAAATTTATTTTGTTTAAGTTTATTTATTTCTTTTGACAGAGGGCTAGCGAATGCACATGAGCACAAAAGGGCAGAGACAGAGCCTGACGAGGGGCTTGAACTCATGAATTGTGAGATCATGACCCGAGCTGAGATCAAGAGTTGGATGCTTAACCGACTGAGCCTGCCGGGTGCCCCACAACTTCCTATTTCTGATGGATTTTGTGAGTGGGCTGGGCTCCACTAGGTAGTTCTTCTCCTAGATGTGGTGCTGGCTGCATTCAGCTGGGAGCTCAGCTGGGGTGAGAAGGTCTAACATGGTATCAAATACATGTCTGGCCTCAGCTGGAATGGTTGGGGGCTGGCCAGGCCTCTCTCTTCTTATTTAGTGATTTAGCTTGAGCTTTTTTAACCTGTCAGGTGATTCCCAAAAACACAAAAGCAGAAACTATAACTCTTCTTAAGGCCTTGAAGTTCTTGTAGTTCTTAGGAGTACTAGAATGTCACTTTTGTGTCATTCTGCTGACCCAAGTAAGTTATAAAACCGGTCCAGGGGAAAGTACGCTCCACCTCTTGATGGGAGGAGTGGTATGTGTGTTCAGGGATGGAGGGGATTTCTGGTGGTCATCTTTGGAAATGATCCACCACAAGAGTTGAGTTCCCTTTTCAACTTGGCTGCAAGTACTACAGTCTTCTGCAGGACACTCTACTTTGTCCTCACTTCTAGGTGAATACTAAGAGTTCCTGATGACATTGTAGTTCCTATAACTATCTAACATGTTTTGCTGAAAAAGTCCACTGAAGGGAAGTTCATAAAAACTTAGAGGGCCTTTTCTGAACAGACCTTTGCCACCAAGTTACCTAAGTTTCTCTCTTATTTCCTTCTTCTCAATGTTTGCCAGCTTTCTTTCAGCTAATTCCTAAAGTTAAGGAATTGTTATGTTGTGGAATTCTATGATAATATCTTTTCCACGTACATGGTAGAAGTGCTGGGAGGTGAGGAAGAAGACTATGTTGAGCGGGTTATTTCAGAGATGGCAGAGCAGGTGGCTTTGGGGACATGACCTGTATCATTCACTGTGTGTTCGAGGGTTGCAGTCACCACTGCCCTTCTTCATGTGTGAAGTAGGTATGTACTTCCATCAGGGATTTGGAGCTTGGCCATAAGCCTCAAGCAGATAAGGGAGGTTTGAAAAAGAATAAGGTTGGATTTGTGAACATTGGCATTTTTTCCTGGGTGCTGAAGAGTAGGCAGAGCTTGGTGACCACATAGCTTAGAGTCAGATGAAGAACTGGAAAGAGTGACTCTCAGGTGAAAGTATGACATTCACAGCTTTTGGTCTTTTCTTTCTTGCAACAGAGTTTTCAAAAAAAAGTGCAGGTTGAAAAGGGAAAGGAGAGAGAGAGAATGAGAATGAGAGGGAGACCGAAGTGTATTGGTATAGTGGTTTGTAGCACAGACTTTGTGATATTTAAGGAGGTGATGTGTGTGTTGGTTTGTGGAAAGGATAAATAGTCAAGGGGAAGGATAGTGGGACTGGACAGCATGGATGAGAGAGTGGCTTCTCAGGTAGGACAGGGAAAAGCTCCTGGGAATTTTGGGTTGCCTGAAAATTGGAGAGCAAAGAGGCTTTTAGTAAAAGTTGTAAGCTCCATGTAGTCGCATCCTTTTATGTAGAGATTGGGGTTCCTGGTTGGAAGATGCTTCTTGAACAGCAGAACCTCTCAGGCTCACTGCTTTGATGACCTTACCTATCTTAGGGAACTTTGGACCCCAAATCTTTATTTGGGAAATTTTGACTCATTTTGTGCTATTCTTATCTTCTTGTTTTATTTCTCCTAGTAGTTTCTAATGTAATTTTGGAAAATGTCAATCTGTCTCCACTGAGCCATGGAAATACAAAGAAAAAGATTTTCTGAGTTGTTGTTCAGCTAAAGAGAATGAAGGAGAAAAGTATGTTGGCCCGGGGCGTGGGGGTGGGGGAGTCCCGAGGCTGTCAAAATTGAATAACAAAGAGGTGAATAAGAAGCTAAAGAGTGAGAGTGTTGCTTTCTTATAGTTACCACTTTGCTTCTGTTAAATCCCAGTGGAGCTTTTCTCTGCCTTTAAGGGTATATCTGAGTGCTGTTGTCTTATAGCAATGGTTCTCAACTGTAGAATGGGAGAGCATAATTAGTTTGGAGGAGTTCCATCTATGATGCTGATATTCTGTTCTCTTCCTTCTCCCCTTCCATCCAATTGAGGATTGCACCACGGATTCTTGACCAACTGCAGAATAACATTTAAACTCATGCATCAAACATTTAAGAACCTTTTTAATGTGGCTCCCCACACTGTACCTTGCACTTCCTCCCAGCTGAACCTATTATTATGGCCAGTTCAGCATCTTCTGGACCTCATACTACTTCTCAGCTCCATTGCTTAGCACTAATGTGCTTGACTCTTCTTCTTATACCTGTTCTGCTGAAGGTTTTCCCATTCTTCAAGACCCCTCTCAGGGCCTTCTTATTTCATGAAGCCTTCCATAGATTCTCCAGCCATACTGATTAGACCTTGTTTCTGAATGATAGTTAAGTGGGGCCAGCAGTGGGAAGAGAAGGCTATGAATGCAGAGAAATAAACAGATTATTTACATGGGAACCTGTTGACAACCTCTTGTAGTTGAGTTAATCTAATGACCCTAATGCTTTTGACACAGATTTTTAGGGGTATGAATAATTTTCTCCTCAAATGGCTTCTGAAGTCCCCCCTGCCCTCTCACCACAACTTATGAGTTTCTTGATGAAGGAAATGTTCTGTAAATTGATCACATGACTACTACAACCAACAATTGATTTATCACTGCGCACTTCAGTAATTATCTGTAAGTCCATGATGGGGTGGTCATACTTAACCAAACTTATGATCACCAGTTCTCAACCTTATCTTGTAATGAATGACACCACTGTCCATTTGATTCCACAAGACAGAAACCTAGGAGTCATCCCAGCCACTTCTTTCCTTTATTCTTTATTGTGGTCTGTCATCAAGCCTTACTAACTGTATCATTTAAATACCTCTTAGATCTGTGTCCTTTTTCTCTGTTTCTACAGCCAGCTCCCCAGGTCAAGCTAGAACTCTCACCCAGACCAGTGTGGTAGGCTCCTAATTGTTCTCCCTGTGTCCACCCTGGTCTCTTTCCAATCCAGGCTCCACACTGAAGCCATTATCATCTTTTCAAAATGCAAGTTGGATCACATCACCCCTCCATGTCTTGACCTTAAAATTCTTCAGTGATTTCCACTGTCCTATGTTAAAAACTCCAGTCTCACATAGTCACAATCTTACCTCTCCACCTCTTCTCAAAGTACTTCCTCATCATTCCCCTGTGTCGCAGCCAAACTGGCCTTTTTTCAATTCTCTGAAAAAAACCATGCATTTTCTGTAACAGGGTCATAGCACATGTTGCCCGCCCCCCCTCCCCCCAGTGCTTCGTCTTGTATTTTTGATTCCAGTTCAGGTGTCACTTCTACAGGGAAGCTGTCCCTGGATTACTCTCTTTTATAACTATTTACTTGACAGTCCTCATTCCATTTGTAATCATATACTTACTTGTGTGATTATTTGACCCTGAGCCCCACGAGGGCAGGTGCCAACGGGCAAGGTACACAACAAGTGCTTGTTAAATAAATGTTTGTTGATAAACGTGTAGCATTTGGATTTGAAGTCATGGAGATTGGTTTGGGGCAGGGAGAGGAGAGAAAAAGTATCTCATACAGGTCACAAAGGATCATTAATGATCCAGAGACAGGAAAGTGAGCGGGATCATATATGTAAAAGCAAGTAATGTTAAAAGGCTATTCCTGGTAACTATTTGCTCAAATGACATCACAATTAGTATTCAAATAACTGCATGATATTTCACTGATTTTATATATATATATATATATATATATATATATATATATATATATATATATATATATATATAATTCCCCTCACCATTCCCTTATTAGATATTTAGGTTGTTTTCACTGTTTTCATTAGCATAAAGAGCAATGTAGTGAACTCAAATATATTCTTATGCTATAATTCACACTTTTTTTTTCTCACTGCTTGACTGCATGAGTAAAAGCAAGCTATTTAGGACTTCTTTAGGTCCACACTTGCTTAAAAAATTCCCTATAATAGTTCCATAAATCCAAAAATACAGTGGTTGATCAGTAAAAATTGTTAACTTTACTGATTGATAACGAGTTACCACACTTAAACAGCATCTCGTTATAAATCTACTAAACGTTATAGCATTTTGAAAGTGTGCCAGGCTTATTTCAAGAAGTCAACTTGGAACTACTGGGCTAAAGCAGAAGAATATGTGGGAAGGACAAGAAATAGCTGAGTAGGTGGAAAGAATCAGAATGAGAGAATGAAGTAGACAAAGGGCAGTGGTTAATAGTAATTAGTAAATATCAAAAGCAAATAAGGATAAGACATGCTTAATGATTGTGCTAGAAGTAGGGTGGGCAAAGCGCAAGGTAAAGGATCCAATTATTCTTCAAGAGCTATTTGGTCAAGTTAACTGGAAGATATGACAATAGTTTGCTCTATGAACTAAATCATAAAGACAAAGGTCAAAGATGAAAGCTGTGTTTAAAATTCCCATCAATTGCATGGCCAGCAGAGGATGTGTGATCAAGTGAGCCACCTTGGGCATTTGAACAGCTTTACTTGTCAAAACCATTAGCCATGAACCTTACTTAACAATGAGGCAGTCACCTTTAGCAAGCTGCTTTTCCAAAAGTAAAATCAACCCTAGATGGTCATTAATTTGAGCAATACTTGACTCTCTTTTTTTTAATACTTGATTCTTCTCACAGTTGTAAGATGAAATTCATGGAAAATGGATGAAAGCTTACTCCACAGTTTATCACTCCAATAGCCAGTGGTTCTGGAATATGTGATATGAAAAGCCCTGGACTCCTGTTTTAGTTTTTAAGACATCAAGAGATCATACGGGAATTGTTAGACATACCTTTTAGTACAATCTTGTTTCAGAATTTCTGGAGCCATCAGATAAGTGCAACTTCTTTACATACTATAAACAGTATATATTTTTTCTAACTATAAAAATATTACATGATTATTGAAAAAATGAAGGATATAACTTCAAAGAAGCCAGGATCATCCTCTACCCTACCATAATCAATCCAGTTATCTAGGGGCCATTTTTGAGTGTTTTCTTCCTGTCTTTTAAAGTGCGTTTTTAGGGGCGCCTGGGTGGCTCAGTCGGTTAAGCGTCCAACTTTGCCTCAGGTCATGATCTCACAGTCCCTGAGTTCCAGCCCTGCTTCGGGCTCTGTGCTGACAGCTCAGAGCCTGGAGCCTGCTTTGGATTCTGTGTGTGTCTCTCTCTCTCTCTGCCCTTCCCCTGCTCACGCTCTGTCTGTCTGTCTCTCTCTTTCTCAAAAATAAATAAATATTAAAAAAAAATTCAAATTGCGTTTTTAGAACAGGGTTGAGATCATACAACATATAAAATACAAGATCTATTTTCATTCTAAAGCTATTTTATTTTATTTACCAAAGAGCAACCATATATTATGAAAACCATGATCTGAACCAAATAAATAGAGTCTGATAAAATCAGGCCAGTGACTTTCTGTTTTGTCTAAGCTCTAACTTACACGTTTCCTTCCTCATCCTGTTTATTAAGCTTTGAATATCCTTGGCTCCTTTCTTCCCTTCTCCTTGACTATGCCTATCTGTATTGATTATTCATTTGTGTGTTGTCCACTGAATTTAAGAATTTATTTATTTGATGTCTTGTTTTCTAAATTTATAAGGATTATATGTCTTATCTCATCTTATTCTTTGATGGCAGGGGACATCCATTACGCAGTTATATACCTGTCCTAGTGAATAGTGAACACCCAGGCATATAGTAGGTGCTGAAGAAATATCTAGGATTAACACCAAAAATGTTCTGGCAAATACTTGCATGAGCAGATGTAGTGGTTGAACCATCCAGACCGATGCAAACAAAGACTATACAGCTGCACCATCCAGTATGGTAGCCACTAATCATATGTGGCTATTGAGCACTGAATTATGGCCAATATGATTTGAGATGTGCTGTAAATGTAAAATACACATTGAATTTTGGAGATTTAGTGTACAAAAAAAATATAAAACATCTCAATACTTTAAAAGTTGATTACTTGTTGAAATGACAATATTTTGGATATATTAAGTTAAAATCTATTATTTAAATGAATTTCATTTCTTAACTTTTTACCTTTTTTAACATGGTGCTAAGAAATGTAAAATTACATGGGGCGCCTGGGTGGCTTGGTCAGTTAAGCGTCCGACTTTGGCTCAGGTCATGATCTCACGGTCCGTGAGTTTGAGCCCTGCGTCGGGCTCTGTGCTGACCGCTCAGAGCCTGGAGCCTGTTTCAGATTCTTTGTCTCTCTCTCTCTCTGCCCCTCCCCGTTCATGCTCTGTCTCTCTCTGTCTCAAAAATAAATAAACGTTAAAAAAATTTAAAAAAAAATGTAAAATTACATATGTGGCATGTGATATATCTATATATTTATATACGGCATTATGACATATATATGTCTTTTATAGGTACTATATGTATGTCTATATGACAGTGCTGTTCTGTATGCTATAAAATGTAATATTTGAGGTCATCCTTTCTATAGGGCAGAAATTAATTATAGTTCTACCCAACAAAATTAATTTGCATTTCAATCAATGGCAGTTATTTGCATTACTGATAGTTTTCTACAAATTGACTTCTAAACTTACAAAGTTGTAAAATAGCCTAGTCACTGGAACCATAGTCAGTCAAAGGTGTGTACCCCTGTAGAATTAAATAATCCTGGCGGGGTCAGCTGGAAATGTTAAATGCATACACATTTTTTTTTTTGTGAAATTCCAGAAAACAATGCTTTAGGAATTATGAAGGTCCTGGGGTACCTGGGTGGCTCAGTCGGTTGAGAGTCAGACTTTGGCTCAGGTCGTGATCTCACAATTCACGATTTTGAGCCCTGTGTCTGGCTCTGTGCTGACAGCTCAGAGCCTGGAGCCGGCTTCAGATTTTGTGTCTCCCTTTCTCTCTGCCCCACTCACGCTCTCTCTCTCTCTCTCTCTCTCTCTCTCAGAAATAAATAAACATTTAAAAAAAAGGAATTACGAAGGTCCTGATAATGAGGTAAAAATGTTGAGAGTAATGCAGATATATTTTTTAAAAGTTTTATTTATTTATTTTGAGAGAGAGAGAGCGAGCAGGAGCAGGGGAGGGGCAGAGAGAGAGGATCCCAAGCAGGCTCCGTGTGGTCAGTGAGGAGCCCGATGTGGGGCTCGAACTCATGACCTGTGAGATCATGACCTGAGCTGAAATCAAGAGTTGGACGTTTAACCAATTGAGCCACCCAGGTGCTCTGAGAGTAATGCAAGTATTTTAGGAAACATATAGAATAGAATCAAACACAATTGGAACTATTGAAAATATTAGATTAAGTAATTGCATTTTGTCATAATTCCTTAGCTTATCACACTGTTGTTAAAAGGAACACAATTATAATGGAATGGAAACCAGGTTCTTTTCTACTTTTTAATTAGCTGGAAACAAAGCCTGGCTGTTGGTTCACTGGATCTAGTATGACTTTTTCATCCCCTATTTTTGATTAACAAAAGTACTATTCTTTTAAAGGAAACACATTCTTTTTCTGTTTAAATAAAAAGACTCTGGAGACAGACTTGCAAAAAACAATGGAGTGCTTTTTTTGCAATTCTTTGCCTGTTTACTTTGCTATGAAGATCGTCAAAAATTAATTAGTGGATGTCTGTTGTGAAACAGAACTGTTAAAGAATGAAACTCAACAGAGTAAATGTGAAGATGTAATTGTCTTTATTAAATGATTCATGAATTGGGTAGCATCCTATGTAGCAAGGAGAGGGGAGCTCCAAAGGGCTCCAAAAAGGGAAAGGTTTCTAGAGGCAAGACAGGGAAATCATAAATAGAAAAAAGAATTATTTCAGGTGAGGTCACCTTCATTTGGGGACAGTGGGGTTTTAGGGGGTGGATTATCTCATCTTCCTTTGGGAGATGGAGAGGACCATGTGACAAATTGTCTCATTGGTGTTTACCAGAAAATTCCTGACCAGTTAAGACTACATTTCTGTAGGAGGCTGCAAGTGTAATTAGGTTAGATATTAGGCGTTGGTTTGGTGACTTGGCCTAAGTGATGCCATTTTGGACCTGTGGTTTTGTTTTCTTTTTAAAGAACTCACAACCAATGAAGTAGGTAAGAAAAGTTGACATTGCCATTAAAAAAAAAAATTCTGTTTGCTTTTCTTTTTTTTAAATGTTTATTTTTCAGAGAGAGAGCGAGAGAGAGAGAGAGAGAGAGAGAGTGCATGCCTGCGTGCTCACACACACACGCACTTAGTAAGGTGGCAGAGAGAGAGGGAGACACAGGATCTGAAGCAGGCTCTGTGCTGACAGCAGCGAGCCCGATGCAGGGCTTGAACTCACGAACCACGAGATCATGACTTGAGCTGAAGTCTGACGCTTAACCTATTGAGCCACCCGGGCGCCCCGGCAATGTCGTTTTTAACACTTAAAAAATATGTATATACAATTTAAAACATAGAAATGCGGTTTATTTTTATACATTTAAATACCTGTCTTAGTCCAAAAAGGATTGAAAATGTCCAAAAAAGATTACAACGATAACTTTTATTTCAAGTATTTTTAAAACATTCAAAATCGTAAGTAGATGACTACCCCTCAGAGTTGATTCCTCCGAGCTTTATTTGGTACATGTTGTCCTACTGTGGCTCAGCTCAGGCAGTTCCCAGAAGTTTGGTGGTGGTGGTCTGAGATGAATCCAGGATGCACCAAAAGGGGAATTTGGGGTAAGGGATGGGCAAGGCCTTTTGGTGCATCCTTAAAGCGTATTTTGCTTAATGTTATGACTGAGTGTACACTGAAACACTTTACAGAAATTAGAATTATATATAATTATTAAAATTGTACAATATTACAAGAAACAAGTGTTGCTGAGTATGTGGAGAAAAAAGTCTTTGTGCATGGTTGGTGGGAATTCAAAGTGGTTTAGCCACTGTGGAAAACATGGAGGTTCCTCAAAAAATTAAAAACAGAATTACCATAGGATCCAGTAATTCCACTACTGGGTATTTACCCCCAAAATATGAAACACTAATTCAAAAAGATATATGCACCCCTGTGTTTATTGCAGCACTATTTACCATAGCCAAGATAAGGAAGCAACCCAAATGTCTGCCAATAGATGAATGGATAAAGAAGAAGTGGGATGGAGATATATATACACACACACACATATACATACACATATATACACATATACATATATATAATGGAATATAACTCAGCCCATAAAAAGAATGAAATCTTGCCATTTGCAACAACATGGATGGATCTAGAGGATATAATGCTAAGTGAAATAAGTCAGTCAGAGAAAGACAAATAATATATGATTTCACTCATGTGGAATTTAAGAAACACAACAAACGAGCAAAGGGAAAAAAAAGAGAGACAAACCAAGAAATAGGCTCTTAACTAAAGAGAACAAACTGATGGTTAAAAATAAATAAAAGAAATTGTACAACATTGGTGGGGATAAAAGGCTTTTCCTAAATGTATCTGCCTAATGAACTCTCTTAATAGAATGTTTTATTGCGAATCTCTTTCCCTATTTAATTATTTGAAAGATTTTAATAATTGCTTTTTAAACATAAAATGAATAGTATTATAATCATAATTATTATTACTGCACTAAGAAATATATATTTGTACATCTTTGGAGAAATGTCTATTTAAATCCTTTGCCCATTTAAAATCAGTATATTTGTCTTTTTATTACTGCATTATAAAAGTTCTTTGCATATTCCAGATGCCAGTCCCTTATTAGATACATGATTTATAAAAAATATTCTCCCATTTTGTGGGTTGTTTTTTACTTTCTTGATGGTAACATTTGTGGCAAAAAAGTTTTTAATTTTGATGACGTTCTATTTATTTTTTCTTTTGCCACTTGTGCTTTTGATGTCAGATCTGTGAAACCATTGCCTGATCAGGTAATTAGCTTTTAATGTCTCCTAAAGGCTGTAGAAAAGACTGAGTGAGTATTTACAATAATGATGTGAGTGTGTGTGTGTGTGTGTGTGTGTGTGTAGACTTAATGTTTTAGAGCACTTTTAGGTTTGTAGCAAAATTGAGCAGAAAGTACAGAGATTTCTCAAACACTCCCTGCCCCACACATGCCTAGCTCCCTCCACTATCAACATTCCCCACCAGAGTGGTATATTTATTGTTGTTGTTGTTGTTGTTGTTGTTGAGAGAGAGAGAGAGAGAGAGGGTGCAAGTGAACAAGGGGCAGAGAGAGAGAGAGAGAGAGAGAAGCAGGGCTCACCCAAAGTGGGGCTTGTGCTCACCCAAAGCAGGGCTCAAGTTCACCTGATGCGGGGCAATTTGTTATAATAAATGACCTACATTGACACATCATTATCACCTGAAGTCCATAGTGTACATTAGGGTTCACTCTTGGTGTTGTGCATTTTAGGGATTTTGACAAATGTGAAATGACATGTATCCATCATTATAATATCACATAGAGTGTTTTTACTGCCCTAAAAATCCTCTGTGCTCTACCTATTCATCTCTCCCCCTTGCCCCTAACTCCTGGTAACCACTAATTTTTTTACTGTCTCCATAGTTTTTGCCTTTTTCAGAATGTCATGTCGTCAGAATCGTACAGTATGTTGTTTTTTCAGACTTGCTTCCTTCACTTAGTAGTATGCATTTAAGTTTCTTCCATGTCTTTTCATAGCTTGATAGATTTTTTTTTTTTTTAGCATGAATTAATACTCCTTTGTCTGGATATATGACAATTTATCTACTCACCTACTGAAAGACATCTTGGTTGCTTCTATGTTTTGACAATTATAAATAAAGCTGCTATAGATACCTGTAGGTAGGTTTTTGTGTAGACATATGTTTTTAATTACTTTGGGTAAATAATACTAAGGGACACAATTGCTGGATGGTATAAAAGAGCATGTGTAGTTTTGTATGGAACTGCCAAATTATCTTCCAAAGTAGCTGTCCCATTTTGCAATATCCCAGCACTGAATGAGAGTTCCTGTTGCTCCACATCCTTGCCAGTATTTGGTATTGTCAGTGTTCTAGATTTTGGCCATTCTGATAGGTGTGTGTGAGATATCCTACTGTTGTTTTAATTTGCATGTCCCTGATGACATAAGACATTGAGCGTCTTTTCATATGCTTATTTGCCTCTCTAGTCTTCTTTGCTGAGGTGTTTGTGCAGATACCTTGCCCATTTTTTAGTTGGGTTGTTCATATTCTTATTGTTGGGTTTTAAGAGTTCTTTGTATATTTTGGATAATAGTCCTTTATCAGAGATGTCATTTGCAAATATTTTCTCCCAGTCTGTGGCTTGTCGCCTCTTGACATTATTGTGTTTTGCATAATCACTCACTTCACATTCGTTTGTTGAGAATCTATTATGGTTCAGGCTCTCCCCAAGGCTCTGGGGATATAAAAGTGATTAGGACATAATCTTGCTGTTAGCCTAATGGAGGAGAAGTACAAGTAAACAGGTGGTTAGAACATACTTCTAAGGTAAGCAGCTCAGGGTTCTTGAAGAGGAGGATGAGACATAAAGAAGGAAAAGGATTTGACAGCAGGCAAAGGTATAGAGGGACTGTCAGGTGCAGAAAACACGTCATCACTCTGGCATAAGTAAGTTATTGCCAATGCGATCATAAGCTGTTGCTGCTTTGGCACCAATTTGTCTAGTCCAGAGGAAGGCACACTATGGCTGTAGGCCAAATCTGGCCTGCCACCTGCTATTATAAATAAAGTTTTACTGAAACATATTCATGTCCATTTATTCACAGATTGTCTATGGCTACTCTTGTGCTACAATGGCAGAGTAGTTGTAGCAGAGACAGTCTGGCTTGCAAAGCCTCAAATACTTATCATCAGGCTCTTTATAGAAAAAATTTGTTGACCCTGCTCTAGGCAAAAGTTTATTAGAAAATGCTTGTATCTTGTCCTTTTTACAAAAAGCATTGCAAATTTGCATGCACCTGGCAACTATTTATATGTCTGCAAGTGATTTTGTTGTTTTTCAGAATTGTCTCCTGATTTCTGCTTTTTAAATTTCAGCTAATTAATTTTCATCCAACAGTTATGCATAATTGACTTAACTACAAATGATAACCTGCTCAACCCCTGAAAATAAACTTAAATGTTTGCTCTTTCTTTGAAAGTTTTACTGTTTCTTTCATGTTTTTATGTTTCTCTCTTTTGGAAATTACAAATACATTCATGTTCAGTTCAGGAAAGTCAGGAATCATGGACAAGCAAAAGAACATTAACCCATAATCTTACCTATCCTCGTAGGAAAAAACCTTTTTGGATCTTCAGTACGTAACCTTTGAGGTCCTTTTCCATGCACATGTGCATGTTTTATTATAAATTTTTACATAGACCATCCTTTGGTACCACCAAGTATCTTTAATAGGCATATGCTTTCCTTATTCTTTCAGTATCTTCATGATTCATGTGGTTAGGACTGGTCCTCTGATGAAAGATGTCAAGGAAGGTTACCACAGAGTTACCCATATGTTTGCATCCTTTAGGGAAGAAAGGGAAAATGCTGCAGGAAGTGCATTGGTTGGCTGCCCCACGAAACTGTTGAGTAGTCAGGTATAATAAAGCTGTCTTTGGCTTTCCAGATATTCCAAGCACAAGAGTGGAGCCCCAAAACTCGCACTTGATACCAGTTACCTATTGCCCCGGTTAAGCTGCATGATAAACAACCACAAAGCCTTAGTCTTAAATAACAATAAGATCTATTGCTGGTGCACCTGGGGTGGTTAGCTAGGTGGCTCTGCTGCTCTCTGCTGGGCTCACACCTCTGGGGCTTGGCTGCCTGTAGGTTCCTATAGGCTGGTTTTGCCTGATCGTGGCTTGGCTCATTCATGTGTCTGACAGTCTGGTGGGCTTGCTCTTTTATCTGGGGGTCAGCTGGCTATTGGCTGAGTTAGGCTGACCTCAGCCACATTGACTGTGGCTCTGTTCCATATGTCTTTCATCCTCCAGCAGGCCATCCTGGGCATGTTTTTGTGGCAATTTCAGAGGTATATGAGAGGGCAAGTGGGAACGTGCAAGGCCTTTTGTGGTCTAGGCCTCACCTACTGGACAAAGTGCGTGGGTGACATCAGATTGAAGGGGTGAGGAAATAGACCCTGTGTCTTTAGTGAGATGAACGACAGAATCACATGGCAAAGTCATGGAGACAGAGACACGTGGAGAATTGGTGCAGTCAGTCTTCCACAGACTCATGTGGCTGAGGGCACTACAGGTGATACATACCTTTCGGGAGGAGCAGGAGTTTCATTTGTGTCTGGTCTCAGCCAATGTTTGTCAGATGACAGTAACTTTCTTCCTGTTTGTCATTTCTAAGAAGAACTACTCTGTAAAGGACTTCTGGCAACTATGCTGACATTTCTTTCTTTTGATTTTCTTTATGTTTTTAGAAGTTATCAGGTACAGATTTGTTTTTTTCTGCTTGTTCTGGAGTGATGTGAGATGAGAGAGGACATGGCTTGTGCCACTTAAAGACAGATCCGTTTTCACTAATAAAGCCAGAAAACCTTTTCAGCCCTGCTACTTTGTAAGATTATTATAACTGGAAAGACTTTTCTTTCAGATAATCTTCAAGAAGATGTCTCAATTTTTTTGTGAGAAATTATTAGCCTTCTGAAAGGCTACAATGCTCACATTGTGATGTCTACTTTTTTTAAGTTACCTATTTATATCATATTTTTTCATTTCTCCTTTAATCTTAATATCTGTATGCTAGATGTGTGTCTGCATTTTTTTTTTTTTTTTTTTGTCCTGAGACTGGGCCAGGTTATGAGGTTGTGAAATCTGAGGTTGGTAGGAATTGTCTTTGAAGGGACTTTCAGTTTGCCTTTGGTTTATCTTTGAACCTGCCCCACCATCCTGCTTTCTGTTCCCAAACTCATTTCTCCAACTTCCTACTCCTTTCCTGGGCCTAGAGGCCTTTTGGGCTTGTCATATCCTATCAGGAAAGTACACCATATGATAAGCATGTTTGTATTGACATGTTAGCAAATTTATATGTTATTCTTTTTAAGGTTATTGACTTTTAAAGTGGGACATAGGAAGAGGGGCAGTGCTTAATTCAAAGGAAAAACTCTCTGATGATTGAACTGTAGACATCAGCATAGAAGAGGTATTACATTTATATTGTGAATTTTCACAGCACTTCTCCCTTTATTTATGTCCTATAAATCATTACCCACTATGCTGAAGGTAAAACTTGCCCTTGTTTTATTGTTATTATTATTAATTAAAGTTTATTTATTTTGAGAGAGAGAGAGCATGGGAGGGGCAGAGAGAGAGGTAGAGAGAGAGAATCCCAAGCAGGCTCCGTGCTGTTGCTCTCAGCGTGGAGCCTAATGCAGAGCTCAAACCCACGAACCATGAGCTCATGATATGAACCAAAGTCAGGCACTTAACCGACTGAGCCACAGGCACCCCTTTGTTTTATTACTATTTCAGTATTTATATAAAATATTAACTAATTGATTATATAACAATATTATTATTATTATTATCATATAAGTTTGAATTTATTAGGCTTAGAGGGTAAGCCATTCTAAGACTCTAACTCTTTGGGGCACCTGGGTGGCTCAGTCAGTTAGGCATCTGGCTCTTGCTTTCAGTTCAGGTCATGATCTCACGGTTTTGGTTTCGTGAGTTTGAGCCCCATGTCAGGCTCTATGCTGGTGGTGTGGAGGCTGCTTGGGATTTTCTTTCTCCCTCTCCCTCCACTCCTCCCCAACCCAAGCTGTCTCTGTCTCTCTCAAAAATAAATAAACTTTAAAAAACTAAAAAAAAAACCCAAAACCCTCTAACTCTTTGGAGGGAGTTCTGTTTAATGACAGCCACAAAATGTCATTACCTAGCAAACACAGTGGATGGTGTATGAGCAGAAGCAATAGTTTCTAATAAACCTAGTATTTCTAGTTTACACTTGGACATCCGATCCTGAGAGCAACCCTATATAAGTATACTGCATAGACATTATTATTTATTATTCCCATTTTACAGAAGAGGAAATTGAGGCTCAGAGAATTTATTTATTTTATTTTTTTTTAAATTTTTTTTTTTTAACGTTTATTTATTTTTGAGACAGAGGCAGAGCATGAACGGGGGAGGGTCAGAGAGAGGGAGACACAGAATCTGAAACAGGCTCCAGGCTCCGAGCTGTCAGCACAGAGCCCGACGCGGGGCTTGAACTCACGGACCTCGAGATCATGACCTGAGCCGAAGTCGGCAGCTTAACCGACTGAGCCACCCAGGCGCCCCGAGGCTCAGAGAATTTAAAGGCCTTGGCCAGTTCATAGGGTTAAGCGAGGTAGGATATGGCTCATCCTGGTCTTGTCACTTTGAGCCTGGATCTCTTTCCAATATTGGGATCTCAAAACTGCTCACACCTTCTTTGTGCTGGCTCTCTGAACTTCCTGCCCCCACTGAAGTGTTTCAAGTGGAACAGGTGTCTTGCCATTCTCTTTCTCTGAAGAGCCTGGTGGATTGGCCAGTGGTGGTTCAGTGAGTGGGATCAGACTTGCCTCAGTAACCACCTCTTCCCCTAGTGGTGAGATGAGTGTGGGCTGCCTTTTCCGCACAGTGGGGACTGTTGTAGGAATTGTACCTCCCTCCAGGGCTTATAATGGAATGTGAGTTCTATTAAACAAGTGCATCACAACCTGGCATCAGTGCTGCCCTTAGATCAGGGCATTGTTGGGCGGGGGCGCTCCTGCTCTGGGCCCTTAACCTTAGAGGACCCCAGCACATCACAAATAATAAAAGGCAATGACTTTCACAATTTTTTTGAACTCATAAAATTTTAGAGTTTAAAAAGTTTTATGAGTTTTTAAAGTTTTAAAATCATTTAAAAAAGTATGACAACTAAATTATGTTATTGGGAATTATGGGAGAGAGATGCACTGGCTGACCCAGGCTCTCCAGGCCAGAAAGCAAGTCCCGCAAACCGCCCCCCCCCCCCCCCCCGGCCCCCATCTTACCACTTTGACCAGAGAAGATGATGATAGACTGGGAATCTGTAAATGTATTATGTGTGGGTGAGTGTGTCAGGAAAGCCCTACTTCTGCCCCAGGAAACCAGAGAAAGAGTGGCTGCTTTTGTTTCAAGTTGACCATCCTAAATCACTCCTAAGTGGGTAATTAAGCAAATGGCATTACCAGATAACTGTGTTCCCTCCTTCCCTTCTGCTCAGCTGGTGTAGTTTTGAGAAGTTCTTAGTGCCTGAAAATCTTGAGTTGATAAAGTGCCTTCACAGGCTTCTTGGGGAACTTGACCTGGTTGATTTGGGGCAGATCCAGTTAGACCTGGGACTGGTTTTCATTGTGCCTGACCCCACAAGAAAGAACTATTCTGTCATTTAGACACACAGTAGGGCTGGCTACTGGAGGAAGCCTCAGCAACTTTAGCCTGCCCGGAGGAATGGTGGCCCCCAGGCTGTGGGGTGTTGGCTGGGAACATGGGCTAGGCTATTGCTATAGCTTGGTTTGTAAACTCTCTATCATTACACTTCTGCAATGTGAACCTCATTTGTATTCTTGCTTTCAGACTCTGCAAATGTTACTTTGCAAAGTAGCTTTGAGGGCTTTATGATCTTTGCAACGTTGCTTTGAATCCCTTCTCTGGGTTACTTTCTATTATGAGTTGAATTGTGTTCCACCCCCCCCCCCCCCCGCCCCCCGAAGGTAGATAGAAGTCTTAACCCTTGGTACCTGTGAATGTGAGAAATCGGTCTGGAATGTGTGGATATAATGCAGATGTAATCGAGTTAAGATGAGGTCATTAGAGCAGGCCAAAATCCAATAAGACTAGTGTCTATAAGAAGAGGAAAACATCAAGTGAAGACAGAGAAGACATAGGGAGAAGATGGCCATGTGAAGATGGTGGCGGAGACTGGAGTGATGCCAAGATAAGCCAAGAAACCCCTGAGGCTTCCCAAAACTGGAAGAGGCAAGGAAGGATTCTCTTCTATAGACTTTGGAGGGAGGATGGCCCTGCCACCGTCTTGATTTTGGACTTCTAGCCTCCAGAACTGGAAGAGAATAAAATTTCTGTTGTTTAAACAGGGTTTGTGGTACTTGATAACTACAGCCCTAGAAAACTAATACACCTTCAAAGATGGTCCTGGAGACACCTAAAGAAAATCAGCCTCATTCTTTAGAGATAATCCCCTGGACTGACCCAAGTTGCAAACAGTTGTAGGGATGGGAAAATTTTACCTTTTTCTGTTCTAGAGTCTTTGGCTGTTCTAATAATTAAGTCAACATTAGATTAACGGAGAAAAACAAATTTAGATTTGTACATAAAGAAGCCCCATAAAAATATGAGATCCAAAGGCAGTCAGGCAGTTGAAGCTTATATGACATTCTGAGCCTAGAAGACAGGTAGGGGTCTGGGGATCCAAAGGGGAGAAAGGCCATTCACAGGAAGGAAAAGGAGAAATTTGGGAAACAAAGGCTGCCCAGTTACACAGATAAGTTTCTTAGGTAAAAAGATATCTCTGGTAATAGTTCTCTTCCTGGTACAGACCCCTTTTTTGATGTAAATTTAGGTAGTTGAGAGGGAGATAAAGAATTTCTCCTGAATCTTCTGAATTTTGATTGCCTTTAGCTCAAAATAATCCTCATACCAAAGTGATATATTCCCGGTGGTAGATTCTGCTTCTTTCCACTGTTTTCCAATGAGGAACCCTCACATGGCTTTAAGAAACATCTTTAGGATGAGAGTAATGTCCTCACACAATGTCTGACTCTAATGTCATAGACAGAAACACAAAGACCAGCATGTATATTAGTGTCTCCAGGGTTAAAATGACTGCAACATTCTGTCTGTGTAGTGACATTTTGCACATTCAGTTTCAAAGACAGAACTGGAACAGATGTGATTGCTAATAAAAACCCAGGGTGTTTTTTTTTTTTTTTATTTTATTCTTGTGGCCTAGCAAATTAATTCACTTTTATGGAAATATGCTGAGAATTTGCCTTTCCAAGAGGAAGTTGGTAAATTGTTTTGAGTGAACAAATTTCTTTAGCATAGAAGGTTACAGGTTGATGTTAGAGACTCTGAAACTGTCAACCAAGGCAGTGTGTTTCTGCATTTGCATCTATTGCTTCCAGAACATATGAATGTTTAAAGAATATTTTAAAATTCCAATTTAGCTCCTCTGAAGTCATTTTCAGTCCTAGGAAGTGGAAATGGAGCTTACACCTGTATTTCCCAAGGGACTGATGTAATGCAATTTGTATAAAATAATCATAGGGAGTGAGAAGAAAAAGTGGATCTTTGCATTAAAATAAAATCAGCCTTGAAATCACTCTTTTCAGGGTCTGCCTTTCAGAACCCCATTTAGCTTTTTAAATAGACTCATCTTTCCTGACTTGCTTTGATGAACCACTTTCATCTCAGTTATTACTCCTGACATTAGCTACGTGTGCAATTAAGTGGGGCCATTCTTTTCTCTTTGAGGATGACTGTGTGCAGCTAATGTGCATTTGTAAAGTGTTCCCTTGACTTGGGAGAGTAGCTGTGGATAAGCAGGTAAGATGATGCCTGGAGTAATTTAAAGTTGTGATGGAGAACCCAACCACTCACTCTTAGCAAAGCTGTGAGTGGTTATCAGCACATGCCCGCTCTGCCTCCCTTTTATTCTCTCATTAAGAGTCATGGAGTTACCAGCTTAACTGGTTTTTCTTACTCCAGGGAATGAAAAAAAAAAAAAATCTGATAAGCTTCTTTAAGGATTGGGGGAGAACTCCATATGCCACCATTACAGGTGACTGCATTTTTAGCAAGCTGTTAAAAAATAGGGAAATGACTCAGATAAAGGATTGAGTTTCTTGTGATGGGATTTTATTATTTTATTCTTATTTATTTATTTTATTTATTTTTAAAGGTTATTTATTTATTTTTTTAGTAATCTCTACCCCTAGCATGGGGCTTGAACTCACGACTCTGGGATCAAGAGTTGCATGCTCTACTAACTGAGCCAGCCAGGTGCCCTGTGATGGGACTTTAGATATCAAGGCAGGAGGCATTTTTCTCCCGGCATGAGTGTGCCTGAGCTTAAGTCTGCCCCAGCAGGTAGAACAGGCAGAGCTGGAATAGATCAATGAGGCTGTAACAGAGAAAATTTGCCACCCACCAAAGATTTGACTCCCTTTTGTGGCATAGAGCTATTGGTTGGGGCTACATTTCCCAGATTGCTTTGCATCTGGGTGGGGCCATGTAACATTTTGTTATAGTTTGTGAGCAGAAGGATGTGTGTCACTCCTGGTTGGAGGCGATTGAGAAGCAGGTCTGCCTTCTTGTCCTTCACTTTCCTCATCTGCTAGGCATCTTCACAGGACTCTGAGACTGAGAATGTAGAGCCAGAAGATGGAAGGAGTCTGTCTCCGAATCACCACATGGAGGGAGACTGCCCTGAACTCTTTTGAGAGCCAGAAGTGAAGTTTGATCGATGTCTAAGTCACTGCTTTGTTTTACCTCATTAGCTTTTATCACTACCTAACATCCTATATATTATTGTTCGTTTCTCTTTAGTATGTGAGGACCATGAGGACAGAGATTTTTGTCTTGCTTGCTGCTTTATCCTTGGGATTTAGAACATTGCCAGGCACATATTAAGTGCTTGATGACATTTGTTGAGTGAATGAATGTAGGAATAAATTCAAGGAATGTCGTTGTGATATAATAGAATTTGAAGATCTCAATCCTGGTTTCATCAGGTATCATGACCAGAGAATTTTATTCAAGACTTTTTTTTTTTTTTTTTTTTTGGTGGAGAAATGAGGTAGAATCCCAGAGTTCAGAATGATTTATTCAGAATTACATTTGGAGAATCTGTATTAGTTATCTATTTCTGTGTAAAAAATTACGCCAAAATTTAGTGACTTAAAACAACAAAAAGTTATTATCAACCAGTTTCTGAGGGTTAGTAATACGGGAGTAGTTTGGCTGGTGGTTCTGGCTCAGAGTCTCTCATGAGGTTGTAGCCAAGCTGTCATCTGGGGTTGCAGTCAGCTAAAGACCTGACTGAGGCTGGAGGATTTGATCCCAAGATGGCCCACTCACATGGCTGTTGTCAGGAGGTCTTAGATATTCATGACTATTGGTCGGAGGCCTCCCTCAGTTCCTGACCACATGGGTCTTTCCGTAGGCATGCTTACAGTATACCAGCTGGCTTCCCCCAGAGCAAATGAGCAGAGAGGGCTGGAATTCTCTACCTTCCAGATAGGTAATTTGAATCTTTCTGGTAGCTTGGATTGCTACTTACATGTCCTTTTTAATGGAGAAGACACTGGCTTAAATCTGCATAACAAACCTTACTCTTGTTCCCTGTACTTTTCCTGGTCACTTCCCCATAATTGTCCTCCCTCACACCTCTCTCTCTCTCTCTCTCTCTCTCTCTCTCTTCTCTCTCTCTTTGTCTCTTTTGTTTTTAGCTGAAGATGGTATTTAAGCCTGAATTCTAAGCTAACTCTGTGAGTTACTCAGTTTTTCCAGGGTATCTCCCATATGTACATGAGGTATACATGTTAATAGCCTACAGTTTGCTTCTCTTGTTAATCTGTCTTCAGCTGCAAGGGTCCCAGCTGGGAATTTGGAAGGATAGCCGAAAATAATTGTTTCCTCCCCTACCTTGCCAGTTGTGGGATAGAACTGGATTTTGATCCCAAGACTGAATGATGTAGGGACTTTCTCCCCACATAGCTCACCTATGCTCACCCTTTCCTTTGCTGGATTCTGCCCTTTTCAGTGGACATATGATAAACACTGTTTTGTTTTTTTGTTTTTTTAATGTTTTTTTTGTTTTTTTTAAATTTTTGAGAGAGAGAGGCAGAGTGGGAGCAGGGGAGGGGCAGAGAGAGAGGGAGACACAGAATCTGAAACAGGCTTCAGGCTCTGAGCTGTCAGCACAGAGCCTGATGTGGGGCTCGAACCTACGAACCGTGAGATCACGACCTGAGCCAAAGTTGGACGCTTAACCAACTGAACCACCCAGGCTCCCCAATAAAACACTGCTTTGATTCTTATCCATTATTTTTTGTCCTCCTAGTTTACTCAGGAACCCCCCAAAGGGAAAATGGAGTGATTGGCCAGGCAGGATTATGGTATTCTAAGGCCCGTGACCCTAATACCATCAATTCTGGTTTTTAAATTCTATCCTCTTTCCATTGTATCATCAAGGGGTAATTTAGAGCAAGAACTGGGCAAACAGGAGGAGTTGAGAAATGTAGCAATGGCCAAATGCCATTCAGGGGATATTTTTAGTTACCTAAATAAACTGTATTTCCACAATGTCTGCAGAACTTATGGTTTGTGTGCAGTAAATAAAATGATGGAAATGCCATGAAGGAGCCCAGCCAGATGACTTCATTTGTGTGCATTCTGTTCCGCAGGAGTCCCTTAAACAGCAGACGGGCTCCATGTGACTCAGTGAAGGCACACAAGCTGCTGTCCAACACCATTGCTTCTCTCTTGTGTTTATTGTATGCCAGTCTCACCACACTGTGCTCGGAGCAGTTTCCCAGGGAGTGTTCTGTGGGGTGCTCATCAGAAGAAGAAACAGAGTTTTGTGATCAAGTAAGAAATGCTACTGTGAGCAGAGTCAGTGGGATTCTTTCCCAAGGGATGTCTTAGCCGCTAAAGCACTAATGTGCATTATGAGGGTGGTATGTTAAGTAGTGTTTTCCAAACTTTATGTGAGCACAAACTTTTTATTTGAAGAACAGCTGTTAGTATCTGTGTCCATTATCAATTTCTTGTCTTTCAGCTCAAATATGCTCTTTGTGGCCCTGATTGTGATACTGGAATGGTTTTCCATTGCCAGCCAGCGCAAGGTTATGTTTAATAGGTCGAGGGTGCTGGAGAAACTCTGGAGGAGGAAGGGGCTTCTTTTCCTGCTTTCGGTGTGTTTCACTTCTTCCTCCTGTGGCATTGGGCTGGTGAAGCTCCCCCCAGTGCGTTTCAGTAGCACCCCTGCAGGCAGTTTCATGGCAACTTTTGCAGGTGCCCCTGCTGGGTGGGCCCAGAAACAACATCTTTCTTAGGTGCCCTGGCTGGCTTCCCTGTGAGTTCAACAGCCCCCCGCCCTGGGTGGCACCCTTGTGGCTTTCTGTAGAGTCTGGCCAATACCCTTGCCAGCTTCCCAGCAAATTCAACAGTACCTCTAAGGGCAGCTTCCCGGTGAATTTCATCGGCACCGGAGGGGCATTTTCCTTCCCACCACCTTCTCCTGCTGGCTCCCAATAGGGGGATTTCCAGGTTGCCAGCCCTGGCCTGTAGCTCTCAGTCATGGCTCTTGGCTTGTTTCTGGCCCAGGGCAATCGGACAAACTTCTCTGCTATCCAGTGCTCCCCAGCTCCACCTTCCCCAGTGAGGGCTGAATGCCAACCCCGGGGAGCCCTCTCTCCCCCTCCATTCCAAGTTTGTTTCTTCCTGGAGTCTTCTCTCTCTCTCCTTTTTTTTTTTTTTTTAATTAAAAAAAATTTTTTTTTAACATTTATTGTTGAGAGAGGGAGACAGAGCACGAGCAGAGGAGGTGCAGAGAGAGAGAGAGGAGACACAGAATCCAAGTAGGCTCCAGGCTCTGAGTTGTCAGCACAGAGCCTGATGTGGGGCTTGAACTCACAAATCGCGAGATCATGACATGAGCAGAAGTCAGACACCTAACCAACTGAGCCACCCAGGTACCTGAGTCCTCTCTCTTAGTGCTGGGTTTCCTTTCTCCCTTCCTTTGCCCTCCCTCCCTCCTTCCCTTCTTCATTCTCTTTCTCTCTCCCTCCCTTATTTCCTTCATTTCTTTTTAAAATTTGAGATATAATTCACATACCATAAAATTCAGAGTTTCAAAGTTTATGATTCAGTGGTTTTTAGAATATTCACAGGGTTATGCAACTATCACCACAGTCTAATCCAGAAGATTTTATCACCCCCAAAAGAAACTCTGTACCTGTTAGCGGTCACTCCCAATTTCCCACTCTCATCTCCCCAGCTGTCGACAGCCACTAACCTCCCTTTTGTCTCTATAGATTCACCTCTTATGGAAATTTCATATAAATATAGTCATATGTATGTGGATTTTGTGTGAGTCTCCTTTCACTCAGTGTGGTATTTTCAGAGTTCATCCATGTTGTAGCAGGTGTCAGAATGTCATTCCTTTTATGGCTGAATAATATTCCATTGTGTGGAAATGCCACATTTTGTTTATCCACTTATTGGTGATGGGCATTTGGGCTGTTTCCATTGTTTGGCTGTTGTGAATAATGCTGCGGTGAGCATTCATGTACAAGTTTTTGTGTGAACATATGTTTTCACATTTTTTGAAATGAATTCGACCCGGGAGTAGCATTGCTGGGTCATATAACGACTGTGTTAACTTTGAATTTGACCAACAGAGAGTATCAGGTGACAAATTGCTTTATTAAAATATTTACCCCAGCCTTATTTTAATGAGCAAGCAGCCTTCGTACTGCATTTAAAGCATAATCTAACGTGTTATCGTGAAGTGCAGATAACGTGGGCTTTACAGCCAGTCTGGCCGGTGTCAGATCCCACCTTTACCATTTTTTACCTGAGATGTGGGACACTGAGAGGGAGAAAAAAACAGAATGCGATCTTCCCTGCTCAGAGGTTGTGGGTTGAGGTCAAATCCCCTCTCTACTGGGATGTGGAACATTCTGATAGGGGAAAGAACAAAGTATGATTTTCCCCGCTCAGGGGTGGATTCAGAACAATTATTTCTCTGTGACTTGATGTACTCAACTGCGTACCACTACATGTGAAACTGAGGTCTTCCGGTTAATTAAACATTCTGTCTGAGAGAAATAAAGCACAAACCCGCCACAGATAGAGTGCTTTTGAAAAGAATTCGATCATAAAAACCACGCACTCAACACTAAAAGTACAATAGCCCTTTGCAGCCATTTGAAGTGGATTTCCAGAAATCGGCAGTGATGTGTAGACTGTCACAACTTGAGGGACCAGGAAGCAGGGCTAGCCAGCACTGAGTAATAAGATGGCAGTTCAGCTGAAGTGGAGCTGAGAGACATTTTCTTGGCCATTCCAGGACCAGGTGCATGTGCCATTGGGTATTTTCAATATTTGTGTCTTTAAGGTAATCCAAATGGGTTCCTGTATCTTCTTGTCAAAGTATACATGAATAAATTGTGTATATTGGTGGTGGGGTATGCCGTACAGCCTTTCATTACTTCTGATTTGAATCAAACCAGTGAAAGGTTTAGGAGTAGCTCCAAAGATCATTTAGCCTTTGTAAATTCCCAGCAATTCCCCCCCCCAGCCCCCAATCAAATGGCTTTCTAGTGGTGAAAGCATTTCATATAGTAAATGCATTAAAATACTTTTTTAGATTCCACTATTCCAGTTAATGATTCCATTTTCTTTACAAGCTTATTGACTGAGACGAAAGTGATTTTCATGCAGGAGGCATGATTACACATTTAATTTCTGAGGACTGCCAGCATCCTGGCTCAGCATCATGTCCTCTGAACTTGCAAGCTGTTAGGACCAGAGCAAGTCTGTGATTGAAGCAGGTCCGTGCTCTGATGCAGTTTCTCTGGCTGTGGCAATTTCTGGGACTTATCAATGTCCAATGGGAAACAAGGCTCTAAGAAAGCCCACATTAACTGTGCAGGTGATAGAGAAAAATACCACTAATTCTGATGATTCACCTGGGGTAGAGTACATATGCGAAAATTATATATAATTACAAATGCTCAGACCATGCTGCCAGAAGACCATGCTGAATGATACCAGAAATCCAGATTATTGTGCAATATGGGAATAATCTAAAGAAAGTCGGGTGGGGTAGATATTCTTACAAGTCTCAGTGTCTTCCCTTGTATTCTTCATGCCTAAAGTTTCAGTGAAACACATTTATGTTAGGGCTCATTTCCCATGGAGCATTGATCATAAGCTTTAGAAACGCCTGCAAGGCAGAATCCACAATGCCTGAGAGAGAGTGTGACAGCAATGATACCTGCCTCACAGACATAACTTGCCTGTCAGATATCATATGGTATATATTACACAGTAAATATTATATATCAAGTATTATGTGTTATGTATACTATAATCTTAGGTTTCAATAGCTTGCGGGTTCAGACAATGGCATAGGACACTCGGCTGCACCACAGTATGTGGAATGCTCAGATAGGAAGTGTAAGTAAACACTTATAAAAGGCACACACATTCTGGTCAATACTCTCATGTACATGACAGTTATTAAATGCAGTCAAAGGCGACCTTGAAAGAGTTTCTACTATATACATTCATACATCATAATAAAATCTATTACTTCTAATATTTATAGAGTTGTGATATATGATATTGCCAGTCTCTCAAGAAATCATGGATAGTAGGAGTGGGTCCAGGAGAATAATAGGTTGGAAGTTCCAAATATTAAGAACAAACAAATAAACAACAGCGCCTTGATCTTTGAAAAGAGAAAGCCTATGAATTCCCCAAACTATAGGCTGGTGAACTTGTTATTGATTTTAAGCCAGAGGTCGGCAGACTTTTTCTCTAAAGGGCCAGATAGTAAATATTTTAGGTTTTGAGGGCCACATGGTCTTCATCACAAGTATTCTCCTCTGCTGTTGAAGCATGAAAGTAACCAGATGATATGTACATGCAACACAGCACATGGCTGTGTTCCAATAAAATTTCACTTTCAAAACCAGGTGGAAGGCCAGATGCAATATTCTAGAACGAGCTTAAAAAAAAGATTGTGAGCCCATTAAAAGAGATGGGTTGATTCTCAGGAGTCTGCATGAATATAGATAGTGGTCCTCAGCCCTGGCTACACATTAGAGTCACTCAGAGGAAGCTTTGAAAAGTCCTGGTGCTCAGCCTACACCCCAGAGCAATTAAATCAGAATCTCTCAGATGAGGTCCTAGGAGTCTTTTATGGAGACTTCCTAAGTGATTCCAAAGTGAAGCCAAGGTTGAGAACCACTGCATGAAGTCATGAAGTAGTGCTAAATTAACCTCATTTCTTTTTCCTCTTCCTCCTCTTCCTGCTCCTCTCCTCCTTCCCCTGGTGGATGAGGTAGCCAGATGGCTCTATTGGGACAAAGTAGTAGACGCAGTTCATCTGGATTTATGCTAGCCATTTGCCAAAGTCTTTTATAATTGTCCTGATGGACAAATTAGAACAATTGGGGTGGATGACAGAGTCAGTTTCTGATGGAATAGATATTATTTATAATTCTTTGAGGGCCCCACCCTTCCCCAGTGGTGGCTGTACAATAGGCATCTAGTAAATCTTGTTGGGAGCGGGGATTGGCGTCCTACCCTATAAGAAATGATTGTAAATGAACAGAGATGTTAAACTTGGAAAATAAAAAATTTGCAGTGGGGGTTGGGAAGGGGCAAACATGATAGTTGATAGTTGTCTTAAAATATTTGCTGGGCTGTTACAGTGAAGAAAAATAGCTGCCTTTTGGATTTTCTTTTCTTTCTTTTTTTTTTTTAATTTTTTTTTTAACGTTTATTTATTTTTGAGACAGAGAGAGACACAGCGTGAATGGGGGAGGGTCAGAGAGAGGGAGACACAGAATCTGAAACAGGCTCCAGGCTCTGAGCTGTCAGCACAGAGCCTGACGCGGGGCTTGAACTCACGGACCTCGAGATCATGACCTGAGCCGAAGTTGGCCGCTTAACCAACTGAGCCACCCAGGCGCCCCTGGATTTTCTTTTCTTTCTTAAAAAAGTTTATTTCTTTTGAGGGAGGGGGAGGGGCCGAGAGAGAGAGGGAGAGAGAGAATCCCAAGCAGGCTCCATGCTGTCAGTGATTACTACCTGAGCTGAAATGAAGAGCCGGATGCCTAACCTACTGAGCCACCCAGGTGCCTTCTTCTTTTGGATTTTCCAGGGTAGAAATAGAATCATGGGAAGCCACTGGGAGACACTCTTTCATTTAACAACTATTTTATGACTGACTGCTCTGTGCCAGGCACTATTTGGGTACCCATATCAACGAACATATCAACGAACCCAGCACAGGCTAAGATCTGTGCTCTGTGGAGCTTACAGTCAAGATTTATTTTAATGTGTCTGGTTATTAGCAGTCAGAAAATAGAATGGGCAGCTTCAGGAGGCATTACTTACAGGTTGGATAACCACTTATTTCAGGTCATTGTGAAGCCACGAAACTCAAATAAGAACCTTCAACTTCGAAGTTCTGTGAGTCTAGGAAAGGACCTTACTTCCTTCTCTTTGGAGTCATCCTTCCTTTTCCTGCCACCCCCCTAATCCCGGCACTCACTTTCAAGGTGATGCTATCAGAAGCTTACAGTGTGACCTGTAATGCTGAGGTTTCTGGGACTCTTTTCATGCATATGCCACCCTACACATTCCATACAATGGAAAAATGACACCCTAGTGTCTGGGGGTATAAGAATTTGAAATATGTGTCTTTGCATCTTGAGGTCTCAAAGATCGATGGCTGGTTGGTTGATACATGGTACTGGAGTGAGGTGTCTTGTTTCATTTGTGCTCATATGCTTGTTCTTTTTAGCTCTTTGTCACAACCATAAACTAGGAGTGGGTAGAGATAGGGAGGCTGTGAGGGGTGGAGGAGGAAAAGATCCTCTATTTTCTTTCACTTATCACACTGATGCACATACACATACACACCTGTATATATCATTTGCTGGGAGGCTGGTGGGCAAGAGAATGAGCACAGTGAGAGAGTAGAGGTGACAGAGTGGTCTGATGGGGCATGGCTCACACCTATGTCGGATGTCCAAAGCACATCTCCTAAGAAAAACATTCACCATTTTGGGAGGCTGGAGTTACATTTGAGGTCTGGAGCCTAGGGACAACATGGAAGGCAGGCTCAGCTCCAGGCTGGACTCCAGGCTGAGGGGGAGGACAGGCTGGCATGAGGGTGTGTGGGGGACATGGTTTGGGTGGTTGGGGGGAGCAGGAGAGAAATAAGATTGAGGGTCTTGTGACCCTGAATTTTAAGGACAAGGAGGGCAACAGGTTTTGCTTTTCTCTCTTAGGCATGGAGCCTAGGAAGCTTACTTACATTGCACAGTTACTTTTTATTTTATGTAACGGAGGAAACATAATTTTTTGTCCGTGTAATATTTGTCAATTTGAGGATTCACTTCCCTCAAGAATGTAAAGGCTCTGTTAATACTTTGTCAACAACTGAATTCACGTTTTGGAAATATCTAGAAGCTGTAAAAATGATATAAATGTAAAAAAGAGCATTTACCGTAGCAGGATTGAAAGATAATCTTATCTGAAGGTTGTAATTGATTTTAATTATCAGAGCTGAGTCATGACTGGCCTCTGGCTTACTGTGTCATCTGTGGTATCAAGCTAAAGCAAGCCTGATGAACAGTTTCAGTTGTACCATTTGAGGTCATATTTGTTCACTGAACTTTACCCAGAGTCTTCCTGAAAATTTAGTCTGGGAGCTTGGCCCCAAAGACAGGAGTGGTTGATATAAAAATCAATGTCAATACATAGCCATTCAACAACATCTTTACTGCTTTTGTTTTTCTTTTTAAAGTAAACTCCACACCCGATGTGGGGCTTGAACTCATGACCCCAAGATCAAGAGTCACATGCTCTACTCACTGAGCCAGCTGGATGTCCCCATCTTTACTGTTTTTAATGTCAGTTGAGAAGAAGTAATTTAATGGTGGTTTAAATGAGATCAGAGGACATAGGACTTCCCTGCAGAATTACAGATCATATAGATTTTTCTCTAGAAGCAAGAGAGTGTTGTAGGAAAGTTTAACCAATTCTTCTTACTGCTACATGAGTCTCTTGATATCAGAACAATTCTGTGTGTCTAGCTCACTTTAGAAACATGGCAGGTTCCTCAAGGAGGCAGTGTGTGTGGCTGGGGTGCCCTCCCCCTCTTGGATGTGCTCTGCCTCATTTCTGCATGGTGCCCAGGTTATCCAAAGCTGGCATCCTTTTTGGCTCTTGCCAGCCCTCTCAGGAATTGGTGTGCTTATAGGGCTTATGAACTCCCTCTGTCAGACCTAGATATGCACCCCCCCCCCCCCCTTCTACTAAGATAGCAGCAGGTAACTCCTCTAATACAGTGGCTCCCAACACTGGTCACACATGAGAATCTGATACCGATGTCCAGGCCTATCTCTGGAGATTCTGAATTAATGGCCTGGAGGGAGCACTAAGGATTCTGACGCACAGCCAGGGATGAAAACGTTGCTTTAATCAGTTGAAATTTTGGTTCCAGACTCTTGAACATTCTCAAAGTTAGGATAAACTTTCAGGAAAACCATGTAGTGGGGACAGTGTGACTGGACTGGGATTTTTTTTTTTTTTTTAAGAGAGAGAGAGTGGGGGAGGGGCAGAGAGAGAGGGGGGCAGAGAGAGATTCCCAAGCAGGCTTCACAATGTCAGCACAGGGCCCCATGCGGGGCTTCATCTCACAAACCATGAGATCATGACCTGAGCTGAAATCCAGAGTCTGTCACTTAACCGTCTGAACACCCAGGCATCCCTGGATTGGAAATATTTAAATAGCAGTTACAGTGGTCCAACAATGAAAGTTTTAGAATGATTCCTTCCAAAGGGGGTATTTAGAATCCTTTTAATAACATTTACATATTTCTGTGGAAGATGCAGTGAGTAAATCTTTGATTGTTAGGCCATGCTAGGCTTTGAAATACATTAGTATATTGCCTTAAGTTTTGTACATTGTGGTTCTGGATTTTCAGAAGCTGTATTGATTTGGCATGTAGATGAGCAGGACAGGATCTAAATTGTGAAATAGTATGAGAAAGGAATGGAATATGACAGATTGCTGTATTCACTCAGGCTCTGGGAAAATGCTTGTATGAGAGAGGTACTAAGCTGATACCTGTAGAATAAATTTTTCCTGGTCATAAAGGACTGATTTCCTTCAATTTTTAAAAAGTCCTGTTGCCAGAGAGAAGCCAGTAAATTTTTTTGTAAAGATGTGATGTGATGAAAGCTGTGGTTAAGGATTACTTCCATAATAACATATTGGATAGATGGCAGGATTCAAAGACAGCAGCTCAACAATACGAATTATATCTATAAGTTGAGAGAAGGGAAGAGTTGATGGCCAGAACGTTTGAGGAGGCCTCATGGAGGGAATGGAAATTGATCTGAGCCTTGAACGATGCAAAGGATATTTGGAGGGAGGGGAGAAAGTGGTTTTAGGGTGGGGGACGTTTACAAATTGTTATTCAGTCATGTTAAAAAAGACATAAAATTTTGACATCGTATTTCAGAATATTCTCTTCTGTCACCCTTATGGAGGCCTTCACCATTCACGCTTGGGCAGTTGTCATTACTTCTGCTGTCATTACTCCTTCATTGCATGTAAAGCCTGCACTCTATGCTAGGTACTGATGCATATCGTACAACACACTCATGTCTCTCAAAGAATCTCTGTAGTATCTCTTGCTAAGTCCTCGCAGCCATTAAACTCTCTGGTTTTAGCCCCAACATCACCACCCACCCCACCTATCCCTCCAGGCTACTCCCTTTTCTTCATTTCTTTCCTTTCTCCTCCTGTCCTGGCTTCTTTCTCCAGTCTTGTATATTCCCAGTCAACAGTATTCCTCATGCATGGAAAAGTCATTTTACTGAGGATAAGGCATTCAGGGGTATCTCCAGCTCTCCATAACTGCTTATCCCCAGCCTGCTGCTGGGGAAAGAATAGAGATTTATTTATTTATTTTATTTTAATTTTTTTAATATATTTTAAAGTTTTTAAATTTATTTTGAGAGAGAGCAAGAGAGCGAGTACACGTGTGTGAGCAGGGGAGGGGCAGAGAGAGAGAGAGGGAGAGAGAGAATCCTAAGTAGGCTCTGTGTACAGAGCCCAACATGGGGGCTTAATCTCAGGAACCATGAGGTCATGATCTGAGCCCAAATCAGGAATTGGACGTCTAACTGACTGAGCCACCCAGGTGCCCTGAATGGAAAATTTTAAAAATGAAAGTGTTTTTTGTTGTGCTATGGAAGTATGAAACACAATTCTTGACTTCAGGAAGCTTACAACCTCACTCTTGGGTGGGGATACACAAGACTGAAGGTGAGAAGCCAGGAAAAGGCTAAAATGTTCCACGTAAGTGGAGAGGATGGTGGTGTCTGAGATGGAGGAAAAAGGGAATTGCACAGCTCAGAGAAGAGACTTGGGGAGAGAGATCTATAGGAAATTTTTTGAGACATGTGTGCTGTGCAATGTAACTTCCTCCTTCACCTCCTCAGAAGACAACCAGTAACATTTTCATGGTGCAAATGGATCCTTCATGGTGTCTGAAAAGATTTACTCAGTCCTACTTGTGGTGAGTGGACAGAGGCTGTGATCTATGAGGGTGGGCACAGGGACTTTCTTGCCCTTCTGCTTCGTTTGAGCTAGCACAAGGCGGGGGCACAGGCTAGCCCAATAAACACTTCTTTTTAAAAAAAAATTTTTTTTTGACATTTATTTATTTTTGAGAGACAGAGAGAGACAGGGCACAAGTGGGGGAGGGGCAGAGAGAGAAGTTGACACAGAATCCGAAGCAGGCTCCAGGCTCCGAGCTGTCAGCACAGAGCCTGATGTGGGGCTCGAACGCACAAACCATGAGTTTATGACCTGAGCCGAAGTCAGACGCTTCACCGACTGAGCCACCCAGGTGTCCCATCAATAAATACTTCTGATGTGAATGTAGTTTTATTTTTGCAACTTCCTTTGAAGCCCACAGTTTGATCCACTTTTCCACATAAGAAAAAGCGGAGCCTGGAGTACCACACCATCTGCTTCCTGGATTCTTGTGTGCCACATGAGGGGTATCGTAGGGTTTATGCCAGGTCCTGTGTTCTACTTTGTTATATCTGAATGCAGGAGTGATGTTTCAACCACAGAGAAAGCCTCCACCTTTGTGTCTCGTTTTCACTTTTTAGCCTGAAGATTATAATATCATGTTTGAGTGATAAAGCTGGGGGTGATATTTGCCTTCAAAGAAAGCAAGCTTCAGTCTACATATATTGAAATTTTATCCCTTTTTCACTGTGTTTCAAGAGCAGAAGATGAATGCCTAAAAATGTAGTGCTAAATAAAAGGAGCATATATCATAAGCTTGTATAAGGACACAAATGAACAGGTGCTCAAGGACTTTTGAAATATTTGAATCCATCAGGAATTGTATTGGTATGCTATCAGTGTTTGCTGGAGTGAATGGTTAGTGATGGTTCTCGCTGCTCTTTGAAGTACAGTGGACATTCGGAAAGGGGGCCCCCTCTACAACAGAAGACAATGTTTAGATGTTGTAACCACTTATGGAGTCCAGGATCTTGTTTCTTGAAGCATTGCAGAATGTTAAGGGTAGAGACGAGGAAGCTGAAACCCCTATTAGAGACTGAGTTTGGTTCAGAACCCAGATCTCTTGAGATCCAGCTTGATGTTCTTTTTATCAGATATTTTCCTGGCATTTGATGAGACAAAAGGTGTAGTTGACAGAGAGAATTTAACATTTCATCTGGAAGTATAGATTAAATGGTCTCTAAGAACCTATGAGGTCGATATTCCATGAAAGACTGTATTCCATATTCCATGAAAAAAAATGAGGATGTTTGTTCCCCTTTAACTGAATTTCTTGAAATTTTGTATCCTCTTATCTCTCTATCAGCAAATATTTTTTGAAAGTCATGGAGAAAATGACTGACAAATTTATTTTGTTTTTAATTTATTTTTTTTAATGTTTATTTTTGAGACAGAGAGAGACAGAGCATGAGTGGGGGAGGATCAGAGAGAGGGAGACACAGAATCTGAAACAGGCTCCAGGCTCTGAGCTGTCAGCACAGAGCCCGACGCGGGGCTCGAACTCACGAACTGCGAGATCATGACCTGAGCCGAAGTCGGGCGCTTAACCGACTGAGCCACCCAGGTGCCCCCTGACAAATTTATTTTTGACTTATTTACTTGAAGTTGCTGTTCTTCAGGGTAGAAATAAACATACTTATCACCCTTTCCAGGATGGAAAAGGAAGAATTTTCTGGGAGGTGCGAAGGCTGCCCTGAAGACTACCTATACCTTGGTTGGATCATCAGAGAATAGGAGAAGGTAGAGACATCCGCGTAGCAGTTTGAAGAGGGGAATATCTTGATCCTGGGTGCTGTGGATCCTTGGGATCAGGAAGAGCAACCAAGATTGCAAGTCTCACAACTGGAAGAGAGTGGAGCTCCAAGGACTGTCACACTTTAGATGTGGTGTAGGACACAGAGGATGCCCTGTGGATGGTCATGTGGATCCTGGTTAGCAGCCTGCCCAGATCGTTTGTGCTCAACCAGTAATGGCAGACCAGTTTTCGCCAGAGGCCTCAAGGCACAGGAAGGTGAGATAGCTCAGCGCTGCTTCAGTGGTGGGAGTCTCAGAAGGGGCACCAAGAGTCCGACGCTTTACTTTCTGCCAATGTCAATTCAGGTCAGTGGATGCTCAAGTCAGAGCGAGAGTTCTTTTGTTTTAGACTAAGCCATGCCATTGTAGCTGTTTTCTGAGTGTTGATACCTGTCTTGTTAATAATATAATATAAATAATAATTGTAATAGTAATAATAGCTACTGCTTACGTAATGCCTAAATTATGGACTGAATGTTTGTGTCTCCCCAATGTTGAAGCCTTGACCCCCAATGTGACAGTGTTTGGAGAAGGAGGTCTCTCCTTTCCTGTGCACATGCTGAAGAAAGGCCATGTGAGGACATATTGAGGAGTTGACTATCTGTAACTCAAGTGAGAAAGCTCTTACCAGGAAGTAAATCAGCTGGCCCTGTGATCGTGGTCTTCCCGGTCCTCAGAACTGCGAGAAAGTAAATTTCTGTTGTTTAAGCCATCCAGTCTATGGTATTTTGTTATGGCAGCCCAAGCTGACTAGGACAGCTACCATGTGCCAAGAACTTTCCACATGTTATTTCAACTAATCCTTAAAATAGCTCTGTAAAGTAGCTATTTGTATCTGGCAAAGGAAACAGAAACAGAGAAGTTAACCACCCTGCCCAAAGTCTCACAGCTAGCCTGCGAGAAAATGTGTATAAAGTTCTCAGTGCAGTGTCTGGTACAGAACATGCACTTCATAAAGATCCTTATGACTTAAAAGCTTATGTTTTTTTTCAGTGTACATTTGGGCCACGCTTTTGTCCCAGCATGTTAGCTGTCTCTGTCCTTTATGCTCCATAGCTACCACTTGACACAGAGATTATGACTCTACTGTGGCAGAATGGAAATGAATGAAGTTCAGCCAAAGGTGGCTCTCAGTATGGATAGAGAACCCAGTCTCATGGTTTCTTAAAGTTTCTTCTCTGAAGTTAGAAGCCTCTGGAATAAGAACCAGTAGTGGCAGAATCCCAATCAGGAACCAAATGGGGAGACTTCTCTTGAGAAACTCCTCTGCCAAGGCCCGGTCCTGGGCACACTTGTTAGCTTCCTTAGAGGAATCTAGGCAGTCATGGGGAGCAGTTGGCTTAGAGGAGGCTGGAGGACGAAGTCCACATAGGAAACTGGGTTCGTACTGCAAGGGGCTAGCTCTTCTCTGGATGGCCTTGCGTGAGGAGAATGACCTTTAGTAGAGGGTCTTTGGTTCTAAATTGATTTTGTGGCACACAGCAAACCCAGGTGGGTCTGGAGGGAGTGATGCACCTGTCCCCCTAACACTGGCATTCCGGACGTGGTATGGAGACATGGCAGGGCTAAGGAGATGAGGAGGAAGAAGAGAGGAGATGGGGACAGAGGGCAGGGAGAGGAAAGTGTTCAGAAGCCTCTGAATCTGGGAAGAAGTGGAGGAAGGGTTTCAAAGTAAAGCATTGAACAGCTGGACCCACGGACCTTTCGCTTCCTTCTTGCTCTCCGTGTGTCACTCTTGAATGAGGAGGATGTTCCTAGCTACTAGCATAAAGGATCATAAAAAAGGGAACAAGTAAGGAATAAAGTTCAGGGTTAATAAAAAGCACCTTTACTATTGAATTCTTCTGAGAAGTTTTCAGAAGTGAGTTTCTTGGGTATATTTTAGTTTATCTTTCATGGTAGGGAAATGTCAGCTACTCTCTTCTAATTAGCACTGTTAAAACTCCATGGTAGGATGGGTGACTAGAATCAAGACTTTCATTTCTTGTTGCTTTTGTACATGGAGCTGCCATAGCAATCAATGTCGGTGTAGCTTTCTTTCCCTCCGTACTTGGTGTTCTTTCTGACAGTAAGAAATCCTCTTCCTCCATGAAGCAAGTGTCATTTTGTTAAAACTGAATGCCTGTCATTTATTCCTTGCAACTAATGCGCACTTTATCAAAGGGTTTGCATGGTTCACAGAGAAGTCCCACAATGCAGTTCTCCGTTGGAAGCCATTTTTATTCCCTGAGGCTATTAACCGGCTTACAATAAAAACCTTTAAGCACTCCTCTTTTCTGAGAAAATTGCTCTCAGCTTCAGCAGGACTGAGCATACGTAATGGAAAGAGACAATAAGATCATCTTGCATGTAACTGAGTTCCCATTTAGGACTTAGTTTATCTGTCTAACCTGTGGAATTCTAGGATGCCACAGAAACAGTTCCTGAGATTTCAGCTGCACAGAGAGTATTTAGGATTGTTGCCTAAAGGTTGATTCTTCTGAGGGAGTGATCCACCCAGTTATGTAATAACCCTGAGTGGGGCAGTGGGTGCATCCTTCAGATGGACGAAGGCTCACTCTGAATGTTAAGGCAGTTTCTCAACCGTGGCACTACTGGCATTTTGAACAAGATAATTCTGTGTGGTGGGGCTGTCCTGTGCATTGTAGGATGTTTAGCAGCATCCCTGGTCTCTATCCGTTAGACGATAGCACCTTTCTTCCAGTTGTGACAACCAAAAATCTCTACAGACACTGCTGAATGTTCCCTAAGTGAAAATAGCACCCCCTGTTGAAAACGATTGACCTAAAGCACACACAACTATTTCTTCTTGGTACAGTTGTAGAATGGTTTTGAACACTTTTCTTAAAATGGCTGAACAACCTTAAGGAGCCACTAGAGGGCGACCAGGGATGCAAATTGGAGCAGGTTTATAGAGGTGTCCCACAGGGAACTCCACAGAGGCTGTGGGAGCAGAAGGGGTCCCCTTGAGAAGCTTGAGGAAATCACTGATAGGAGCAAGTCCTGCATTCTAAGAGCTTGGGAAGCAGCCACCGAGAAGAACACACTCCTCACCCTAAGAGCTGAGAAGACCTTGTGTTAGCAGGTGACTGTCCAGTGATAGGCCCCATCACCCACAGTGAGGTGTTCCTCTGTGAAGAGAGGTCAGTCAGACTCTTCCATCCGTTTGATGTGGTGTCCTTAGTGCAGAGACGGAAGAGACTGTTGGCCTTACCTTGATCTTTTTCATGCAGGAGAAATAGCGTTCAGTTCAATAAACATTTATTTTGTGCCTACTATTTATTAGGTTCTGTGTTTGGTTGTGGAGATCTTGGTAGATTGCATAAATGGTCACCAATTATTTACCCTCTGTATCATGTCTTTGGGTAGTCTCTTCCCAAACTGATTCTGGGCTTGGCCATGTGATTTGCTTTTGCTTTGGGTCAGTAGCAAATGTAATACAAGTAGAGACCTGAAAAGCTATTGTTCCCTGGGGCTTATCCGCTCTTCAGGCTCTTGGGACCCTGCCACTGCTGCCATGTGAAGAAGGCCCAGTGGCTTAGCGGCTCTTGTTGTCCCAGCTGACAGCCAATGTGTGGAAGCAGAGATGCCTTGCAGACCAGCAGCTAACTGACATGACTCAGCTAAGCACAGCAGAAGACCAGCAAAAGAAAGCCCAGCTCAGATGCCAGTGCACAAAACTGTGAGTGAAATTGATGGTTGTAGTTTTTAGGTACTTAAGTTTCAGACTCGTTTGTTACATGGCATAAAGCTAACAGGTACAGAAACAGATAACATAGTTCTCGCTTTTGGGATCCCACAGTATAACAGACCACTGATTTTATCCCCAAGGGAGGCTGCTTATGTAGTTGGACCCTCAGAGCCATGGTAGATGATAATACTAGTCACTAGTTAAAATAAGTTAAAAGCATGAACTCTGACACTGAGGTACTTGGGTTCTGTTAAAAAACAAAAATTCAAAAAAAAAAAATTCAGCTGAGTAAATTTGAAGATCTGATTGGCTTAATTAAATTATTCATGAATCAGATAGCAACAGGGATGCTAGATGGAGGGGGACTGCAAGGAGTTGTACAAAATGGAAGGCTTTTATAGGAATGATGATGGGGCAAGGAAGTTGTTAGCAAAAGAAAAGAAAGGATTGTTCCAGACAAAGTCACTTTCCCTTAGGGGGAAGGGGATTGGGTCTTATTGGATGGAGTTCCTCATCTTCCTTGGTGGAGGCCGGGGGGGGGGGGGGGGGGGGGGGGGGGGGGGGGGGGGACGGACGCAGAATGGAGAGAGCACATGTAACAGATTACCTCATTTGTGCTGATCAAAAAATTCCTGACTAACCTGTTAAGACTACGTTTCTCTGGGAGGTTAGAACTGCAATTAGGTTAGGTATTAAGCCCTGGTTTGGTGACTTGGCCTAAGTGACTCCATTTGGGGCCTATGGTTTTCTTTTTAATAGTTGAAATCCCAGCTCCATTACTTACTAGTTGTGTGATGCTGGGTAGACGCTTAATCTTTGGGTCTCTATGTCCTCATCTATAAAAAGGAATAAAATAAAAAAATACCTACCTCATAGAGTTGTTGAGGTGATTAATATATACAAAGTTCTTGGGGTACCTGGGTGGCTCAGTTGGTTAAGCATCTGACTCTTGGTTTCAGCTCAGGTCATGATCTCACGGTTTGTAAGTCTGAGCCCCGTGTCGGGCACACTGCTGATAGTGTGCAGCCTGCTTGGGATTTTCTCTCCCTCTCTTTCTGCCCCTCCCCAGCACACGTGTGTGCGCGCTCTCTCTTTCTCTCTCTCAAAATAAACTTAAAAAAAAAAAAAAAAATATATATATATATATATATATATATACGCACACACACACACACACCCGCACATATACACAAAGTTCTTTTAACAAAATCTACTACTTACAAAGTGTTTTGAAAGTTTTAGCTATATATAGTTGGTCTAAAATAGAATCAGCATTAAAGTTTTTTCTTTTTTCTTTATCTTTTTTAAACAACACTTTCCCCTAAATAGCAATGTATGTGTTTTTGGTGGAAAATTGAAAAAAAATACAGGAAAACTTTAAAGAAGAGAACAAATGTCATCCCTCAGATTTTGTGCCAACTTCAGCAATAACACTATTTATTTATTTTTTAGTTTATTATTTTTTTTAATGTTTATTTATTTTTGAGACAATGTGAGAGACAGAGTGCAAGCAACAGAGGGGCAGACGGAGGGAGACACAGAATCTGAAGCAGGCTCCAGCCTCTGAGCAGTCAGCCCAGAGCCCGATGCGGGGCTCGAATTCACGAACCGTGAGATCATGACCTGAGCCAAAGTCAGACACGCCACCGACTGAGCCACCCAGGCGCCCCAACACACTTTATTTTAAATCAAGCCACTATGTGATCAGCAGTTGGAAAAAGGTCATGTAAGACACTCAGAATAATTGTATCAAGTACTTAACCAGGTGGTGCCCCTTTATATAGACTTTACTCGATGTACATTTCTCCAGTTGGATTGAAGGGGATCTGGTAGTTCCTTGTCCTATAGCAACTGGGGGATAATTTGCAGATCCCAATGGACCAGCTGAAACGGTAGGGCAAAGTACAGAAGAAAAATAGCAAGGAAGGCAATGATTAGCAACTCTGGACTCCTGGAACATTTTTAACTACAGAGCACATTCTTATATGCTGCCTCTCTTGATGTGCAGGGCTGCTTGGTAAGTTCAAACGGGCAGTTGTTATTAAACCTGCTTTTGCCGAAGCAGAAGCTGCCTCCTAGAATGGTACAGCAGCTTGGTGAGTTCACACAGCTAAGTGATTGGTGGAGTTGGGCTCAGGCCCAGGGCCGCTGACTTAAAATCTGGTGCTTTCCTTACCTCCCTGTAATATCTCACCACTCTGGAAACCGTGCCTGCTGAGTGGGCAAGACTTGGAGCCAGTATTTATTTCAGGGGCTTTCCGGTGAAGTTAGTATGACCTCATTAGGACAACACAGCTAAGTATGAGAACATAGTAAGGTATCAAAGCCATGGTGAAGCCTGCAGGGCTAATTCTAACTACCGTATGGGCCAACATATAGAATTGGTGAGACTGGGTGCCATTCATGCACCATTTTACAATCCTACCAGCAATATATGAGAGTCCCAGTTTTCTTCATGCTCTTGCCTACACTTGTTATTGTCGGTCTTTTTAATGATAACCATTCTAGTGGGTGTGAAGTGGTATCAAGTATCTCATTTTGGTTTTGGTTTACATGTTCCTAACAACTAAAGCTGTTGAATATTTTGCAAATGCTTGTTGGCCATTTGTATTATCTCCTTTGGTGAAATGTCATTCAGATCTTTTGCCCATTTAAAAAGTTGGTTATGTGTTTTCTTTCAAATGTTTTGTTGTATGAAAACTCAACATGTATAAAGAACTGGGAAAAAGAGAATGGCAGCTTTGGGCACCTGAAGGTTAAATATGTCTATAGTCTGAGGAGGCTGAAGGGGTGGGCATAGTCTTGACCTTGTAGAGCTTCACTGTCTAATAACCACATGGGGCTATAGAGCATTTGAAATGTGCCTTGTCCAGCTTGAGATGTGCTATAGTAGACTTCAAACAGTGTGAAAAACTGAACGTAAAGTATCTTCAGCTTTATTGAGACAGAATTAATATGTCACATAGTGTAAGTTTAAGCTGTACATACACACATATATTGTGAAATGATTACCACAATGAGGTCAGTTAGCACATCCATCACCTCACATAACTACTATTGTTATTTGTAGTGAGAATATTTAAGATCTACTTGAAGTATTAATTACATATTGAGATTATAATTATTTGGGATAGATTGGCTAAAATGAAATATAGTATTAATTTTATCATTTTGAACTTTTTTGAAAAAATTATGGCCACTATAAAATTTAAAATTACATATATGGCTCATAGTATATTTCCATTGTATAGTACTCTTCTAGAACCTTGACCATCAGGAATTTGGATCTTCATCTGTGGAGAAGTGGCAAGGCATCCATGAGTTTTAAGTGTGGGTAAATTATGACCACTTAAAAAAAAAGAGATTACATTGAATGTAGTGTGGAGAATAGATTACAGGGGACAGGGGTTGGTGGGACAGGGGTGGCTGTCAAGAAATGGAGTAAGCGGCTTCATAGTATCCAAGTGACAGATGATAGTAACTTGATGGTGATTGGGAAAAACAGCTTTCTGTTCAGTATCTAAACAGTATGGGAGAAAATGTAAAAAAAAAATTATGTAGAAGGATGTCTGTCAAGGCGAATATCCAATGGAGTGTCCTTCACAAAGGAGCTGCTTAAGATTCTAGGGTCTTCTGTGTCTTAGGTGAAGACCACAGGTTACCAGGAGCACATAACACCTGTTCAGGGAAGAGCCACTTTTTAAATGGCAAATCTATACCATGCAAAATGTGACCATGGTAGATATTTGGCTTTGACCCTGAGCAAGGGGAACTATGGGAGTCTTTTGAGCACAGGAGTGACATAACCATCAAGTCATTGCATTTTAATTAGATGATGCTGGCCACTGTGTTGAGAATAGACTGAAGCAGGGACAAGGGTGGGAGAAGAAAGACCCATTTATTGAAATAAATATTGGTAGGCATTTTCATTGTTTCCAATTTTCTCTAACTTGAAGTATCTGAGAAATCAATGTGCAATACTTTATTACATCTTTCCTTTATTTTATTTTTTTAAAGTTTATTTATTTTGAGAGAGACAGAGTGTGAACAGGGGAGGGGCAGAGAGAGAGAGAGAGAGAGAGAGAGAGAGAGAGAGAGAGAAGGAGAGAGAGTTCCAAGCAGCCTCCATGCTCAGTGCAGAGCCTGATGCGGGGCTCAATCTCACAACTGTGAGACCATGACTTGAACCGAAATCAAGAGTTGAACACTTAACCCACTGAGCCACCCAGGCACTCCTCCTTTATTTTCTTAAGATAAATTCCAAGAAGTGGAAGTCCTGGTCAATGAGGACATCTGTTATTATGGCTTTTGCCAAATCGCCTTCCAGAAAGTTGGACCCAGTTTATAATGCTGACAACTGTGTGTGTAAGCATGCCTGTTTCCCTCTACTTGTGCCAGCCCTTGGCAATATTATTTATTTATTTATTTATTTATTTATTTATTTATTTATTTTTGAGAAAGAGACAGATTGCAAGTGGGAGAGGAACAGAGAGAGAGAGAGAGAGAGAGAGAGAGAGAGAGACAGAATCCGAAGCAGGCTCCAGGTTCTGAGCTGTCAGCGCAGAGCCCAACGTGGGGCTTGAACTCATGAACCATAAGATCATGACCTCAGCCGAAGTCCGATGCTCAACTGACTGAGCCACCCAGGCGCCCCTATATTACTCTTTCTTAAACTTAATCAGTAGTTCCAAGTATGCCTTTAAAAAATTCTTATATAAATTAGACCATTTTTACCCCTATGAAACACCTCTCCCCACTATACCCTAGTTCAGCTGTTCCACTAAACTTTGGGTCAATTAGATATTCAATCCTTTCTGGTTAGTGCTAACAATTTATTGTTTTTCCTGTTCCTGAAGGTGGGAGGACCTTGTCAAATTGGAATGTTATTTAATTTCCACTTTAATATTTTTAAAGCAATTAAATGAGAAACCCAAAATAAGTATAGAAAAGCAAGTCTGAGTATTTTTATGAACTTATGATTGGATATTAAACTTTTGATGAATTTTTAATTAAGAATCTCATAATTGCTAAAACTCTAAAGAAAACTTATTTCAGGCTGGCTTAATTATGAAGGCAGAGTAGATTTTACATTTTTTGGTTAATTTTTTTTTTAGTTCTTCAAGATTGGCCACCAATCTTTGAGTTTTTCAGAAGGAGGCATCTTTTCCAAAGATTTTTTTTTTTTTTTTTAAGCTGAGAAGCCTTAAGCAGCAATTTAGAATTGTTTGTTGGGAGAAAAAAAACGTAAAGATAAAGAAACTTCAGTATGTTTATAAATATGCATGCTTATCTTTAAGTTCTATTTCTCTTTGTTCCCTGGAGAATCACTGGGTGAAATTAATTTTAAGAGAACGTTGACCAGGCCCTTGTAAGGTTAAATTATATTGAGGAGTGCTACTGCAATTTGATTATGTTTTCATCTTTCGCATTAGTCATCTAACAAAAAGCGAAGCCCTACTTCCATATGCTGAAGAGGTCACCTAAATGGCTTGTTCAAAATTCTAATTTTTTTCCTCATGAATAATTTCCCTCAAAAGGTAACCTTTGTCTTCTATGGGCATAATAGAAATATTTATATAGAAATAGCAAGGGAAAATTATTATATTTTGTGACATTTTGAGTTGTAAAACAGAATGATGCTTCCGTACTCCACAGCTGATCTTTTCTGTTTCCCAACATGGAGGTTTAGAAGAGAATCGACCTGCTATTGTAGTTGTGTCGGAGGGGAAGACACAGCTCCTATTACAGATAGGAGGAAGGGGTGCCCACAGGCGTGGTATGGTTTAGAGCTAGTCAGGAACCAAAAAGAAAGAAAAATTGTCATAAACCTGCCCCTGATGTCTCACATCTCTGAGATTAGACAATTCCCTGTGTTTAATTGGTCCTCATTGATTCTTCCAGAAATTTCTTTCTTCCTTCTAAAATCCTCCAGCTTTGCATCTTACGCCATCAGACTTTACCACCTTCGACTCTTTTCTTGTTGCGGTCGTCTCCAGATGCCTGGGTCACTCTACTTCCTTGAAAACATGTATCTCCAGGCTTCCTGTCATTCTTTCCAGCACTACTTCGGCATACTTCTTGGTGATTTAAATACAGTTGATTCTCATTATTTATCATAGTTCTCTTCCGTAAAGTACCAGTGAACACTGAATTTGTGAATGCTGAACCACTGCCCCTCAGGGGAAATACAGGTGTAGGTTGTTGTGAGCCTCTGGATCGATACATAACCTTGTTTTATGTATGTTTCTGTTTAAAGACACATTATTTAACCTATCTTATTGATTCATTAGCCTTGAACTCACAGCCAACAGCACTATAACTCATGCCTGAAAGAAGCTTATCTAACATGTATATTTTCTCCGTAAGGTACAGGATAGCCTTCATGCACTTAGGAACACTAGGCAACATTTCAGCACGACTCCTGGGCCATTTTAAACAGCGAAGTCACCAACAAAAAGCACAAAAATGCAGAGAACACAGCACTAAATAGACTGTGAAAAGGACACTTGTTTACAGTATGAAAGCTGAAACAAGAACACCTTGTTCGACCTCAGCGATGAGAGTGTGCATTGGGCAGCTAGAGTTTCTTCCTGCTCTGCACATGTCCACGGAAGACTACTATTGCACCATCAATATCAATTTTGAGATTACACATAAATTTTAGCAAGTAGGTGAATTCACAAATACAGAATCTGCGAATTATGAGGATAGACTGCATTTATGTTAATGATCCTTCTAATAGTATGATCTCTTCATTTCTTGACCTCCTCTCTGCTAACAGCCTTGTCTGCCACACTCTTTCAGGCATGCATCCCCAAGGTCACACCAAATGTTATGAAAGGACAGTATTTGTATTCATTTTCCCCTCCCTCCCTCTGAACATTTCTTCTTAGTACAAGGTTCTGAGAGTGTCAGAACCAAAGTAAATTTTTCTTTAATGTCCCACCCTCTTTGTTATGGACTGAATGTTTGTATCCTCCCCATGTCCATATGCTGAAGCCCCAACCCTTTTGTGGCTGTATTTGGAGATGGAGCTTTTAAGGAAATAATTAAGGTTAAGTGAGGTCATAAGGTGGGGGTTGGATCCAAAAGAATGACACCCCGTTGCAGCCAGGAAGAGAGCTCCCACCAGAAACTGAACCCTGTTGGAAACGTGATCTTGGACCTTCTAGCTTCTAGAAGTGTGAGAAAAAACAAATGTCTGTTGTGTAAGCCACTCAGTCTATGGTATTTTGTTAATGGCAGCTTAAGCTAAGACACCCTTTTCAGGTATTTTTCTCTCTAAAAGAGCTTTCTCACTGGCCCACCTAGGTCTGTTGTCCTAAACAGGTATTCCCTACTTCAGCCTTTTCCTACCCACCATCAAAACATGTTTCTTCTGTATTCCTCAGTACTTTACTTTTCTAAAATTGGCTCACTGATAGACCAATTAGTATCAGTTAGGATTATTTTTATTATGTCTACTCAGAGTTTAATTGTAAAAATAACACATGTTTGCTTTGGAAAAATCAGAAAAATAAAAATAAAATAAAAATAATTTTAATTCTATTTAAAAAATAATTGTTATGAATTTTATTATTTTATTATTTTTTAATTTAATTTTTTATTTTTTAAAATTTACATCCAAATTAGTTAGCATATAGTGCAACAGTGATTTCAGGAGTAGATTCCTTAGTGTCCCTTACCCATGTAGCCCATACCCCCTCCAGTAATCCTCAGTTTGTTCTCCATATTTATCAGTCTCTTCTGTTTTGTCCTCCTCCCTGTTTTTATATTATTTTTGTTTCCCTTCCCTTATATTCATCTGTTTTGTCTCTTAAAGTCCTCATATGAGTGAAGTCCTAGGATTTTTGTCTTTCTCTGACTAATTTCACTTAGCATAATACCCTCCAGTTCCATCCACATAGTTGCAAATGGAAAGATTTCATTCTTTTTGATCGCCGAGTAATACTCCATTGTATATATATATACCACATCTTCTTTATCCATTCATCCATCGATGGACATCTGTGCTCTTTCCATACTTTGGCTGTTGCTGATAGTGCTGCTATAAACATGGGGGTGCATGTGTCCCTTCGAAACAGCACCCCTGTATCCCATGGATAAATGCCTAGTAGTGCCATTGCTGGGTCGTAGGGTAGTTCTATTTTTAGTTTTTTGAGGAACCTCCATACTGTTTTCCAGAGTGGCTGCACCAGCTTGCATTCCCCCAAAATAATTTTAATTCTAAGGGCACCTGGTTGGCTCAGTAGGTTGAGCGTCTGACTTAAGCTCAGGTCATGATCTCATGGTTCATGAGTTTGAGCCCCGCATCAAGCTTGCTGCTGTCAGCTCAGAGCCTGGAGTCTGCTTTGGATCCTCTGTCCCCCTCTCTCTCTGCCCCTCCCCTGCTCACACTCCCTTTCTCTCAAAAATGAATAAACATTAAAAAAAAGAATTTTAATTTGAAGTGTTGACGTTTTGATATGTTTCCTTTCAGTCTTTTTTTCTGTGAGAACTTGCCCAAGTTCTTGATTGCAAATCACATCAAGCAACTCTCATTACATTGAAAAGAAAAGAAACTTATTGGTAAGCTATCAGGCAGCTCAAAGAAAACATGGGAAACTTGGAGAACCTGATTTAGACTGTTGTAGGAGGAATATGTTAAGCTGAGCCACTGGATCTTCTTTCAAGGACTCTGCAGTGGAATAGTTTGATTTGGGCCCTTCTGTTGCCATTGCTGGACGTAAATGCTGTGAGGTACTGCTGCCCTGGACCCGGGGTGCCCTCCTGGCGCCACTGCGTGAATTCCCTGGAGCTGGGGTGCCCTCCTGGTGCCACTGGATGAATTCCAGCTGCCCCTGCTTCTTTGAGTCACTCACCCAAGATTCAAAGACTGATGTGGGAGTGTTGACTGGCCAGACTTAGTGTGCCCTTAGCCCAGGAGCCAGGGCTCAGGGAAAGCCAGGATCTCATCTTTTCTATTTGGCAGCAGGAGAGAGGAACTGCTTCCCACAAGATTCACACAGTGGCAGATTCTCTAAGTTTAGGGACAGCATGCAGATCCTGGGAAGCCCCTCCTAAAAAAAAAAAAAAAGATTATAATTTATCCTTTGGCCGTATAATATTCATGTGCACCTTTATTTCCATATTAAAAACTTTTTTTAATGTTTATTCATTTTTGAGAGAGAGAGAGAGAGACAGAGCACGAGTGGGAAGGGGCAGAGAGAGAGAAGGAGACACAGAATCTGAAGCAGGCTCCAGGCTCTGAGCTGTCAGCACAGAGCCCGATGTGGGGCTTGAACTCACGAACTATGAGATCATGACCTGAGCTGAAGTCGGACGCTTAACCGACTGAGTCACCCAGGCGCCCCTCCATATTTTTATGTCACAGCAATAAAGGAACCATGTGAATTTTGCTGTCCCTACCTATACTTCTGTCCACAAGTCAGCATCTAGTATTTATAACTTCTGACTTCCCATACATATTTCAGGTCTCCTCTGCCAGCAACTTGTATCTCAGATGCTCAGTGTTTTTGCCTAGTAGAGTGACTCAAATCTTCATTCCTGATGAAATGGAACCCTTGGTGGTCTTGCTTGGATTTGCCTGTAGTAACATTTCTCTAATTTTTATCACTGGACTTGAAAATAGTAGGAGGCACCGTGAGACTTCACCTGGGCTCACTTGTACGGATCCCTGTCTGCACTGAGCTGTAGCAGCCCAGCTGACCCCTCATAGTAAGGATCCATCAGTCTGGTCGAGACAGTACCCTCCCACCTCTTTTTTTCCCCCCAGCTCAGGGGAAAGCAGAAGCTGATGTGGTAATGTGAGAGTCCAGGCTTCTCTCTAAATGAGAACCATTGTTGCAGAAAATGTACTCCTTTAGGTACTAAAGCCCTTTACAAATAATAACTCCTTTAATTCTCACAAAAATACTATGAGATTTTACATTTTACAGAGAGGAAAATGGAGGCCCAGAGAAGTTAAGTAACCTGCCCAAATGCAACAGCTAGAAAGCAGTAGAGAGAGGATTTGGACCCAGGTTCCTGCTCAGTATGATACAGTATTTAGCATTGTTCTGTGAGATGGTGAGAAAATCATATTTCCTGCACACTGAAATGTGGGACAGAACTAGAAAAGCCCTGTGACAAGCCTGTAAGGTGTTCCTCTGTCCCTGCTAGGTAAAAGCAAAATGCTCTGGTGTTTATCTGAAAAGACACAAAAATATTTGTTAGGTCTATTACTCCATAAGCATAGGCATTTTTCTTTGTTTTGTTCACTGTAATATCCCTAGCACCTACGAAATTACCTGGAGCACTGGGTGCTCAATGCACATTTGTTTAAGAAATGAGTAAATATCAGATCCCAGGGACTGGGTTAACTTTCCCCAGTGAGAAGGGCACACTAAGAAAGCAGCTGCAATTAGAATCCCCCCCCCCACCCCAGGGAAGCTGATGTCAACCCCACATCGTCCTCTAAGCCCCCATCCTCTGCACTGGACAGACAGGAAAGTTAAGTGCAGATGTACTGAAACCACCATCCCTGCATTTCTTAGGAATTTCGTGGTCACACTAAGTGCTGTAATTCCCTCGGACATGATATTGCTCTTTATTTTTCCTTTTAAGTGAATGGGGTGACTCTGGGGGGGTCCCGTTTGCCTTATTTTATCTGTGCATCAGAGATAATATGGGGATTCTATCAGTGATAGATAAATCCTTAAAACACAGGTAAACCATCATGGGCTGAGTCCAGAGTGTCATTATGTCCACTTTAAGGCAGACTTCGACGTAGACTCAAACTCCGTTTATCACCTGAATCTTCTAAGTCTCTGATTAGTGAGTGCAGTGGTGTTAACTCAGATCCAATGTTCAGTAATCTGTGAAGAGGTATTTTCCTTTGCCCAAGGCAGTTGGGCAATACTTTGGTAAATACAGGTCCCTTGGGAAAAGATAGAAGGAAGACTGCCAATATATTTTCGTGAAATAATTTCAGGACTCTTTTTAAAGCCTCCCTGGCTTCCCTTCATTAAGGGGTTTCAGGGTCTGCGAACTGACATAGGCTCTCTATGTAGGGCAACTCTAGCAAGGACAGAGAATTACAGAGTCTTCAGGTAAGACATGAATGGGCTTATCAGATGTGGGAGGAAGGGTAGCTTGAACTGAAGATTGAGGTCCAGTGGAGTTTGGGATTTGGGTGTTTGAATTCTTGAAATCCTTCCACAATTGCAATTCTCAAGGTATACTTCCTTTATTGATGCCCTAACTTTCATATAAGGGATTTGATGAGGCTATGATTCAATTGACATTACAGATTAACTCCCCATTAAAGTGGAGGTTTGATTTTGGGTGGTTTTATACTGCTGCTACAAAAAATAAGACATTCTTTTCCAGCACAGACATAAAAAGTCCCTAGTTTCAGTTTTTGCTTTCAGTCAAGAATTAGGGACTTCATTGTGGCATTTTCTTTCTTTAGCTTTTCTAATATTAGCCGTGTCACTCTTCAGTCCTGATTTCTCACACTGTTATATATGGCATTACCAATGTGGTCCCCCAGGGCTTGCTTTCAAACAGATACTGGAAAGGTTGTAATTTGATTAGTTGCTTTTCCACTCTGGGCAACGGATTACCTGATTTCTGTTCCTGAAGGCAGACTGCCTTTACCCCAACTCGGTTATATAATCAAGCCCAGATTCCCCTCAATTCCAGATCTGCTGTCTAAAGTCCCCTCATTGTAACAGTTGCCGACCCAATGGTTCATGACATAAATTGATTTTGTTTATCCTGAGTAGAAAAGGAATTGATTGGAAGGATATCAAGTATTTCATGGAATTGATGGGAAAGCTGTTGAAACAGACTTAGAAAATGGACCAGAACCAAGGAGATCCAGACAGGTGGAGCCACAGAAAATGTCACAGACCAGGCTCTTTGGGTTCCATTGCTCCTCTCACTGGGCATTGAACGCTGCTGTCACTGACAAGATTGGAATGGATCCCAGACTTCCTTCTTGCCATCTTGTTTGGCTGAACTTAGGTCATGTGCCATGTCCTTCCTAGTTGCCTGGGTCCAGGGAAGGCAAGTACTTGGCCTTAGGTGTCTATGGGGAGGAGGCCCTATTTGTACTCAAGATTTGACAAGTGACAGATTACTCAGATATAGAATATGAACATATAGAATGACATTGGGGTTGCAACCTTGAGTAAAGGGTTAGGCCTCAGCACAGGGCTGATCCAGGCCTGCCTATAAGAATGACCTCAGAGTCCTGTTTCTTTGGAAACTGCAGTGATCAATAAACATGGAATGTTTTGCCTGTTTTGTTTGTTGTGAAACCTTGATATGGACTTCTGGACTGGGGCTGCTGGGGGTAGCATGCAGGTTTTGGGTGTGTGTCACTAGACCCATATGAAAGATTGTTGGGAAGCTAAAGCTGTGGCTTTTCTGTGTCAAGATGACCTTGGATATAGTTCTGTGGCAGCCTTGCATTTCTTGCATGGGTGTAGGGACAAAAGAAGCTGTGTACGTGGGTAGCTGTTAACCATTGTATTTGTTTCCTACGGCTACTGTATCAAACTTAGTGACTTAACATAATTTATTACTTTATAGTTTCACAAGATAGAAGTATGACATGGATCCTAATGAGCTAGATCAAAGTGTCAGCAGGTCTGTGTTCCTTTCTGAAGGCTCCATTTCCTGGAGCATCCATTTTCTGGCCTTTCTGGATTCTAGAGGCCACCTGCATTCTTTGGCCTGGTGTCCTTTCCTCCATCTTTAAAGTCAGCAGTGGGGATAGAGTCCTTCTCACATGGTATCACTCTGGTCTTCTCTTCTGCTTCCCTCTTTCACTTTTAAGGACTCCTGTGTTGACTTTAGACCCATCTGGACAATCCAGAATAATCTCCCTATTTTAAGGTCAGCTGATCATCAACTTAAATTTCATCTGCAACTTTAGTTCCCTTTCTCCCTTTAACATAGCATATTCATAGCTTCTGGAAATTAGGATGTGGACATCTTTGGGGGACTTACCACAGGTGTCCTGATAAAATGAAGGTGCTGTTTCTTGTCTTCTATCCTTCTACAAAGCTATGCACATGGAGAGTAAAGCCTGTAATGTGTCTTAAATCTGATTTTCAGTCTGAATCTGCAGTCACTGCTATGTGGATGCCCACTAGAACCACGATGTTGAGAGGGCAAACCTTTATTGGGAGTACTTTCACATGTTCAAGCACAATTTATTAAATCTCCATAGGAATCTACTGTTATTAGGAAAATGGACTAATTTTTTAATTGTGTGGCTCCCAGGATATCTTTACTTTCCCAAACCTCTGAGAATAATTCTCAGATAGGATTCTGGGCAATAGGTTTCTAGGACTCTGTAACTATTCAAATCTCCAAAGCTTTAGGACTTTTTTTTTGGTCAGCAGAAGGAGTTGAAAGCTACTGTTTTCTTTTAGAGGAAAAGTACTTTTAAAAAAACCTGTCTGATATAAATTTTAAATGAAGCCAATATGCTAGGCTGGGCTGTTGTAAAATTATTTTCATCATTGCATTCATTGTGTCAACCAGATCTTTGGCTCCAAATATGCTGTTCTCATAAAAATTTCATTTCAGCTGTCAGGGTAATCAAAATGGTTTCAAAAGCTTTCCTTGAATACTGAATTGAAATAAAATAATAAAATACACTATCAAATGCCAGATACTACAGGAGGAAGATGCCACATATAGGCAGGTTTTGCTTTTTAAAAAAGTTGATTTTATTAAGTTCTTTACTTTGATGTAATTTTGAAGTAACTATTCCTGACGTATACAATTTCAGCATAATTCAAGTGGCTTTTCAGTCCAAAATCATATTTGGGACTACATAATTAAACACACAAAATGCAGAATAATATCTCACTTATTTAAGTTGTCTTTTGATGCCACAGTTTATGTTGTATAATGGTATATTTACAGTGTATAATGTATAATTTTGTATAATGGTGATTTTATAGTGCATGGGCAAAGAAACAAAATGATGGCTACAAGTTTTATCTTTTAAAAATCTGATACTACAGATCTCTGTTTCTAAAAAACCACAAGCTACAGATGTCTGTAAGCGACACGATGTTATTATTCTATTACAGAATAAAAATGTTGTCGAGCTTATGGATGACATAAATGTGGCAACGAGAAACAAATTTTGGAGAGAACTCCCTGAATAGTCAAAAGGCTATGCAAAATGTTATTTAAAAGAAGCTTCTGTTTCAAAACGTTACCTAGCTCAGTCACAGTAAAACCTGAAATCAGCCAAGCACATCAGGCCGGATCTTGTTGGAGACACTGTGGGGATGGAAGTCGCAGAGTTGCTGTTGAGCAAGTCGGCTCTGGAGCAGCAGGTGTGGGATGTCTTCATTCTCCGCACTCCTCTTCTTCCACGAGAGCTTGCTGACAACCTTCCCATATCCGTCCGCGAGCTTCCATCTCTGACCACTGCTGTATTTGCTCCGCAACATTTCTTCTTGCTCTTGGTGTTCATTTATTCATCCATCCTTCCTTCCGGTAATTTTTTGTGGCGTGCCACTTTATAGGAATTTAATTATAGAAGAATTGGTGAGGGTAGGAATGATCTTGATCTGTATCACTTAATCACTCAGACATAGGGAAAACTTGAGGAAAAAGTGTCTCATCTATATGTATGCATCCTGCTCTGTTATGGCAGAGTCCTGTTCTAAGGGCCAGTCTTTCCTCTTGATTAACTAGCTAATGAAAATACATAAAAGGGGACATTCTCCCGGAGGCGATGCAGCAATGCTAGTGGCTGTAATGGAACTTGGCAGATAGGCAGGGCTTTTCCTACCAAACACATACCGTGTAAGTGGTTACCTATGAGAAGTCTGGATATGAGCTGTGCCAAAATAGTGCTCCCAGTTCAGGGGCAGCCAGGAAATGGTTCTTGCCTAAGTTCCTCTACAGTACACGGGAGGAAGAGTGCATGAATTTTCAGCTATGAGTGTCTTTCTCTGGGGTAGGGGGAGGTGAATTCATATGTATCAACCGTAGAACAGATTGCAAAAAATGGCCTCAATACTTTTCAGCTCCTCCCATCAAGAGATGAACTCTATTTTCCCTATCTTTGAAATCGAGAGTGACCTTGGGATTTGCTTTGACCAATGCACAGTGGTAGAAGTGACATCAAGTGAGTTCTGAACCTAAGCAGCAAGAGGCCATGTGGCTTCTGCTTTTGTTTGTCTGACCTGCCATGTGGAGGAACCCGGGCAATCTTGCTGGATGATGAAAGACATGTGGCCCTGTCATTCCAGCTTGCCAACTGCCAAACATATGAGTGAGACTACCTTAGATCATCTGCCATCCGACTCCAGACGCATGCAGAAGTCCAGCAGGGATTGACTAAACTATAGCCCCAATGAGAACAACCAACCAGCTCCCCAAATCATGAGCTAAACAAATGGCAGTTGTTTTAAACCACTGGGTTTTGGGGTGGTTGGTTACATAGCAAAAGCTAACTGATATGAGTAGTCATATGAGGTGATTTTTAATCCTATTTTATTATTTTTTAAAGTTCATTTATTTATTTTGAGAGAGTGTGTGTGAGCAGGGAAGGGGCACAAAGAGAGAGAGAGAGAATCCCAAGCAGGCTCTGGGCTGTGAGTGCAGAGCCTGATGTGGGGCTCGATTCCATGAACCATGAGTTCATGACCTGAACCAAAACCAAGAGTTGGACGCTCAACGAACTGAGACATCCACGTACCCCTGATTTTTATCCTATTTTAAATGGGAAGGATGGGATGGATTCATCAATAGAGTGGATTAAGATCTATAAAATTTGACCCTGTGGCCTGAAGAGGAGAATAAGAAGAAAATAAGGATATGAAGGTAAACATATCTAAAACTACCCATGAAACACAAATCTCTTGCCAGCATTTGCTGGGGAAAATCCAGAATGTTTGAATGGATTCGAGTATCTTAAACACACCTACTGGTATGAAAGAAGATAGCTCTGATTTTAGATAGTACTCAACTTTTGTGGCATATGTCCCAGTTCAGATCAAACTAAGATTCAGATGTTGGTGACCTTACGTGGTATCTGGTTTATATGTGTGATGTCCTTGAAGGCCATTTTTTTTTTTTCCTAAAAAGAGAGTGAGTTCTTTATAACTTTGTATAACCTGAATACAATTGGGACCCCATATGGCTCAGTCTCTGAGCAGTGTTGCTTTCAAAAAACAGGATTGTGGCAAAAAAGCATAATAGACAGTAATTCATCTACTCAGTCTCTTGAAAAAAAAAAAATGCCAAGAGGAGAGTACATTCTTAATGCCAACAAAGCTTAAGAAGCATCTGGGGAGCCTGGGTGGCTCAGTAGGTTGAGTGTCCGACTTAGGCACAGGTCATGATCTCATGGTCTGTGAGTTCGAGCCCCTCATCGGGCTTGCTGTTGGGCCTCCTGCTGTCAGTGCAGAGCCTGCTTTGGATCCTCTGTTCCCCTCTCTCAGCTCCTTCCTTGCTTGCTCTCTCCCTTTCTCTCTCAAAAATAAATAAACAACAAAGAAGCTTAAGAAGCATCTTCTTAGGGGTGCCTGAGTGGCTCAGTCAGTTAAGCGTCCGACTTCAGCCCAGGTCATGATCTCACAGTTTGTGGGTTTGAACCCTGCATCAGGCTCTGCTGTGACAGTGTGGAGCCTGTTTGGGATTCTTTCTCTCTTCCTCTCTCTTCCCCTCCCCTGCTTGTGCACTCTGTGTCTCTCAAAATAAATAAATAAACTAAAAAAAAAGAAGCATCTTCTGTAGACATCTTTATTGTTCTCAATATTTCTAGTATGCTCTGGAGTGGCATTCCTAAGAACTCTCTCTCTGGAAGTGGCTCATAAAAATATAACTTCCTATTTTCTCTTTAGTCTTTGAAAACTCTTCTCTGAAACCAAAATGCATGGCTCTTCTGTCTCTTGACTGTGTGTCCCCACTCAAGTATATAGCTGAAAATCTCGTGTTTGTCCCTCTCATCTAAACTCTCCTCTCACCACTGTGCTGGTCCCTCGTTTACTTCTTCTTTTCCATCCCTGTGTTGTTCATGCACAGCGACACCTTCCTCAAAGGTAGCAGTCCTTGCATCTGACCCTCCATGCTACGCTGGGGCCTCCAGGGTGGGTAATCTGTTTTCATTTCTTTGAGAATCATCTCATTGCCCAGATTCTACACACCCCAGGAAAGACTTGGCACTTAATTCTCAAGTTAAGATTTCTTCCCCTTTAGAAATGGAGGGGCGAGTGGGAAGGGCCGAAATGTCATGTATTAATATAGCTTTATGTGAATTTGGATTGTTTAAATATGAAATAATATGATACAAACATACTTACAAAATCTCGTTTCTGGAACAAAATTCGAAATAGTGTGAACCGCTCCCTGCAAAATCAATAACACATATGTTTCAAGCCGGTGGACTGAGTGATTTGGAAACTCTATTTATGCTATTGCCATGGTCGCTGATAAACACAACTACATGATACTGTTCTTTGTCAGTCTTATGAAAAAGTTATTCTTGAATTATAGGGGTTGGAATTCTGAAAGGTGTTCTGTGGAACACCCTAGCGTAAATAGACTTTGGTAGTCTGTCCTGTTTGCTTTTGTGCCTGAGGCAAGGGGATAGGCACTGGGAAAAACTAGGAAAGGTGGGTCAGATTTTGAACCCTCATGTGGAAAGGGGGAACCAGACACTAGATGAACTGCTTCGGGATCCAGGTGACAATGGGCGTCACTGTGAAGGATGAGAGCCAGAGTGCCTACTTCTCCATGGCAGGACTGCTGTGGCATTTTCAGAATTGGCAACTCCAGGACCACGGGGACACATGGTCAAGGATGTCCCAAGATGTCTGTCAGTTGTGTGAGCACTGAGGCTTCCCCTAGTGGCTGCATTAGAAAGGACATTGATGGAGTGGACTGGAAGGGAGAGAAGGACTGTGAAGATGCCAGGTCCTGACTGTGGCTGACAAGCTGACCCATGAGCACAGGAGAGGCATCCTGTAAGACCTTTAATAATATTTTGGGGTGGGAGGAGTTTTTGGGGGGTCTGCGTCTGCAGGAAGAGTTAAATGCAACAACTTTGAGATACTGATGATAGTCTGAATTTATGGACAGGTGGCTTTGACCTTGGGATTCTTATTATACCTATACGTGCCAGTGTGGTGGCTTTGCTCTTTAATCTCTTTATGGGCTTGGGCTATGTACTTAACTCCCTAAACCCCTGGTTCCTCGTTTGTAGAATGGAAGCAGTAATGGCCTTAACTTTATGAGATTTTTGTGAGGATTCAATGAGCAAGGAAGGAGCTAAGCAAGGTGCATAGTCAACGTTGTAAGTGCTCAGTAAATGTGAGCTATCATTATGTTGTTAACACATTCGCTGTCTTTGAAGCATACATTCTCAGTTTCATAGAACCCTTGGAATTGCTAACAAGGTTTGCTGACCAGACTACTTTGATATCATTGGTAACTTTTGGGTTTTAGATCCTTCCTGATCTTTAATGATTGATGTGGCAGGAGGACACAAGTAATGATTCCTTCTTAGGCTCAGGCCTTCTGTAAAGGGAACTGTTGTTGCAGCTGGCATTTTCTAATTTTCTGCCACATCCTTCTGGGAAAAGAGTACTTCTTACGGAGGAGAGATGATATTTTATGAAGCAAGATCAAGCCATTCTGAGAGAGGAGAAATTACCCATATGTTTTCATTCACTGACATTTTGGGAAAATTACTACAATTTGCTTTCTTCTTTATTAAATGGCAGAAAAATTCTGTAAACGCAATTAATGGAAGTATTTAATTTTAACTGTACTAAAACCAATTTTTCTGTCTCTGTTGCATTCAAAATGGCAGGTCAAATGAATCTTTGAAAGTATGACCAGGGGTTTCCATAGCAACCAGATGGGAATAAGGGAGAAGACCTAGTTCTGGGACATAGGTGGTTTTCTTCAACTTACCGAGAACCCTAGTGAATCTGTTTGTGGATGGGACCATGCCATGGCTCTCAGCGCACCCAAGTCTGGAGCTCCAAATGCTCCTTTCTACCCAAGGTGAGGCCAATGGAGGTCATAGTGACTGCTCATAGAAAAAGGACCCCAGGGAATAATAATAATACCATCGGTTGGATTATATTTTTCATTCCATAAAGTGTTTTTATTTACATTATTTTACTTAATCATGTTATCACTCTAAGGTAAGTTATTGCTATTCTAAAGGTGAGAAAACAGGTTAAGAAAGGTGAGATGGTGTGCTAGAGTCAAGTTGCAGAGCCAGGGTCTGAATCATCCAACTCCAAGACCAGCGTCCATTCCTTGGGGCCATGATATGGGTCAGAACCTTCTTCACAGGGTGTTCCCTGTTCTTCATGGCAGGGTGGGTGGTTGGAGAGAGTGAGGCTTTACCTGTGTCCTCACTGGGGGCTGTGATGGAGAGTAGGGCACAGCTTTATGTATTTCCATGACAAGCACACTTGCCAGGATGGGAGATTAATACTTTGTGGAAAAAATACACGTTGCATTTCTTCTATGGTTCCTGATTCTTTGCCTGCTGTAGTGTGGAGCCCCTCATCAGTTGTAGTAATGACAGACACTGTCTTATTGCATCTATTAACACATCCTTCCACAGTTTTCTTCAATTACACTGATTATTTCTCATTATGAGTTTATTCTTTTCTGAGCTTTTTTCTCAAGAAGCTTCTGTAATTTCATTCCCAATTATTATATTATTGTAAGAAGTGGCTCTCCAGTGGCACAATGGGTCATTTCAACCTCTCGTATAAAGCAGCTTCTAATTTTTTTGTGGATGAAAGAACTGGTTACTGATTAGAGTTGGATGGACTATGTGAGTATCCTAGATCTTTTTTGTTGTTGTTTTTTGACTATTACAAAAGCTTATTTAACAAAAAAGTTCAATATGAAAATGTACACAACCCAATTTTTACATTTAGTAAAACAGGTGCTGTGGAGAAGCATTTGATTTCTCTGGGGAGCACAGAAGTTGTTTATACTTCTGCCAAGGTTTATAACATGATGATTCTATTTCCTCATAATACCACTATTCCAGTATTGGCCTGTTGTCCACTAATTGCCATCCCCACACATTCGTCTATCGCAAGATTCATAAAGGGATTGAGTCCCTGCAGTAGTCTTGGACATGGCTGCCACCATTTAATTTCAATGATAACTTCTTGTCCATGAATTTTGTCAGCTTGGGAGAGCGAGCTTTGCTCAGTGTCTACTCAGAGAGCTCAAAGATGCCTTGAAACAGAATTCGTGGCCTCCCTTCTACTCCCACAGTAGGCCTGGCATTTTCTCTCAATCTTTAATTGTGGTGAAATAGCATTGTAATTATTTTCCAGCTTTAGAATTATATCCCTCTTTTACTTTCTACTTCCATCCTGCCACTAAGCATTTTTTCCCCCTGGAAACTCTCCTGACTCTCCTGCTTCCTTTTCACTCCCACAATGATCCCATCATAATCCGTGGCCATCTTAGATCCACAGTGCCTCATCTGCCTCCTTCTGGCTTCTGAGTTTCTGGTCTTTATTTTAATGCATCCTACATATAGCAGCATGGATACTTTTTCTGCTTTTATTTGGTTTAGACCACTCCCATTCTAAGAAACCCAGAATAATTCTAAATTACCTCTTGAATAAAATTAAACCTCCTAATTATATACTCTAACGTCCTCAGCCTGTAAGCGCCTCCACTTAATGGCTCCCTTGCCTGCCCCACTCCACTTGGACATCCCACTTCAGCTACATGAGCCCATTTGCACTTCCCACTTGGAGTGCACATTTATACCCACCTACTAACCCATGAGCCTTTGAACATCCCACCTCTCCCGTTCAGAATTCCTCCCCTCTTCATTTTACCGGGAAAATCATTGGTTTGACTTTGTTTAACTCGATGTTTCTCAAATTTATTTTACTGCAGAATAATTTTGCTTACAACATAGCTATTGAAACTATAGCTTCTGTCTATTCTTTGCTCCTCCAGGTCCACCCTCCCCAAACCCTCCTCTGCTCTGCTGTGTGTCCCATGAGGGAGTCCAACCTGTATGAACCACATCACCAGGTCCTTCTTGACCTCTGTCATGGTCAGTTTTATGCATCACCTTGGCTGTGCCATATTGCCCACTTATTTAATTAAACACAAATCTGGGTGTTGCTGTGAAGATATTTTGTAGTTGTGGCTAACACCTACAATCAGTATACTTTAAGTAAAGCGGATTACTCTCCTTAATGATTGCTTTCATCCAGTCAGTTGAAGGCCTTAAAGGCAAAACCTGAGGTTTCCCAAAGAAGTTCTAGTTCAAGATTACAATATTTAACCACCCTGATTGCATGAGCTAATTTCTTAAAATTAATTTCTGTCCTCTCCCCCGATATAGGTTCTGTTTTTCTGGAAAACCCTGACTAATACACCCTTTAACTTCTGAGTTGGTTTGGCCAGTGAGGCCTATTCACAGGTGATTAGAGGGAAGAAGGAGACTGGGGCTAGCATATTGATTCCCTGGGTCACTCTCTGCTGGGTCGCTTATAGTTGGCTGTGTCTGTGGACAGAAATCCCAGCTCTGGAACCTTCTCTCTCTGATTCTTTTCTTCTTCTTCTTTAAAACATTTTTAAAAATGTTTATTCATTTATTTGGAGAGAGAGAGAGAAAGAGCTTGAGCAGGGGAGGGGCAGAGAGAGAGAATCCCAAAGAGGCTCCACGCTGTCAGCACAGAGCCCATGCAGGGCTCAAACCCATGAACCATGAGATCACGACCTGAGCTGAAATCGAGTCCGATGCTTAAGTGACTGAGCCACCCAGGCACCTCTGATTCTTTTCTTCTTAGTTCTGGGTTCAGTAAACCACCCCACCCTCTATCCTCTTTCTCCTTGGGGCCTAAGGATGGTCACAGCTCCTTGCTGTTACTAGACCTGGGGTCCCGCACTATCTTCTGTGGTTTCCCTGTACTCTGTCTTTATGTTTGTGAATAGCCCATTGTAAAAATTTCCCCCAGTTGCCCAATTTGTATCAGTTGTTTCCTGACATGACCTTGACTGATATAATATCTCATGGAATTAGTGTCCCAAGAAACATACTTTGGGAACCTATGCTTCAACTTCAACCTTTCTCTTATTAGGGCAACAAAGCTGTAGGGTTCACTGTTTCCCAAAACAGTCTAGGAGAAGACAGGACAGACTTCATAGAAAAAGAGATTTGCGGGTTAATAGTTGAACTACAGGTAAGTTTAATTCAGCTGGAGAGAGGGTGGACATGGCAACAGAGAGTGAAAACTTCAATTTGTGGACTAGACAGTTATAAAATGCTTCTGCACATTTTATCTCATTTGATCCTCTCCGCAATCCTGTGAGGGAGGCAATTATCCTGTGTCATAGATAATCAAGGAGATGAGCAAATGAGCAAGGTGTGTTCAGGGGTACAGGAGACATTTGTCTGATTAAAGTGGAGAGTTCTTGGTGAGAAGTAGGGAAGAATAAGGTTTCCATAGGTCAGGCAGGACCAAATTATGTGTGATCCTGAGGCTGGAGGTGATTAGTTGGATTTGATGCAAGAGGCTGTGGAGAGCTTTTGAAGAATTCTTTGAAAATTTTTAATTTACTTTATAAATAATACATGTTCACAGTAGAATATTTAGTAATATAAAGTATAAAGAAGAAAACAAACATCACCCATAATTTTAGCATCAAGTGATACCCTGTTTGTGCTTCTAAAACTTGAGATCAATCAGCGTTCATAGTATTGTGCCCTGTTTTATTCATCTGACGCAGTTTCTCGACTGTGGCACACTGACATTGGGCAGGATAATTCTTTGTTGCTGGGGGAGAGGGTCGCCTGCGTATTATACAATGTCTAACAACATTCCTGGCCCGTACCCACTGGATGCCAGTAGCACCTCCTCCTTGTCCAAGCTGTGACAACCAAAAGTGTCTTCCAGACATTGCTGAATGTCCGTTGGTAGGCAGAATAATTCCCAGTTGAGAATCTGTGGTCTAACTTTATATTGTGAACATTTTGTCCCATATCATTAACAATCACTGAAAAATCTCTGTGACAGATGCAACATACTTTATTTACTCATGGCTTTTTTTGTTGAATGTTTAGTCTGTTGTATATATATATATATATTACCATCATGAATAACACCATGAATGAGTATCCTTTCACATAAATCTTTAGTTGGATCTCTGCTTATCTCCTTCGGACCAATTCCTGGAAGTGTATTTCTGAGTAAAAGGGCATGAACATTTCAGGGCTCCTGCTACGTTTTTCTGAAAAAGTGACTTCCCGAATGATTTGTACAGATATCTACGTCTGCTAACCAGTGACGCATGAGTGTTCCCATTTTACCAGCCTTCGTAAGCACCGAGGATTGCTCTTAGAAACACTCTTGGTATGTTGTTGAAAAAATGATATCCTGATCTTCTGATCTTCTGATTTGTCTTTTTTGATCTTCAGTAAAGTTTTCTCATGTGTTGCTTAGAAGTCTGTTTACTTCCTCTAAACTTGTAAATTGTTGAGTGTTTTAAGCATTATGAGGGCAGTGTTTAGAAAAACACCTGATGGCCTGTGTTTAGGGGGAATGTACTGATTTTAGCTTCTTTTTCTCAGGTGACTTGCTTTTCTGATTTTCAGCTCAGATTCAGTTTCTTGACTATGTCAGAAAGTCATTTTCTTTGTGAAGAAAATCTGACTCTTTCTTCAACTTAAAAGAAGCATGGAAAGTAAGAAAGAAAATAAAAGGACTTGCAAATAGACTTTTCAATTTTCTTGTTTACAACCTCAAAGTCACCCTTTATGTAGCTGAGTCTGCCAGTGTTTTCTCATTAGTATTATAAAGTCGATTGTTATTCACTGTTGTGCTCTCCTGGGGATGTCAAACTAGAACTGGAATCTAGTCCAACTCTGCCGCCAGCTACTTCTGTAATCTTGGGCAAACTGCTTCATCTTTCTCAACCTAACTCTCCTCATTTATAAAATAATGTGAGAGAAGATGATCTTTCAGGGCCTTTAGAATTCTATAAATGTGTGTTCACATGACGAGAAGAAAAGAAATAACAGCAACAACTTGGGACCCTGGAGTCTTGTTCTGGAAGGGGAAGGAGAAGGGATGCAATTCTAAAATAATATACATATTTTGCAATGGCAAAATGCAACACTTGTATTTGTATTTCAGTTATTAATGAACCTTAATTCTTCTTCTTCTTCTTTTTTTTTTTTTTTTTACAATTCTGCACCCCTTTTGTTCATCAACTGGGAATTTTCCCCATGTACAAAATGTTACAAGGGCAGAAGTAGAATGTGAGTGTTTACATAGGTTGTTCTTGAAACAGGAAGTCACAAAATTCGCTTTGCCAGTGCTATAATATTTATAATTGTTATATATACCTGTTATAACAAAACATATGTAAATATATGAAATATAATAAATATATATTATATATACATATATATCCATCTATCTCTGTCTATCCATCCATCCATCCATCCATCCATCTATATATCTGCTTATCGAGTGTCTTCTCCACTGGAATGGAAGTTCCATGAGAGAAGAGATTTTGTCTGTCTTGTCCATCATAGGATCCTCTCAGCACCTAAGATAGTGCCCAGCACATGGTATCTGTTCAATAGGTAAGTAAGGAATGGATGCATAAATGAATACATGAAGATGTATATTTATCAAGAAGACAAAAGATAAATGTTGGTGTGGCTGTGGAGAAAAGAGAACCCTCATGCTCTGTTGGTGGGAATGGAAACTGATGTAGCCACTATGGGAAGCAGTATGGAGACTCCTCAAAAAATTAAGAATAAAACTGCCACAGGATCCAATGATCTCACTTCTGGGTATATATCCAGAGGAAAGGAAATCTCTATTTCAAAGAGATATCTGCACCCCCATGTTCGTTGTCAAACTATGGAAACAACCTAGGTGTCCATTGATGGATGAATGGATATCGAAACTGTGGTATATATGTAAATATATAGAGAGTGGAATATGCACAAACCCCCACACACATACACACAATGGTATATTATTCAGCCATGAAAAAGAAGAAAGTCCTGCAATTTGCAACAATATGGATGAAACTAGAGAACATTATGCTAAGTGAAACAAATCAGACACAGAAAGACAAATACTATATGGTATTGCTTAGATGTGAAATCTGAAAAAAAAAAAAAAGTTGAACTCATAGAAACAATAGAATGGTGGTTGCCATGGGCTGGGGCATGGGGGAATTGAGTCAATGGGTACACACTTTCAATTATAAGAGGAATAAATGCTGAGTATCTAATGTACAGCATGGTGGCTATCGTTACTAATTCTGTATTATATACTTGAAATCTACTGAGAGCAGATCTTAAGTGTTTTCTCAAGAAAAGAAAAGAGGAAAAAGTAACCATGTGAGGTGATAGCTGTGTTAATTAACTTGATCGTGGTAATCATTTGACAATGTATATATATATCAAATCACTTTAAATATATTACAACTTTATTTGTCAATTATACCTCAATAAAACTAAAAATAATGAAATAATGAATAATAATAAAAATAACTGGATATCTCTGCAGTATACAAATATAACTCATGAATACAACTTACAGTCCCAAGAGTTCTCTACTTGTAGTTTTGTGTCCATGGAGCTTGAACCCTAGTCATATTTCTCAAAATGTGCCTTCTGTAGAGGAACTCCAGCATATGTAGCTATTTTTTAAGTTAACTAAGAAGATGAAATCAGTCATATTTGGGAATGATTGACTGATGGAATGAACAGAGAAATGAAAACAATGAAGGAACAAATAAGCTAATACACAGGTAAAATGAACTTGGCTAAAAAATTAATTAAATTTAAATTAAAAATTTTTAGGGGCACCTGGGTGGCTCAGTCGGTTGAGTGTCCGACTTTAGCTCAGGTCATGATCTCACAGTTTGTGGGTTCCAGCCCCACTTCAGGCTCTGTGCTGATAGCTCAGAGCCTGGAGCCTGCTTTGGATTCTGTGCCTCCCTCTCTTTCTGCCCCTCCCCCACTCATACTGTGTCTCTGTCTGCCAAAAATGAATAAACATTAAAAAATTTAAAATTAAAAATTTTTATTTATTTAAGTAATCTCTACGCCCAATGCAGGGCTCGAACTCACGACCCTAAGATCAAGAGTCAGATCCTCCTCCAACTGAGCCCGTCAGGTGCTCCTAAAAAGTTAATTAAAAAAAAACCCAGTTTGGATTGTTTGATTTTCCTTTGCCATCATTTAAATGTGTTTATGTAGACAATATTTTGGGAAGGAGCTCTACCAATATGGTTTTCATTTATTAGGATAGAAATTCATGAAAACAGATGCTATCAACTTTTTTTTTTTACCACTTAGGATGTAGATTAATACAGGTTCACAAATGGATTAAAAAGAAAGATGATGAAACTACAGATGCAGGCAGATCTCTGTCTACATATATCTGTCTTTGTCTCTGTCTCTGTCTGTATCATCTACATCTATATTTCTGTGTGTATGAGTATGTCTATGTATATTCTACATCTATATCTATATCATCTATTTTCATATCTATGTCTTCAGGTATAGATAGAGGGAGCCTCATTCAGGACTGCAAAATAGTGAGAGCCTTTGAGCTCCGTTTGCAGCCTCACTTATAAAATGAGAATGGAAATTTTGTCAAAGATGGTGAAGGAATAGCTATGATTGCAGTAATTGCAAGGCATTTGCAAAATACAAATAAGTTTTGTGAAATTATCGTTGCAGTAGCAAGCAGTTTCAAATTTATGTTGGAAAGCTCCTTTTGCTATGAAGTTGTAGACAAGCAGTTTGAAAGAGCACCAGCTTTCGGCTATGTAATTATGTGTAAAATTTGTTCCAGAAATTCAGCAAGGCTGGGGCATAGAACTGTAAGTTTTCCAAATTGTTTTCAAATGGGCAGTAGAGGTGTGTGGGCAGTCAGATATGCAAAAGTAGTAACATAAAGGAGAATCGATTTGAAGCACATATTCTCTTCAGAGACAAACTCCTTCAGCCCTTAAACAAGTTATGTTACTACTTAAAATGAATTACCATTTCCCATAGTAATTGATGGCAATTTGTAGCATTTAACAAGCACTTACAATGTGCATTTGGTAGTGAGCTTATACTTGAAGATTTATTCCTCAAAATTATACTTTAAGATTTATTCCTCAAAAAGCTTTCATTCAGCGTCTTTTGAGGTTCTAATGACTACAGCAACTATGTTTATTTTGTGGCAGAGACTAGTGGATTGTTCACCATACTTGTTTTCTTTCCTCCTAGACACAGAGCTGGACTACATTTTCCAGCTTCTCTTGAAGGTAGGTATGGTTATGTGTGACTGAGCCCTGGCCATTGGAAAGTAGGTGGAAACTGTGTGGGTCACTTTCAAGCTTGACTCATTATGATTTCCCACATGATCTTTCACTCTAAGGTGGCAAAGTATTTGTCAGTCCAAGTCCCTGGGATACTCTGTGGAGCAGAGACCCAACCCACATCCCCAACCTCTAGGTGACTGGGCTTTATTTGAGAGAGAAATTGGCTTTGATTGTTTAAACCACTGAGTTTCAGGGCATCTAGCATTACCATAACTAACGTATAGGATAGAGAATGGAAACATTCTAGAACAGAAGCAACAGAAACACATAAATAATCATTACAGTTATAAAAATAGAAACAACAAAAGTATGAAGTCATGCTTGACTTTTCCCATTGTAACTATTTGGGCCAGTTCATTTTCAGAATATTATGTAGCAGCTGCCTACATGATGGGAAATAATTGAAGTGGGGCCTTAATAGGAATTAACAAAAATAGTAACCAATATGAATGTAAAAAATTTGAGTTCAAAAATTACACGAAAATGGATGCCTGGCTGGCTCAGTTGGTGGAGCATGTGACTCTTGATCTTGGGGTTGTAGGTTTGAGCCCCACGTTGGGTGTAGAGATTACTTAAAAATAAGATCTTTAAAAAACAAAAACCAACAATTACATGGGAAGAAATGAAAATGAAAACACAGCGATCCAAGATCTTTGGGATGCAACAGAAGTGATTCTATGGAGGAAGTTTATAGCAATATAGGCCTACCTTAAGAAGCAAGGAAAATATCAAAGAAACAACCTAAACTTAAACCTAAAGAAGCTAGAAAAACAAAAAGCCTAAAGCCAGCCGAAGGAAGGAAATAATAAAGATTAGAGCAGAAATAAATGATATAGAAACAAAAAAATAATAGAACAGATCAATGAAACCAGGAGCTGATTCTTTGAGAAGATCAACAAAATTGATAAATGACTAGTCAGACTCATCAAAAAGCAAAACACAAAAAACAAAAAGAAAGACCCAAATAAAATAACAAATGAAAGAGAAGAAATAGCAACCACACTACAGAAATACAAACAATTTAAAGAGAATATTATGAAAAATTATATGCTAACAAATTGGACAACTTAGAAAAAATGGACAAATTCCTAGAAACATAACCTCCCAAAACGGAATCAGGAAGAAATAGAAAAATCAAACAAACTGATTACCAACAATGAAATTGAATCAATCATCAAAAAACTGCCAACAAACAGAAGTCCAGGACCAGATGGCTTCACAGGCAAATTCTAGCAAACATTTAAAGAACAGTTAATACATATTCTCAAACTTTTCCAAAAAATGGAAGAGGAAGGAAAACTTCTAAATTCATTCTTTGAGGCAGTATCACCCTAACACCAAATCCAGATAAAGACACCACAAAAAGAGCCTACAGGCCAATATTTCTGATGAATGTAGATGCAAAAATTCTCAACAAAATACTAGCAAACCAAATCCAACAATACATTAAAAAAATCATACACCACAATCAAGTGAGATTTATTGCTGCGATGCAAGGGTGGTTCAGTATTCACAAATCAATGTGATACCTCACATCAATAACAGGATAAAAACCATGTGATCATTTCAATAGATGCAGGAAAAATATTAGACAAAGTACAACATCCATTCATGATAAAACCCCTCAACAAAGTAGGTCTAGAAGGAACATACCTCAATATATTAAAGGCTTTATATGAAAAACCCACAGCTAACATCATACTCAATGATGAAAAACTGACAACTTTTCTCCTAAGCCCAGGAACAAGACAAGGATGTCCACTCTGACCACTTTTATTCAACATAGTACTGGAAGTCCTAACCACAGCAATCAGACAAGAAAAAGAAATAAAGGCTTCTAAATTGGTAAAGAAGAAGTAAAACTTTCATTGTTTGCAGATGGCATGGTATTATATATAGAAAACCCTAAAGACTCCACACACACACACAAAAACCTATTAGAATTGATAAATCAATTTAGTAAAGTCACAGGGTACAAAATCAGTGTATAGAAATCTGTTGCATTCCTATACATTAATAATGAAGCAGCACAAAGTGAAATTAAGAAAACAGTCCCATTTACAATTGCACCCAAACCAGTAAAATATCTAGGAATAAACTTAAGCAAAGAGGTGAACGACCTATACTCTCAAACTATAAAACACTGATGAAAGAAATTCAAGATGATTCAAAGAAATGGAAAGACATTCCATGCTTATGAGTTGGAAGAACAAATATTGTTAAAATGTCTATACTACCCAAAGCAATCTACACATTTAATGCAATCCTTGTCAAAATACCAACAACATTTTTCACAAAACTAGAACAATCCTAAAATTTGTATGGAACCACAAAAGACCCTGAATAGCCAAGCAATCTTGAAAAAGAAGAATAAAACTAGTGGTATCACAACTCCAGTCTTCAAGTTATATTACAAAGCTATAGTAATCAAAATAGTATGGTACTGGCATAAAAATAGACACATAGATTAATGGAACAGAATAGAAAACCCAGAAATAAGCCCACAATTATATGGTCAAATAATCTTCAACAAAGGAGGAAAGAATATACAATGAGAAAAAGACAGTCTCTTCAACAAATGGTGTTGGGGAAATGGGACAGCTACATGCAAAAGAATGATACTGGACCATTTTTGTACACTATACACAAAAATAAACTAAAAATGATTTAAAGACCTAAGTGTGAGACCTGAAACCATAAAATTCATAGAAGAGAGCACAGGCAACAATTTCTCTGGCATTGGTTATAGCAACATTTTTTTTTAGATATATCTCCTGAGGCAAGGGAAATAAAAGCAAAAATAAACTACTGGGATTACATCAAAATAAAATGCTTCTATACAGCAAAGGAGACAATCAACAAAAGTAAAAGGCAACCTACTGAATAGGAAAAAGTATTTGCAAAAGATATATCCGATAAGTGGTTGGTATCTAAAATATATAGAGAACTTATAGAGCTCAGCATCCAAAAAACACATAATCCAATTAAAAAGGTGTGCAGAATCTCCAAGGAAGACATCCATATGGCCAACAGACACATCACTCAACATCACTCATCATCAGGGAAATGCACATCAAAACCACAATGACATGTCACTTGACACCTGTCAGAATGGCTAAAATAAAAAAAAAAGAAAACCACAAGAAACCCTGGTGCACTCACTGTTGGTGGGAATGCAAACTGATGCAGCCACTGTGGAAAACAGTATGGAGTTTCCTCAAAAAGTTAAAAATAGAACTACTCTACTGCACTACTAGGCATTCACCCAAAAATTACAAAAACCTAATCCAAAGGGATACACGCACCCATATGTTTATGGCAGCATTATTTACCATAGCCAAATTATGGAAGCAGCTGAAGTGTCCATTGATAGATGAATGGATAAAGAAGTGGGGTGTGTGTGTGTGTGTGTGTGTGTGTGTGTGTGTGTGTGTGTGAGATGGAGTATTATTCAGGCATAAAAAATGAAACCTCGCCATTTGCAACAACATGGATGGAGCTAGAGAGTATAATGCTAAACGAAATAAGTCAGTCAGAGAAAGGCAAATACTGTATGATTTCACTTGTATGTGGAATTTAAGAAACAAAACCTATGAGCACAGGGGGAAAAAGAGACAAACCAAGAAACAGATTCTTAACTTAGAAAAAACTAATGGTTCAGACTTCAAGCTGTATTACAAAGCTGTAATCGTCAAGACAGTATGGTACTCGCACAAGAACAGACACTCAGATCAATGGAACAGAATAGAGAACCGAGAAATGGACCCACAAAAGTATGGCCAACTCATCTTTCACAAAGCAGGAAACAATATCCAATGGAATAAAGACAGTCTCTTCAAGTGGTGCTGGGAAAACTGGACAGCGACATGCAGAGAAATGAACCTGGATCACTTTCTTACACCATATACAAAAATAAGCTCAAAATGGATGAAAGACCTAAATAAATGTAAGACAGGAAGCCATCAAAATCCTCGAGGAGAAAGCAGACAAAAACCTCTTTGACCTCAGCCGCAGCAACTTCTTACTCAACATGTCTCTGGAGGCAAGGGAAACAAAAACAAAAATGAACTACTGGGACCTCATCAAAATAAAAAGCTTCTGCACAGTGAAGGAAACAATCAACAAAACCAAAAGGCAACTGACAGAATGGGAGAAGATATTTGCAAATGGCATATCAGATAAAGGGTTAGTTTCCAAAATCTATAAAGAACATCAACACCCAAAAAAACAAATAATCCAGTGAAGAAATGGGCTAAAGACATGAACAGACACATCTCCACAAAGACATCCGGATGGCCAACAGACACATGAAATGATGCTCAACATCACTCATCATCAGGGAAATACAAATCAAAACCACAATGAGATACCATCTCACACCTGTCAGAATGGCTAACATTAACAACTCAGGCAACAACTGATGTTGGCGAGGATGCAGAGAAAGAGAATCTCTTTTGCACTGCTGGTGGGAATGCAAACTGGTGCAGCCACTCTGGAAAGCAGTGTGGAGGTTCCTCAAAAAATTAAAAATAGAACTACCCTACGACCCAGCAATTGCACTACTAGGTATTTATCCAAGGGATACAGGCATGCTGTTTTGAAGGGATACATGCATCCCAATGTTTATAGCAGCACTATCAATAGCTAAAGTATGGAAAGAGCCCAAATGTCCATTGATGGATGAATGGATAAAGAAGATGTGATACACACACACACACACACACACACACACACACACACACACACACACGATGGAGTATTACTCAGCAATCAAAAAGAATGAAATCTTGCCATTTGCAACTATGTGGAAGGAACTAGAGGATATTATGCTAAGCGAAATTATTCAGTCAGAGAAAGACAAATATTGTATGACTTCACTCATATGAGGACTTGAAGATACAAAACAGATGAACATAAGGGAAGGGAAGCAAAAATAATATAAAAACAGGGAGGGGGACAAAAACATAAGAGACTTAAATATGGAGAACAAACAGAGGGTTACTGGAAGGGGTATGGGCGGGGATGGGCTAAATGGGTAAGGGGCATTAAGGAATCTACCCTGAAATCATTGTTGCACTATATGCTAACTAACTTGGATGTAAATTTAAAAAATAAATAAAAATTAAAAAAAAAAAGAAAAAGAAAAACCTAATGGTTACCAGAGTGGAGGTGGAGGAGGGGAAATGGGTGAAATAGGTGATGAGGATCAAAGGTGCACTTACCTTGATGTGCACTGAGTAATTGTTGAATCAGTATATTGTATACTTGAAACTAATATAACACTGTATGTTAACTATACTGAAATTAAAATAAAAAACTTAAAAGAAAGAAAAAATTCATTGTAAAACTGTTAATGGAGAAGAAGAATACTTTGGCATTTATAATTCAGTGACAATTATTTATCTATTTATTTATTTAACCTATTGTGGTAACTTACTAAAGGTGGTGATGATGGGGAGAGGGAAGAGAAAGAAGAGGAAATAACTAGCTATTGGCTTTCTCTCACTGGCTTTTGTGGTTCAGGACTTGATCCAAATAAGGTTAAGTGGGTCACGCTGTGTGTGACCACTTGGTAAAGGGGCACTGTGCTAGCCTAGTGCAAATATCCTTAGCAACCTTTACAAGAGGAGTCTTGAGTACAAGGTACTCTGGGGTGAGAAACCTTAATTGAGCAACATTAAAATGAAGCACAGGCAAAGGTGTAAAAAAGACCTTTCGTGCTGAGTGAAATCTTTTCTGCCCCTGTTGTGATAGCTTTAGACCTTCTCTTGTTTTGGAGTGCCTGGGTGGCTCAGTTGGTTGACCATCCAACTCTTGATTTTGGACCAGGTCATGATCTTGCGGTTCGGTTTGTGGGGTTGAGCCCTGCATTGGGCTCTACACTGACAGTGCAGAGCCTGCTTGGGATTCTCTCTCCCTCTCTCTTTCTGCCCCTCTCCATGGTTCATGCTCTGTCTCTCTCAAAATAAATAAATAAACTTAAAACAAACCTTCTCCTATTTTAACCATTTAAAAAAATTGAAGTGTAGTTGACACACAATGTTACCTTAGTTTCAGGTGTACAACATAGTGATTCAACGTCTCTATATGTTATGCTATGCTTATGACAAATGTAGCTACCATCTATCACCATACAATGCTATTACAATACCAATGACTATATTTTCTAGCTGTTTCTTTCTTCCTTGTGCCTTGTGCATTCCACAAACGGAAGCCTGTACCTCCCATTCCTCTTCACTTGTTTTGCCCATCCCTCCCATCCACCTCCCCTCTGGAAACCATCAGTTTGTTCTCTGTGTTTATGAGTCTGTTTCTGCTGTTTTTGTTTTATCTTTTAGATTCCACATATGAGTGAAATAGTATGGTATTTGTCTTTCTCTGATCTATTTCACTTAGCATAATACCTTCTAGGTCTTTCCATGTTTTTACAAATGGGAAGATCTCATTCTTTTTTATGTATATATGCATACACATATACCACATCTTGTTTACCCATTTATCTGTTGATGGACACTTTGGTTGCTTCCATATCTAGGGTATTGTAAATAATGGTGCAACAAACATAAGAGTGCATTTATCTCATCAAATTAGTGATTTTATTTTCTTTGGGTAAATTCCCAGTTGTGGAATGGGAGTACGTGGTATTTCTAAGTTTCTGAGGGACCTCCATATTGTTTTCCCCAGTGGCTGTACCAATTTACATCCCCACCAACAGTACCCAAGAGTTCCTTTTTCTCCACATTCTTGCCAAGGCTTATTATTGTCTTTTAAAAAAGTGGGCTCCATGCCCAATGTGAGGCTTGAACTCATGATCCTGAGATTAAGAGTTGCATGCTCTACTGAGTGAGCTAGCCAGATGCCCCTATTATTGTCTTTTTGATAGTAGCGGTTTGATAGGTGTGAGGTGATATCTCATTGTGGTGTTGATTTGCATTTTCCTAATGATGAGTGATGTTGAGTATCTTGTCATGTGTCTGTTGGCCATCTGAATGTTTTCTTTGGAAAAATGTCTATTCAGGTCCTCTGGCCATTTAAAACAATTTTTTTTTTTTTAACGTTTATGTATTTTTGAGAGAGAGACAGAGTGTGAGCTGGGAGGGTCAGAGAGAGAAGGAGACATAGAATCTGAAGCAGGCCCCAGGCTCTGAGCTGTCAGCACAGGGCCCGACGTGGGACTCAAACTCATAAAAGGTGAGGTCATGACCTGAGCCAAATTTGGATGCTCAACTGATCGAGCCACCCCGGTGCCCCTCTGCCCATTTTTAAAATTAGAATATTTTTTCCTGTGTGTGTGTTGAGTTGCAGAAGATTTTTATGTATTTTGGACATTAACCCTTTATTGGATATATCATTTACAAATATATTCTACCATTCAGTAGGTTGATCTTTTGTTTTATTGATGGTTTTCTTTGTGCAAAAGGTTTTAATTTTGGTATAGTCCCAATAGTTTACTTTTGCTTTTGTTTCCTTTATGTTAGGATACATATCTAGAAAAATGTTGCTAAGGCCAACATCAGAAAGATTATTGCCCATGATTTCTTCTAGGATTTTTATGGTTTCAGGTCTCACATTTAGGTTTTAATCCATTTTGAATTTATTTTTGTGTATGGTGTACGAAAGTGGTCCAGTTTCATTCTTTTGCATGTAGCTGTCCAGTTTTCCCAGCACCATTTATTGAAGGGACTGTTTTTTTCCCCGTTGTATATTCTTGCCTCCTTTGTCATTGAATAATTGGCTATAGAAGTATGGCTTTATTTCTGGGTTTTCTATTCTGTTCTATTGATCTAGCTGGTTTTTTTTTTTTTTTTTTTTTTTTTTTTTGCCAGTGCCATACTATTTTGATACTGTAACTTTGTACTACATCTTGAAATCTGGGATTGTGGTACCTCCAGTTTTGTTCTTCTTTCTCAAGATTGCTTTGGCTATTCGGAGTCTTTTGTGGTTCCATAGTATTACTTGTTCTAGTTCTGTTAAAAGTGCTATTGGTATTTCGTTTAGGATTATATGAGATCTGTAAATTGCTTTGGATAGTATGGAAATTTTGACGGTATTCTTTAGATTCATGAGCACGGACTGTCTTTCCATTTGCTCGTGTCATCTTCAGTTTCTTTCATCAATGTTTTATGGGTTTCAGGGTATAGGTCTTTCACCTCCTTGGTTCAGTTTATTCCTGGGTATTTTGTTCTTTTTGTTGCAATTGTAAATGAGATTGTTTTCTTAATTTCTCTTTCTGCTACTTAAAACAACTTTTTTTTAATGTTTATTTTTGAGAGAGAGAGAGAGAGGGAGACAGCATGAGTGGGGGAGGGGTAGAGAGAGATGGAGACACAGAATCTGAAATAGGCTTCAGGCTTTGAGCTGTCAGCGCAGAGCCTGATGCAGGGCTTATGAGCTGTGAGATCATGACCTGAGCCAAAGTCGGACACTTAACCAACTGAGCCACCCAGGCAACCCTGCTACTTCTTTATTAGTGTATAGAAATGCAGCAGATTTCTGTGTGACAATTTTGTGTCTTGCAGGTTTTCTTGAATGGAGGGTAGTCTCATCTCTGTTCATAGATATTGAAATGTGTCAGTATTTCAGCCCAAGTAATTTCTTACATGTACTATCATTTTGCCTCCAGGTATCTTTAACAAATATTTTATAAAACAAAACTTATCTAAAAATGGTTTCTTTTTAATGATTCTTTTGAATGTCACCAAATTTGGATGCTGCAAAATTGTAAGCTTTATCAGTTTGAATTCATTTAATGAAGAATACATGAGTTTTTCCAATTAATAATAGGAGTGCCATTCAAAGGGTCTTCCCACAAAAAGATATCTCAAAACACAATAGCAGAATCTCAAAGTTAAATAGTTTACATGAACTGAGGTCTCATCATTTATTTTATTTAGTTTTTCTCGTGCATTTGTAGGGATTTTTTTTTAAGTTTTGTTTTAACTCCACAGTTAGTTAAGATTGTATGGATATGTTCTAATGATTTCTGTCTGTAGGCTTTATTTCAATCACTACAATTTTTTAACAGCTTAAATATTTTGGTTCTCCATTAGTTGAATACTTTCATTAAAGATATTCAATAGATTTTGGAAAAATGTAACCAAGATTTTGAGAACTCTTTGCACCACTCACAAAAATCCTATACATTGGAAGACTCAAAAGCTCAAACATTTATCAAATCTGATGGATAAGGGTAGCAAGTGTGTTTGCTATGGTAATTATTATTTTTTGCATTCATCATTGTTGCAGACTAGGAGTCTGGAGTTCTCTCTTATCCAGCAAGAGAACAGACACAGAATTGAATACAAGAGAGGCTAATGTCCAGGAGGAGACAAGAGCCCCTAAAAGGGGTTTCATGTCCATATTTATTAAGATTTTTTTTTAACGTTTATTTATTTTTGAGACAGAGAGAGACAGAGCATGAACGGGGGAGGGGCAGAGAGAGAGGGAGACACAGAATCCGAAGCAGGCTCCAGGCTCTGAGCCATCAGCCCAGAGCCTGACGTGGGGCTCGAAGTCACAGAGCGCGAGATCGTGACCTGAGCTGAAGTCAGACGCTTAACCGACTGAGCCACCCAGGCGCCCCTCATCTCTGTATTTATTGAGCACTCAAGATCTTACACACGTGGTGATCATGAAGAAAACAAGATGTTACACACGTGGTGAACATGAAAACAATTAGTAATCATAAACTTGTATGTGTAAGAAGCAAAAGGTCTGGGCGGGAGGGGAAGTGGAGTTTGTGATCAAAGCACAATAGTATATTGGCGCCAGATGGAAAGTAATTTCCTGTAGGTGATAAAACAATTTACTCATGATCCTATTACAGTATCTCGCTAGCTAACCTTGGGCACTTTCACCCGTGGTGGTGGCTTTCTGCCTTAAGCTTTTTTCTACCTAATGTCTAACCTTTTTATGTAAGTATAAGGAATCCTTGAACCTATTTCCCCACACACCATTGTCTTTGTCATGCAAATTTTTCGTTCAGGTACTCTGTATATATAGAAACATTTGAAATTTTGACAGGTACAGCTTCTGTTTTGATTGGTGGGATACTCCTGCTGGTTTGAGCAAAATCATGAATAGTGTATGCATCAAGCCAATTTTAAGAATATTTTATCCATAGGTTTCTTTATGAAATGATGCCATTGTTTGCCCCATGTCACCGTCCCTCATGAAATAAAGAGTACATATATTTCACATAAAAACAAATAATTTTATTTTCCATGTTGAATATTACAACCAAATTTGTAAGAGCATTCACAACATCGGATGTTTCACCTTTGAGCAGAATGAATGCCGAAACTTTAATTTCATGATATAGATGGAAAAATGAAGTCATCATTGGTATTAACTGATTTTCCATTTGAAACATCTGAAATTGTTGGTATAAATCTGATATCATTTAACTGTGAAGTTCTTTTCTGCTAATTGACCTGACACATTAGCTGTAATGTGATGTGCCTCAAACATTTGGAATTGAAAATTAGCAAAGAATAGTCTTTTGGTCAAAATGAATAGCCTTGTTGCATAGAGTGCTAGGTCTTCATACCTTTGGCAACTGCTTGTGTTAAATTGCTATCTTCATTTGCAGACTTTTAAAAATGACAAATTTTGAAGCGGATGTGTGTGCTTCTCTAGTAGGTTTGGTCTTCTGGTTTTCAGGTGGAAAATGATATCATAAGGACGCTTATTGTAGATGGTGAAAGGTAAATATTCTGTGCAAGTTATACATTCATCAATACCTCTCTTGAGAAAAGGGAATTAAGTACTTAATTTTTCATTAAACATGCACTTTTTATGAGCTCACTGCTACAAAAGAGGTTATTGCTTTAAACTAAAAAGTAAAGTAAAAAAAATAGCTTTTCCAAATAATAAAATAAATGGTTGAAATTTACCCCATGCCATAAATGACAAGAACACTATAAAAAGAACATTCAGACTATTCTCCACATACTCTATGGAATGGTTACTGTTCAGTCTGTATTTTACAAGTGTTTCACATGGTCTTAATTTAAATTGTATTGTGTTTCCACCAGCACCTGTAACTGGTGACCCAATTTATCTGTGTATTTCTCAGGCTGATAATGGACCATGTACTACTAGGTGGTTAGCAACAGCCAATACTTGTCTTACCACCACCACCCAATTCTGGAAGGGGTTAGCTGTTTGAAGGAGATTGCAAAAAAGGCCATATCTTTGCACTTCTCCTAATAAGAGATGGAGTCTGTGTCCTCTCCCTTTGAATCTGGGGTGGCCCTGTGACTTGTTTTGATCTAAAGAAAGTAGTGGAAGCATCCTTGTGGGATTTCTGACTAAAGCATCAAGACCCTTTACAGCTTCCTCTTTTATTCTCTTGTTGCCCTAAGATCACCATGGCCAGGATAGCTTCCTTGTTGATGAGAGGCCATGTATATAGAATAAGGCCCAGCTGTCAGCCAGTACCAATTGTCAGACATGTGAACGACACTATCCTAGGCCAGCAGTTCTCAAAGTGCAGTCAGGTGACTCTTGGTGGTCCCTGAGGCCTAACTTGTGGAATCCATCTAAGGATTAAAAGCATAATATATGACAATACATTGAAAACAGTGCCTGGTCAACAGTAGGTACTCAATACCTGTTTATTATTGTCCTTAGACTCTTGAGATAAGTATTAGTGAATACAGTTTGTGACAGCCTACATGAGAAAAATCACAGGTCACACTCAGTATAACATTTTTTGTAGTTTAGGTGCTTTATTCTTTTAGGTTCTGTGGTCCATTAAGCAGTAATGATGGACACTGACACTGGGTTGGGTTGGTAGGCCACTAAAACTGAAAATAACCAATCAAACTAGCTGCAATCATTGCTTGCAATCAGTAACCAACCAACTTATACTATATCAGTTATAGAAAGTGTCTAAATTAGTGGCTTAAACAAACATTTAATATTTTCCACATAACAAAGAATCCAGAGTTAAACAATCTAGGGCTGGTGGCTCCATAATGAGAGCCCTATCAGGCTCTATCTCTTTCTTCAGCCATCCTCAGTATGTGATTGCTGCTCAGGCCATCATCAGCCACTTCTCCTCCAGCCCTGTGCCCACCTTGCAGGCAGGAAGAATGACAGTGCAGAGGACACAGGGTGGAGTGTGCCCTATCTGAGTCTACTCTGGTGTAGGAGCTCTCTAAGAAGCCCTGTAGAAGTTCGACCTACACCTCACTGGCCTGACCTGCGTCAGCTGGTTATCCCTGTGCAAGAGAGGCTGGGGAATATAGTTATCGGCTGGGCGTATTGCCTCTTCCAGAAAAAGCAGAATTCTGTTGCTAAGGGAGAAGTGGGGATAGAGATTGGATTGTTAAAGGTACAATTCTCTTTGTTGTCTTTAGGTCTCACTTGCTATTGCACAAGGTCATTGTGAAGCTGGAATTACAAAGTAGATATGTATTGAACCCACCCCAACGGAGTCTGCCACACATCATGTTTTTCATTTTCCATCCAGTTGTCATGAAGTGACACTGATACATTCATTAAGGGACTAGAGGAATTTATAAGCATCTGGGAGACCCATCTCTCAGAGTGTTTATTGGAAAGACCATTTAGCCAATTCAAGAGATTGCATTGTGAACAATAATTTGTCATTTTAAGGGAGTATGGGGAAGTTAAGCCATTATGCTTTATTTGGGGGAGTTTATATCATCCCATCCCTGGATAGATTTTAACACCACTGGCAGGAAATAAAAACAAGGCTTTTTTCTTGTTCTCAGAGCCTTTTGAGGATGATAATATCTTTGAGACCAGGTTTGGGTTGGTTTTCTCTAGTCCCTGTGCAACTGTTAGCAAAAGCCTATCGTGATAACGCACATTTCTCTGTGAGACAAATGATGACAAAACACAGCAGGGTAATTTCCTGTGTAGGAATCCCCACTCCCACCCCCCACTAAAAATCATCCCACAAATAAAACCCAGTTCTAGACTACCTCCCTCCCCTTCATTCAAGTAGCTCTTTGTACCTCTATTGTCTTGTCTCACAGTCACTCTGCTTTCTGTTCGTTGCCTTTGGATCTATTTCTTCTCCCAATTTCTCTCTATACTATACTAAAATAATTTTAAAATGTTTTTAATTGTTTTAAAATTGTATTTTAGAGAGAGAGTGAGAGCACAAGCAGGGGAGAGAGGCAGAGGGAGAGAGGGAGAATGAATCCCAAGCAGGCTCTGTGCTGTGTGGAGCCTGATGTGAGGCTTGATCTTACAATGCTGGGATCATGACCTGAGCTAAAATCATGTTTCCTAGATCTTTGACACTCAGACTGTGGTCTGAGCACCAGCAACATCAGTATCACCAGGGAGCTTGTTAGAAATATAGATTTCCAGACTCCCATCTCTCTTACAGCACCCCAGACTTACTGAATCAGAGTCCGTATTTTAACAGTATCACCAGGTGATTTGCAGGTATGGGGGGGGGGGGTTGGTAGCAATGAGGAGTGTTGAGAAGCACAGATCCAGGATTCCCTGATGAAGATGGTCTGATGCTGGGATTAGGAGCAGAGATTTTCAATTTTTATTTGAATCTCAGCCTTGTAACCAACTAGCCACATGACTCTGGGAGATTCAGCTATCTTTCCCAAACTTCAATTTCCTCATTTCCAGAATGGGAACAATAATTTTTATTTTACAAGGAAACTCTGAAAATTAAATTAGATAAGTATGTAAAGTGCCAAGCAGAGTACCTGGAACATGATCATTTGAAAAATAACTGCTATATGATCAATTTTTAATATTGCAGAATGTTTTTATTGACCTTCCATGTTAAATTTTTTCTTGCTCCTATTAGGTCATCCTTAAAAGAAAGAAACCTACAATAGTTAAGGTGATGCTACTCACCCTGGTTATGTTCACGGACTAACTGAGGCTTGTCACAATATTTGACTCAGATTATAATCTCGGGGGAGGGTTGATGGGTACAGCCTTAGCTGAATTTCTAATATATACAACCCTAAGTGCCTCAGAAAATGATTTTCCTGCAGAAAAATTGTGGCTTGGACCTGTTCTCTTTGAGGTAGGGATGGATGTTGGGGCCAGTTATGTCCCACTCCCACCTGCTTCCTTTCTGACTCTGTCCCATTTTGAAGGACTCAGACAGTGCAGCTGATGGGGTTCAGGGCAGGCCACCCCGAGATATGCCACTTGGGAATATTGATCATTTGGAATTCAAGTTACTTAAGAAACAGCCAGTGCAATAAGGACACTCTGACCCTCCTTTGTCTCCCTGGAAGCAGGAAATAAATCTCCAATGTGAAAGGTACCCTCCCTGTGTCAGGAGGTAAAGAGACATCCTTATCACCAGAAATAAAAAATTCAGAATCAAGAAGGCTATATAAACAAACCTTGTTACTTCTTCACTAATTTACTACCTGAAGCTAAAACTTCTTTGTCTTGTCAATTCCTCATACATTTATTGTTTCTTTGTCTAAAATGTATAAAAGTTGTCTGCTTTGGTATTTCTCTGAGACTCGTATTTCTATGAGCTCCTATATGTATGAATTATATTTGTTTCTCTCCTGTTAATCTATTTCATGACAATTTAATTCTTAGACCAGCTAGAAGAATCTTGAAGAGTAGATAAAAATTTTTCCTCCTCAACACTACCATCACACCTGGGAAGTTCAGTATTATTTTATAGTTGGGATGTGCTGACCTTTGACATTGGAGTTTTATGTATCCCACACATTAATATTCATTAGGAAATCCTTAAAACTGCCCTTTAAAAGCCAAATTGAAAATTTCATACATCAAGTGATGAATGAATATTTTAAACCATCACATATTGGCACTACCTGTTATTCAACAGTTAAGTTTGGAAACATCTTTATCTTTGCACAGCAGTGCTTATGTCATTATTTGCATGTTTTATGACATTTTGTCGCTATTATTTTATAAAAATGTCCATGTGAGAGAAGTGAAGAGAAGTCTAGGTCTCAAACTCAATATAGATTCTTTTTTTTTTTTTTTTTTTTTAGAGAGACAGACAGAGAGAGGGAGAGAGAGAGCATGAGTCGGGGTGGAGCAGAGAGAGGGAATCCAAAGCAGAGAGACACAGAATCCAAAGCAGGCTCTAGTTCTGAGCTGTCAGCACAGAGCCCGATGTGGGGCTTGAACCCATGAACCAGGAGATCATGACCTGAGCCAAAGTCGGACATCTAACCAACTGAGCCACCCAGGCACTCCATCAAACTCAATATAGATTCTTAAGCATGCTGGAAGCTGATAATCTTTAACTTTATTTGGATGCTTATCAGACTCATATGGGTAGACTGTGTTAATTATGAAGAAAATAAATAAAAATAATAAATATCTCCAAAATGCTGAAAATATATTGTTGAAGAGCATCAAAATGATCGATGTATTTTGAGTTTTTTAAAAATGTTTTTTAATATCTTTAGGAATTACATCCTTTTGTAGAGAAAGAAATACAATTTTCCCTCTACCCTTCTGGGTTCTTGGCTGAGATCCCCCTGTACCAAAAGACAGGTTAACAGGAGAAAAGCAAACAGAAGTTTAATAAAACGTATACCTTCTGTATACGTGGGAGAGACCCAGGAAGACTGAGTAATTCCCTGAAATAGCTCCATCTCCAGCTAAAGACAAAAACTGTTGGGCAGGGGAAAAGCCGGGTTTTTAGGCAAAGCACGGTAAACAAGGGTATGGTTGTTATGCAGATTTTGGTTCATGCCTTTCCCATTGACTAGAGTTTCTAGAGATTTAGTTATGCTCTTCTTCCTGGTACATAGAGGGAGATACCTTTACAAATGGAGATTTTTTTTCTTTTACAGAAGAGTAACTTCTACTTGGTTTTCAGAGCTTCTGTGTGTGTGTGTGTGTGTGTGTGTGTGTGTGTGTGTGTGTGTGTGTGTTTAATAACCAGGTCAAAATAATCTTTATTCCAAAGAGGTATATTTTGGGGTGGCAGATTCTGCTTTCTTTCATTCTTATGTAATCCTATTGTTTGACTTTCTCACATTGCAATTTGTATACATTGTTAGGGAGATACTTTGTATCAAGCTATGGGGCTCTTGTATTGTGATATTTATGATGCACACATAATTATGATATATTTTCTAGTTTTTCTCTAAGTTTAAAGTAGGTTAAAAATTCAAATGGTGGAGATTCCTGTTAATTAATAAATAATTCTGTTCTTTTTTTCCTCATAAACATGTGAGGTGCCTTAAATAATTGTTGTGGGTTCTTTTACTGAGATATCACTGGCACTAAATAAATGACAGGGCTGCAGATATCATTTCTAAATTATTAATCTCACAGCAATCAGGGAACCACCAAAATAGTTTTATGATAACCCAGAGGATAATTCATCATTAAGTAGCTTTTACAAATGTCATGGCTTATTTTTTCCCATTCCATTTGGGAAGAGGCATTTTTAGGTCTCAAGTTTTTGGCTAGAGAGTGGTTATTTTATTTTATTTTTTATTTTTTAAAAATATTTATTTTGAGAGAGAGAGCATGTGTGCATGCACATGAGCAGGGGAGGGGCAGAGAGAGGGAGAGAGAGAATCTTAAGCAGGCTCTGTGCTAATAGCACAAAGAGTGTTATTTTGCTTATTTATTTATTAAATTTTTTTTTATGGTTTATTTATTTTTGAGAGAGAGAGAGAGACAGCATGAGCGGGGCAGGGGCGGAGAGGGAGACACAGAATCTGAAGCAGGCTCCAGGCTCCAAGCTGTCAGCACAGAACCCTAAGTGGGGCTCGAGCACGTGAATCGTGATATCATGACCTGAGCCAAAGTCGGACGCTTAACTGACTGAGCCACCTGGGCACCCCCAAGGGTGGTTATTTTAGAAACAATATATAGTGTTATCATTTAATGGGCTCAGATTTCCAAATCCAAATTTCTTTTTATGAACTCTGAAAGTCCCTGGTTTCCAAAAATATTTTAATGTCTCAAGGTGATCAGAAGAATCCCGTTCATTTTGGGGTTACATTTGGAGTGACATGATGTGGTTTTTGCTATAAATTTGCTGTGTGATTTTGGGAGGTTTACTTAATCTATGGAAGTCCTGTTTTTCTCATATGTAAAGAGGAACCTAACAGTGTTAATTAGGTATTAATCTAACAGGTTGATGATTGAATTAAACTGGTTTGTACCTTGTTTATGATGCTCTTTCATCAGCTCTTAGTAGTTATTCATAAAGTATTGACACATTTAATTTATTTATTCATAAACTTCATCATCAATATCATTAATAAATGTATTCTTTTCATCAAGCACACTTGATTAGTTTAATAACTGAATGTTCCAGAGCACAGTGATAGGATGTCTGTGACTAAATATAGATTGTGGGGGGTATGAGTAAGTTCTGTGAAAAAAATGTATCCGTGTGTCAGATCCTGAAGGGCACTCAATACTTATATTCTTCTGCACTGTATTTTCTTTAAAATAGGTAAATCATTTTTGACATTATAGTCTATGGGCATTCTATGATTGCTTTCCAAATGATTAAGTAAATATAAGTTTAAAAGTATGGGGGCCCCTGGGTGGCTCAGTCGGTTAAGCGTCTGACTTCAGCTCAGGTCACGATCTCACGGTCCGCGAGTTCGAGCCCCGCGTCGGGCTCTGGGCTGATGGCTCAGAGCCTGGAGCTTGCTTCCGATTCTGTGTCTCCCTCTCTCTCTGCCCCTCTCCCGTTCATGCTGTGTCTCTCTCTGTCTCAAAAATAAATAAACGTTAAAAAAAATTTTTTTTAAAGTATGTACAATTCTAGTTTCAGTTCCTGCATTTATGCTTACTTAGGAAAGCTGGAATGGTCCTGTGAAACCTTTTTGGATCATTTGTTTGTTGGGAAAGAATTCTCCATGAATGTCTTGCATTTCTGCACATCTCCTGAACAAAAACATCATCAGATTTGCATTCCAGACTATGTTTTCAAGGCTGTTTGTAGAATGAAAGGCCTTAAGAAGATAGACATAGCATCTCCCTCCAAAGCAGAGGGCAGATTTGTCTGCTTTCCGGGATAGTAATCAGAATGTCTCTCTCCAGGTCAGGTTTGGTATCAGTCTCCTTATCAAAGACTGGCACTTCCAAGGCTTGGAGTTCCTCACTGCATATTCAGGCATTACTGGGCTTTCACTGCATTACTGTGTGGGAATTGAGGCTTGGGGAACCAGTGAAAGTGATGTTATTGCGACTGCTGCTATTGCTGTCTTTTGTCCTTTGTCTCTGACCCAAGAGATCAATCATTCTATATGCATGAAACATAGAGGATGGGGCTGGCGCATGAAAGATTTTATCTAGTCACTTCCTGCCTTTGCATTCCCTCTCCTGACCACCTCCCCAGCAGGTGGTTGGGAGACAGGGACAGAGGAGATAAAAGGCTAATGATAGGACTTACTTTTTAGAGTTGTTTGAAGACTAAAGGTGAGAATGTTTGTATAGCATTGATTGCAGGTCTGGCACAGAGTAAATGTTCAATAAAGCATAGCTATTTAAATTTCCTTCTGTCTATTAAAGGGTTTTGTATACATTTCCCCAAGGTTCATCTGAGTATGGTTTTGGTTTTCTGTTAATTGGTAGATGCTTATGTCTCCATTGATTCAGGTGGTCATGTGAAAATCAGGCCTAACTTCCCTTGGGGAAACATCCCTAAATATTTTATATATGAAGATGACATAGTAACTACTAGTGTAGTGCATAGTATACAGCAGAAACTCAACAAATGTTAGATAGGATGATGATGATGATGACAGCTGTTAGTGTTATTTTTCCCTCCATCCAAACTCCCTTGTCTCACATCTTATTCTGTTGTTCAGCCTGGCTCTTCTCCATCTGCTGGCTAAACATACAATTTAAAGTTATGGAAAGAGAAAATATTCAAGGAGCTTAAAAAATTCAAAATGTGGAAGATCCTGTGCATTTGGGGATGCATGGTTGTCATTTTTTCTTGTGTTGGTTGCTTTATCTGGTAATGTCAGATAAGGAAGCAAAATGGTGAAGACAAATTAAATGATCTTGGTTTAAGTTTCATCTTTATTAATTAATTAGTTATGAAAATTTGTGAGTTTCCTCAATCCCTGTGCCTTAGTTTTCTCATGTGTAAAATGTAGACCATAACAGTATTGACCTCAAGGAATTGTTGTGAAGATTAAGTGAATTAACACTTCAAGAACACTTACAACAGTGCTTTTTTCATGGTGACCACTCAAGAGATGTTAAGTATTATTAATACACTGTTAACCTATTGTTTAGGAGGACAGGAGGCTTTTTTATTGACGGTGGTGCTGATGTTAGCAAAAATATATTTCAGCAACTCATGGACTTTAAAGCAAAGGAGATCTATTAGGGGGAAAACTCTTCCTTATTATTTCTTTTGAAACCAATCACTTTCTATGGTATTATGTTGATTAAGACTAGACTTGGATATAAGTAAGAGAAAGTGCAACTTTTATGACTTAAATAGAGAGTTGTGCATCTCTGGAGGCAGGAAGCTCTTGGCATTGGCTTTGCAGCTCAACTATGTCACGACTAATATCTCTTAATTCTCTAGGCCTTTCCCTCATGGCCACAAGATGGCTACTACAGCTCCAGGCATTGGGCAGTATTCAAGGCAGAAAGAAGGAGGAAAGAGTGGTGCTAGCCATATTTGCCTATTTTTATCAAGAAAGCAAAATCTTTCCTGGAAACCCTTTAAATAAATTTTTGTTTCTGTCTCATTGGTCAGCATTACATTACATGGCCACTACTAGTGGCAAGGGAAGCTGGGAAAGCCAGTTAGTAGAGTTTCCAGTGTTAAAGTTTGAAAGCAACAAGGAATAAGGGAATGATGGTTGGGTCAGCCAATTAATAGTATTTGTTTCAGGTAGTATTTGGACTTTTTCTCAAAGTGAGCATTTGATCTAGCAAACTGCAGATTCTATTGAAAGTATAGTCTGACAGATTCTGTAATTGTCCATGAAAATCAAATATTATTTCTGGAAGGAATATTTTATCTAACTCTTTCCTGTTAGTAATGCCTGATATTAAATATGTCAGTAAATATTTGTTGACTTAATAAAAATAACCTGAGAAATAGAAACATAGAATGACTCTTCCTACTGGGTCATTGTATTAGTTGTTGATCCCTATGCAGTATTACCTCAACATTTAGTTGCTTAAGAAAATAAATATTTATTATGCCATAGTTTCTGTGGGGTATGGATTTGGGAACTACTTAGGTGGTGGTTCTGGCTCAGAATCTCTCTTGAGGTTGCAATCAAGATGTCGGCCAAGACTGCAGTCATCAGAAGGCTTGATTGGGGTTGGAAGATCTTTCCAGTTCCCTGAAGTGACTTTTGGTCATAAATCTTTGTTCCTTATCATGTGGGTGTCTCCATAGGGCTGTGAGTGTTCTCAAATCAACTGGGTTTTCTCAGAGTGAGTGATCCAAGAAAGGGCAAAGTAGAGAAGCCACACTGTCTTTTATGATCTAGGCTTGGAAGTGATACACATCACTTCTGCCACGTTCTGTTGGTCACACAGACCAAGCCTGACTTAATGTGGGAGAGGACTATACAAGGGCCTGAATACCAGAAGGAAGAGACCGTTGGATGCCATCTTGGAGGCTGGCTACTATAGCCATAGACCCAGTTAGCAGTGAAATGAGAACTGAAAGCCCAGTTTTGCTGGTGATCAATCTGTGGCCCATGTCACATTCTGATTTTTATTTTTATATATGTTTTAAAAGTTAGAACTAACAATAAAGATAAATTTTCGTTAAAAACAGTCATCACTTAAGTTAAGCTGTAGCATCCTCTGTGTTTTGTACATACCCACATAGACACATTGACACACACACACACACACACACACACACACACAAATACGCAGATGTTTTTGCTATGGCTCAATTCCTGTCAATGTACTTTAGAGAGGGGAAAAAAAAACCATAGAATTCTTGCATACTGTAGCTAAAGCCCACAATTGGAAAATTATAATAGCTGTGTCATTGACAAGAGTATAGATGTGCTATCATACAGTTGGTTTCCTCTTCTATCAGTGAAATAGAAAACAATCAAGAAAAAAGAAAACCATCTGCAAGATAGAAGGGCATGAGGCAAAAGGTAATTGAAAGATTTTCAAATGAAAAGAGCAGCTTTTGTATTTTATTGTAGAGCAAACCAGGTTCCCAAGCTATTTTTTCATGTGCCTGTGTTTGTACAAAAATACAGATTGGGAAAAAATTGTTTGCTGTAGTTGGGTCTTAATGGGAAAGGAGCCCACACTGGATTTCATCTTATTACAGTGATATTATTTTCCAAGTGTATCTTAAAGAAAGTATAAATTTGTTTTCAGAATGACCAGTCCTTAACACTTTGCAGAAGTAAGCGGTTTTCAGTTTTATCCATTCTAGTTTTGGAACTAAAAATAATAGTGAGCATTTGCTTTATTTTAATAGTGTCCTTTTTATTCCTGTTCTTCCGAAACTCATCAAAACCATTTCTGGGTTTATGTCAATGAATTGATACCTCCTGGAATAATGAAGGGGGAAGGAACAAAGGAAGGATTTTTTTGTCTGGCCTCTTTATGGAAATATGTATTTCAATTATCTTCAGTTGAAATTGAAATGGATTCTTTTTGGCTCACATACTTATGTTTCTAAAACAAGTGTTCAAATGTAATTAAATATTGCTAATCACTGGCTTAATCTGAATATATAAAATGGATCATACTCCAGGGCCATTTTTTTATCCATTGAAAATACAAGTTTTTGAGAAAGGAAAGAAACCCAACATTTATGGAGCAGCAATATTGGGTTAAAGACTGTGCCAGGCAATGTTTAGATGTTTTGGGCTTGAAACATCTTGATATAGTGAACTGGATTCTGCTCCCAACTTATAGTTGGGAGCACTGAGTCTTAGAGAGGGTACCATTCTCACTTGTTCAATGACTGTTCCTTGAGCTCTTGCTTTAGGTGATATGTATTGTAGTGGATGGTGTAAATATAGTGGTAAATAGGACAGGACCACACAGCTGGTGAGTGGAAAAGCTATGAGTGGGACCGTGATAGTTTCAGAGTCCAGTGTCCCTTCATTCCACCTCTGTGCACTTCTGCACAAATAGCCATAACACAAGGAGGGATATATGGTGGTTGCAGAGAGGTATGTATTGGCAAGTTCATCTGGACATTCTGGGCAGGAGGCTTCCATAGTTGCTCTTTTCCCGACATAGGCTCCTTCCTCAGTTATGGACAGCTGGGGTTCCTTTTTCTTTTTTTATATTAGTGCATGTCAGTAGTTATTCCAGTCTATTTCTCTTCTACCCTGTGTATTCTAAGCTATTCGTCATCTGTTCTAAGCTTCTCTTAGCTTATGGTCTTTAAGTATGGAGGCTGGAAGGCTCAGAGCTCCTATCTCCAGCCTGTCTTCTAGCTATGTTGGACATATGACTTCATCCTGGCCAATGAGACATAAACAGAATCTGCTGTGCTGCACTTCTGCTTCTTCCTTCCTGCTTGGAGCATCTGTGATACTTAGGGGTGTCAGCCCTCTTGCGAAGGATGGGACAGACAGAAGGAACTTAGTTTCTTCCACCATTTATGAGCTGCTGAACCGTCTTTGGCTACCTATTTCCAGAATTCTTGGAACCTGGAATAAATACATTTCTATTTGGATGAACCACTATTAGTGGGTTCCTAGATATCCTTAACCAAAACACTGGCTTCTCCAGGTCATCTTATTATGCACCAGAGCCCTTCTGAAACATTTTTGAATTTTGATTCATTAACTCAGAAGGTACACAAGGCTGGCTTTCTACCTTGAGGCTCCAAGCCATTTCTAAGGAAATAGTGTTGTTCAGTAGTGAGAACAAGAGCCAGTCTCCCAGGTGCAACCTACAGGGTCCCATGCTTAGAAGGGCTTTCTGCTATCTCTGTCCTAAAATTCTTAATTTTTGAATAAAGGGCCACACATTCTCATTTGCACGTAGCTCCACAAATTATGTAGCTGGTTCAGGTGACAAATCAGTGTTTCCAATAAAAGAACTTTATTGTTTAGAATAGAATTTTGCCTGATAGTTCATCTTGCCTAAATGAATACCAGGAACTCCTTTCTGTCTTAGTTACTGTGACAGTTTGATACTATTGCCTTTAAAATATCACACCTCAAACTCCAGCCAGGATAATTTTTATGTATGGATGTTATCAGTGATTTTGAAATTCCTTAATTTTATGTATTAGTTTATTGTGCCAAAGGTTATCAAAGGCTATATCTTCCTGAGATCCAGATAAATTGTCTCTGGTGGCTCTGTCAGCATGTATTTTACTTTTCTCCCAATCCATAAAACAATCTGATTTGGGGGGGAAAAGATTTATCCCTTAGAAATATCTGTTCACAGACACTTTATTTACTATACTCTTTAACTTATATTCATCTCATTCTTTAGTAAAAGTAAACATGTGTTGTGTGGTTTATAGAAAAGCTGCCACAGAGAAGCCTCATTATTCATGAGGTTTTATCCAGTTCAAGGTGTTATCCAGTGCAGATATGTAATCAGCAGCTCAGAGACTTAGCTACCTAAGGAAGGACTGATTTCTTTTTTCAAACACTCCCCAATTTTAGCATTAATCCCAGGTTCCATTGAGATGAATCTTCAGATGAAATGCAATTGTTTGCATTATTCTGATCTATGTCCATAATAAGATGACTAGTTTTTTTTTTTTTTAGTCAAAAGACTATACAGTAAAACCTTGGATTACGAGTAACTTGTTCTACAAGTATTCCACAAGACAAGCAAATATTTCTAATAAATTTCAACTTGATAAATGAGCAGTGTCTTGCAATATGAGTAGTACGTGACGCCGAACATCACATGATCACAACTGAGCCAATGGTTCTTCTCTCTCTCTCTCTCTCTCTCTCTCTCTCTGGGGGATTGTGGGCGATCATCTCCCACACTCGGATGCTCGGTCTGAGGCCATAGTGTTTGGCAGAAATCAGTGATTTTTCAGAACATTGGAAGGTGCCCACAACTGGCACTAGTGCATTTTTTGTCCCTTCAAAGCACCTATGGACAGTCCTTGCTTTTCCAGACAAGAGTAAGCTTAGGAATGCTCTGCTTCATTCTAGGTCAGGCTGCCTACAAATACAGACCCTTTCCTCTGCTGCCTTACTGCCAATTACATTAACTACAAACTATGACAAGAGTTGATTAATACTGTACTGTAGTCAATATCCATGTGAGTGTATACAGTGGCCCCCATGCAGAAAAAAGGCTGAAAAGAAAGGTGATAAGAAGGAAATGATTACAGTAGAAGCTAAGAAGGAAATCATCGAAAAGTACAAATGAGGTATGCGAATGGCCAAAATTGCAAGATTTTATAAGACATCGACGTCTGCATCTTGGAGTCAATAATGTAAAAGGAGGAAGAGGGATGGATATATCTAAATCTCATGGTTAATATTTAAACCAAGATTTGTGTCTTTCGAACTGACTTGACTGATAGTCTGTTTTGCTTAATGCCTTTTGGCTTGGGTGTTGGATGATCGAAAACAGAAAAGTATACTTGGTAAACCCTTATGAAGAAATTAGAAAAAAACATGGATATAGGACAAGTAGTTCCTGTACAGGGTTGAAGAGTGGAGAGAATTGGGAACAGTGCCTTTTAGAACTGCCTGAATTTGTGCTCATTTGGAAATCCTTTATGGAAAGCTGAGACTGGTCCCCTTCTTTTTCGTATCTTCTACAGTGCTATAAATTGTTGAATGAGGCCATTAAATAAGTAAATAAATACATACATAAAATAAACACCTTTGTGGTAAATGGCCCATAAAAGGTGTTTTAGAAATTGTCAACTGGCATTTGATTACATGTGACAGTTTCAAATTTAGCAAAGTCCTTCTAGGTTTGGCTAAGTAACTTTCTCCCTATCCCCTTCCATATTTCACTGATGTTCAAAACCAATCTCTAGGGGAAGGGCTTGTCAATTATTATCAGTCAAGTCCAAAATGGCCTCCTAATGCATTTTTCTCTGGCTTTGTGTTCTTCATTTATCACCTGCTTTGATGTTGTTAAACCCAAGGCCAACTTACAGTCTCTTTTTTACTAACAATGAAACACATTTATTTCAAACTAAGACACCTTGGGGGAAAAGGAGAGAACAAAGTTATCTGATTTACTTAACTACAGAACCAAGAAATGCAATAGCCCTCCTCAGTTTTTGTCAGCCCTTCCCCAAGGCCATAATATATTCCTCAAAATAAACACAATCGACTAAGATGTACTGCAACTTTAGAAAAGGAGACATTGTTCAAAAATATAGTCTTTTGGGGTGCCTGGGTGGCTGATTTGGTCAAGTGTCCAACTCTTGGTTTCAACTCAGGTCATGATCTCACGGTTCATGGGTTCGAGCCCCACCTTGGGCTCGGCACTGGCAGCGCAGAACCTGGTTAGAATTCTCTCTCTCTCTCTGCCCCTTCCCTGTTCTCTCTGTCTCAAAATAAATAAATAAATAAATAAATAAATAAACATTAAAAAATATATATGTGCAGTAAAACCTTTGTTTGCTAGCATAATTTGTTCCAGAAACATGCTTGGAATCCAAAGTACTTGTATATCAAAGTGAATTAGAAATAATGGAAACTCAGATGATTTGTTCCACAACTCAAAAATATTCATATAAAAGTGATTACAATACTGTGATATAATACAAAATAATTAAGAAAATGCAAAATATGAAGAAAAAAAACCAAATTAACCTGCACTAACCTTTGAAAACCTTTGTGGCTGGTGTGAGGGAGATAAGAGAGAGGAGGGTTATTGTGTAGAAAGACTTCCACTATCACTAACGGAATCACTGCTATCTATCAATGCAATCTTTTTCTTTTTGTGTAACTTTAACAAGGAACCTATCCAATTGACACTTGCTTTTGCCTCCTTTTGAGGATTTCCTGGAAATACGACATTGCATTGTCGTTAAACAGATTCATCGCTGGCACTGCTACAACCTTATTCGGGTGGTGCTTTTCTACAAAATTTTGCACTGTTTCCCACATTTTACACATCTCCCTAATTCCATTTGAAGTGAAAGTTTCCTCTGCCTTTTTCTCCTCCTCCTCTGCAGTCGAGATGCAGACATAGAATTCTTATAAAATCTTGCAATTTTGGCCACTTGTATACCTCGTTTGTACTTCTCAATTTCCTTCTTAGCTTCCACCGTAATCATCATCTTCTTACTGCCTTTCTTTTCAACCTTTTTCTTCAAAGCTTTTCAAGCTTTTTCTGCATGGGGGCCACTGTATATGCTCGCATGGATGTTGACTACATTACAGTATTAATCAACTCTTGTCATAGACTGTAGTTAATGTAATTGACAGGAAGGCAGCAGAGGAAAGGGTCTGTATCTGCAGGCAGCCTGACCTAGAATGAAGCAGAGCATTCCTAAGCTTACTCTTGTCTGGAAAAGCAAAGGACTGTCCATAGGTGCTTTGAAGGGACAAAAAATACACTAGCGCCAGTTGTGGGCACCTTCCAATGTTCTGAAAAATCACTGATTTCTGCCAAACACCGTGGCCTGAGACTGAGCATCTGAGCATGGGAGATGATCACCCACAATCTTGCAGTGAGAGAGAGAGAGAGAAGAACCATTTCTGTTGTAATTATGTAATGTTCGATGTCACATACTACTCATATTGCAAGACATTACTTGTTTACTAAGTTGAAATTTATTAGAAATGTTTGCTCATCTTGTGGAACACTCGCAGAACAAGTTACTTGCAATCCAAGGTTTTACGATGAACACACACACACACACACACACACACACACAATGGAATGTTCCTCAGCTGTAAAAAAGAATGAAATCTTGTCATTTGCAACAAAATGGATGGACCTAGAGAGTATAATTCTAAGTGAAGTAAGTCAATTGGAAAAAGACAAATACCACATGAGTTCACTCATATGTAGAATTTAAGAAACAGAACAAAATGAAGGAAAAAAGAAACAAACCAAAACACAGACTTTTCTATAGAAACAAACTCGTGATTACCAGAAGGGAGGTGAGTGGGGGGGCAGGGATGGGTGAAATAGGTGAAGAGTATTAAGGGTACACTTATCATGATGAACACTTAGTAGTGTATAGAATTGTTCAATCACTATATTGTATGCCTGAAACTAATATAACAGTGTATGTTAACTATACTGGAATTAAAATTAAGAAAAAAAGAATCTTCCAAATCAGCCTAGCATTAGACAACCTCTTCTGCAGTGCATAATAGTGGGGTTGGAGGAACAGTGTAGGGATTTGTGATGATCAGACTGATGTTGCCAACAGTGATTGCACTCATCTTCCATCTTTTCCTTGTCTGCTCTTTGCATCTCATGATCTTCAACATACGAAGAATCTCGACTGTTGTAAATATTTTGAGCCTTAGGGTCATCCACCATATTCGTAAGCAATAGCTAAGTAGTAAATACTCAGATGTTCATAAATACTAAATTTTAAGTAGTTTAGAAGGGGAAAAAAGTTGTTGGAGGTAATCACCAGGTGACTCTGTTTAATAGAAGAGGAAATACCGAGTGAAGAACAGTAGCCTTGTTTGGGACAAGATGGAATGTCATGGACATGTTTTCTGATTCTTGAACATTTGTGTTTCAAAAGCCCAGAATACTCCCTTAATCCCATTGATGATATCATAGGCCAAAGCTTTAGTTTTTTTCATCTTACTTACTCATTACTTAATTTTTTTAAATATCATTACTCATTACTCATTACTTAAGTCATCTAATCAACGAAGATGGTCAGTGTGAAAGGTGAAATCACAACATACATTTCTGATGAATATTTTTAAAGAAAGAATTTTGATTGCAATTGCATTAAGTGTATATATTATTTTAGGAAGAATTGGTATCTTTATAACAATCTGTTATGAAAGCCAGTAGTACGGCACAATTCTATATATTTAATCTTATCTTTATATGTTTTAGTAGAGTTTTATAATTTTTATCATAGGGATTCTGCCTATTAAATAGATGGGTATTCTATGTTTTTGTTGTTCATGTAAGTGTGATCTGTTTTTCGAGTATTTTTTTGTCTACTCTAGGGAAGGAAAACTATTAATTTCTTTATACATTCCTTGTTTGCAACCACTTTACTGAACTTTCTTATCAATTTAAATAATTCCTAGTAGATTTTGTCTTGTTTTATATGTGTATTGTTTTTTTAATTCCTTTTTCGATTTTTCATCTTTAGTGTATAGAAATGCAATTTATTTTTGAGTGTTGATTTTGTATCCTGCAAAATTTCTGAATTTGTTTATTAGCTCTAACAGCTTTTTTGTTGGAGTCTCTGGGGTTTTCTATATTTAAGATCATTCCATCTGCAAACAGACAATTTTACTTATTCCTTTCCTATTTGGATGCCTTCTATTTCTTTTTCTTGCCTAATGGTTCTGGCTAGGACTTCCCAGTACTATGTTGAATAAATGTGAAAGAGTGGGTATCTTTGTCTTGTTCTTGATCTTAGAGGAAAAGCTTTCAGCTTTTCATCATTGAGTATATTAGCTGTATGCTTGTCATACATGGCCTTTAATATGTTGAGGTACATTCCTTCTTTATCTAATTTGTTGAAAATTTTAATCAATAAAGGATGTTGAATTTTTTCAGATGCTTTTTCTGCATCTATCGAGACAATCCTATGATTTCCCCTTCATTTTGTTAATGTGTATCACATTTATTGATTTGTATATGATAAACTATCCTTGCATCATTGGAATAAATCCCACTTATGATGTATGATCCTTTTAATGTACTGTTGAGTTTGGTTTGCTAATATTTTGTTGAGGATTTTTGCATCTATGCACATCAAAAGTATTGGCCTGTAATTTTCTTTTCTTATAGTGTCACATGAGGTTTAAAAATTTTTTTTTAATTTATTTATTTTGAGAGAGAGAGAAAGAGAGGCAGGGAGGAGCATAGACAGAGGGAGAGAGAAAATCCCAAGCAGGGTCTGTGCTATCAGCACAGAGCCCTACGTGGGGCTCAAACCCACGAACTGCAAGACCGTGATCTGAGCCGAAATCAAGAGTCAGATGCTTATTCCGAGCCACACAGATGCTCCTGGGTGATGCATTTTTAAGATAGAAATAGAAGCCAGAGGCCAAGGAATACTGACAGAGACACTAGAAGGCTAGAAGATGAATGAAAATGGATTCTTCCCTGGAGCCTCCAGAGGGAATGAGCCTTGCTAGTGCCTTGACTTTAGCCCAGTGAAACTGATTTTGGACTTCTTACCTCCAGAAATAGAAGAGAATGGTTTTGTATTGTTTTAAGCCACCAAATTTGTGGTAATTTGTTACAACAGCAATAGAAAACTATTATACTTGCTTGCTCCTCTACAGATATTATCTCTTAAAAAAGTACAGTACTTGCATTCAAATTGTCCTCTCAATGTTTGCTTCTGGGAGAATGCAAACTATGACACTCACCATCTTTACTTTCCATCCATTCTTGCCACCCCATTCCAAGACATCATTGTCTTGTCTTGGACAGTTGTTGGAGTCTCTACCTGAAATATTTTTTTTGCAGCTATTGAAATATTAAACCCACTACCAACACACAGCCATATTTATTGATTTCATTATAGGTTATGCTTTCTGCATTCTCTTCACTTGGCTTCCTTATCTCTGTAGACCTAATATTTTATTTGCTATGATAGTGTGAAAGGAGATTCTTGTTCACATGAAGTTAGGTCGCTCCTAGAAGTTCAAAGTGATTTAGCATTCATTAATTTCATTTGAACAAAAACTCTTATTTTTTTAACAATGATTTTAAAGAATTTTAAGGCACCTATTCATCAAGTACATTTATCATACTGCATTTATGAAGGCAAGGAAGTGAACACCTACTGTATTTACTGGAGATTACTTACAGAGATAGAATCTGTTATAGTTGGCTTAGGCAGAAAGGGAATGTTAAGGGGTACATTACATGGCAATATCATTGAAAGGGCTGAAGACACAAACTATGAGCGGCATTTCCAGGACTGACTTTTGAAACAAACCACGAAACCAGGTCTCCAGGGATACTGTTGCTCCTTCCACAGTCTGAAAGGTGCTTTTTGAGTGGGCTCCTACCACTAAAGTGCTGGCTTGGGAGCCACTGCCTCTGCTGTGTTAGGGAAGCCACTTCTGCTACATCAGGAAACCATAGCCTCAGCTGCTGGCATTGGAACCAGACCACTTCAGCTACGATCTGCATCCCCAAAATGAATTTCTCACACCTGGCCTCTCTTCCTACATAACTTGGTTCCAAATCCAAGTATTGGATGAGTGTGCATCTGTTATGTAGAATCTAAATCTCACCCACGATTTTTAGTTGTAAGGGAATCTGGAAAATAGAGCTTATTGCTTTCAAGTCTCTGTAATCCAGGAAGGCACAGATGGGGGTTGGAACAGAATTGAGCAAGCCAATCCCCCAAACCCACTACAGCTATGTGCTAGCAACAATATTGGAACAATAAGAAGGAAAAATGTTCTGCTTAATGTTCCCAGAATATAAAACTGCCTTAGCTTCAACAGCCCATTCTAGTTAATTGAGATTAATACTATTATTACTGTACTTTTTATGTAGCAATATTGGTTCTCCTTTGCTTATGCCAGTGTTTTGGGAAGCTTTCGTGAGTCCATTACAAAAATAAACTGACTCAGGTCACAGACTCCAACTTCCTTTTCTTATCTTCCCATGCACCAATCATGATGTTTTGGAGCCTAGGGGTGTTGGATAATAGTTTTTGGCTAATGATCTTGAGCTTTCATTCCACAACCAAAGGGGAAAGTTCTTAAATTAATGTAGAAATTATTTTGTTGAATTAGATCCTGGGGCTAAAAATCTTGAATTATGCCCCAATACAAGTAATGTTTTGTGAGCTGTTGTTATGCTGTGAGGCTTTGAGCATCCAGAGTCCATGTTCCGGGGAAAGGAGAAGCAGGTGGTATGACGTGAAAAGACTTCATGGTGAAGTCCTGTTTATTGAAGCTAAGAAACTTTGATGGAGGCTGTTACTATTTTCCCTTCTTTCTCATTTCATAGTTTGCTTTGCTAAGAGTTCTGGTTCTCTTGGATGCCATGAAGGGGGAAAACCAGCAACAACCACTATTCACTTGGCAGAGTTGTTTTGCCTTTGCTCTCCATGGGAAACATTGATTAATTTAGCTTTGTGAAAGTAGCATTTTAAAGTACATGGTCGTGGGCTTTTATAATTTTATAATTTTACCCCTGGATTTTCATGCATATATCTTCAAGGATTTTTGGATTGCAGCAAGAAATCAAGGCATAACTTTAGGAAAATGGTTTATTCATCAAATGGTTTTGAAAATAAATGCTCTGTGAATGCAAATTGTGAAACTGGACTCTCAGAAACAGTTCTAAGAGCAAAATGTTTCTTTTCAGAACACATCATTAAAGTTTGTATGTTGCAGTAATTCGAATAATCTTAAGGGATCTTGGGAAACCAGCAGCGAAATATAAAATAACAAACATCTGGAAAGTTGGCAGGCGTGACCTGGAAGGCAACCATGTGGAGTGACAGGTGTGTGATGTAAACGCTAGGGGATCAGGTGGGAGCTGTTAGTGTAAGTAGTAGGACCGGAGGCTGCCTCATGAGGTTTTCTGTCTTTATTTGTTCCCAAAACAGATGACTGGAAAACTAGCCATTAAATGATGCATGTATTACATGTTATATACATCTTTCTAGGAATATTTTGTATTTTTATTAAACAAATTCAACCCTTGGTATTCTTAATCCTGTATAGAACTCTTTTTTTTTCCCTTGGATCTATTTGGGCCCAAATAAATTAATGAATATTTTAATGAAACTGATATTATTTCTCATCTAAAATGATTATATAAAATACCTCTACCATTGATTTCAAACTCTGCTATCAGTTATAAATTGTCCACATAAAAATCAGTCTTCACTTCAGTTAAGCTTTTCTTTCTTTTTTGCCTTAGAGCAGTGGTTCTCAAAGCATGGTCCCCAGACTAGCAGCTTCAGCATCACCTGGAAACTTGTTAGAAATGCAGACTCTTGGCCTGACCACAGATCCACACAGTCATAAGCTCTGGTGTGGGGCCCACTGATCTGTGCTTAAATAAGCCCTCCAGGTGATCCTTATGTGAGAACCACTGCTACTCTAGGGCCAGAGACATTAGAGAGAGTAGGCTACGTTCATATCAACTTAAACTTTTGACAAAATTTTGTTTCTTTCCATTTGCGAGGGCAGTCTTCTGTGTAGTTAATTTATGTTGGAAGACAGTGCTACTGGAACTAGATGTTGCTAAGGTCTTTTGCCTTGATGATAGACAAGGAAAAGGATGAGGAGGCTGGCTCTGAAAACTTGCGTTACTCATTAGCAGCTCTAGCCAAAGATGATAAAAGGTGACCTCTTGAAACAAAGGAAGGTCTGGTTGGAGTTGGGAAGATGGCTGACATAATCGAGAAGAAATAGGCTTGTCACTTGGCATTGATTTCTCCATAAATAATATCTGTAATATCTGGGTGTTTGTACAGGGCACAGAGCAGAGTTGGACTTTCAGGGGCACCCTTGACATGCATTATTCATGTCATGGTAGTGATCCCCAACCCAGAGACCTCAAGCTTGCTGCTGTCAAGGATTCAGTGGATCCTTTCTCTTCTGAGGTCGTCCTTGGGAGGCCTGGCTTTGTGCATGCTGCTTCCCAGTTTAAATCTAGACTGAGAAGCATTTAAGAGGGTGGAAATTGTTCACTGTTACAGCAGGTCAGAGGCAACCCCAATGCCATCCCATTCTCCTGATATGCACCAGCTGACTGTTAAATGAAAAGTTATTTTTTCCTTAGGGTATGGATGGGTAGGTGTTCACTGGGACTAAATTATGGTACCTAGTGCTCGGAAGGTATTATGAGCTGAATTGTGCCCCCAAAAGATATGTTGAAGTCCTAACCCCCAGGACCTCAGAATGTGACCTTGTTTGGAAATAGGGTCATTGCAGACTTAATAAGTTAGGAGTAGGGTGGGCTCTTAATCCAATATTGTTGGTGTCCTTAGAAGAAGAGAAGACACAGAAACAGAGACACGCAGGGAGAACCCCATGAGACCACAGAGGCAGAGATTGGAGTGATGTATTTATAAGCCAAGGAATGCTGAGGATTTCCGGCAACCACCAGAAGCTCTAAGAGGCAAGGAAGAATTCTTTTGTAGAGCCCTCAGAGGGAGCATGGCCCTACCTATATCTTGATTTCAGAATTCTAGCCTCCAGATTTGTGAAAGAATAAATTTCTGTTGTTTTAAGCCACCTAATTTGTGGTACTTTGTTACTGCAGTTATATGAAACTAATACAGAAGGCAAATGAGTTAGTTCAGTTTGCCTCAATATGTTTAAGAGAGCACACCTGAATAAACAGATTATTTCAGAAATGTTGGGAAATTAGGTAGTCTAGTTAACTGAATTTTCTAGTTTGAGCATTAACCAGCTTACTCAGTACTGAATTTTACCAACAGTGTTACAAGTGTTAATCTTCTGGGTTGTCAGTTGTAATTATAATGATGTAACTATAACTAAAAAAGCCACATGGCCACCAAATTATCTGTAGATTCTATAATATTTCCATGTTCTTAAAAAATTTTTTTTAATGTTTATTTATATTTGAGAGAGAGAGAGAGACAGAGCATGAGCAGGGGAGGGGCAGAGAGAGAGGGAGACACAGAATTCGAAGCAGTCTCCAGGCTCTGAGCTGTCAGCACAGAGCCTGATGTAGGGCTCGAACCCATGAGCAGTGAGTTCATGACCTGAGCCAAAGTTGGACGCTTAACTGACTGAGCCACCACTAATATTTCTGTGTTCTAATAAAGAGATTAAAGGACTTGGAAAAACTTGCAAATCAAAGACTTACATTTAACTGAACCAAATTCCAAGAGGTAGGAGATAATGTGATATAATGAAAACTAAAACTATGTTGCCTTTAGACTTTGATAGGTTTGTAAAGCACTTCAAGATGTTACAAATATTAGATTTAGTAAACATATCCTCATTATCAAACTAGTTATGGTTGTTAAATCTTGAGTCTCATCGATTAATCCAGTGTATTCATTTCTTCTCTCTCTGTCTCTGTCTCTGTCTCTCTCTGTCTCTCTCTCTCTCTCTCTTTCTCTCTCTTTGGTAGTCAAAACCAGTTCTGGTTATTTGAACTTTCTGTTCAGAACCTGGCTGGTGAGGTCACATTGTTATGTGACATGAGAGTCCAGTGGCAAAGCTTTCTGATGAGATAATCCATGAGTCATGACATAAGACAGGACAGCAGGGTGACTGCAGTCATTGGCCCTAGAAGAAAGAACCTGGGTAATGATGCATTCAGCAGTCTTGTGATTTCTCCCAGGGTCTCTCAGCTTTTGGACAATCCCACATTTGCTCTTAGGTCCTCAGAGGGTTTCCAAAGTCAGCAGGGTACAAGTAAAGAAAAGATATTGTCTCCTTATGACAGCTAGATAATGTATATAACATTATACAGACCATACAAAGCCTAACGTATTCATCCCTTGTGGCATTTAATTGATGCAGCTAGAAAGACAATCTGAATGGTTCCTCGAATGTGATAAAAATGCTGGTCTTTAGAGTCACTCCTTATAAAAGGTTTCAGTATGTGTCCATTTTAGGGTACTTCTTGCTTTAAGCAGACTTTGTGTTGATGGGCTGACCAAGAGCTATTATCTTAAACATCTCCTGAGAACAAGACTGGAGGAAAACAAAGACGAGTAACCCAGAGACTATTTATATAGTTAGGTAGGGGACATAAGTAAGTATATGGAGATTCTTAAGATAAGGTAAAACATGAAAAAAGAGATGCTAAAGATGCAAAGGTAAAGTATCATATTAGTCCAGATTCAGATGACTCCTTTCAGCCATGGATGTCCTCAGCCATAATGGTAATGAATTTTGGGCAGATCTTCTCTTATTTAGTTAAATCGTTAACTAGTCAATTCATTAAAAAAAACAAACAAACAAAAAAAAACAACCCTCGAGTTAAACAATCATTTTGACTGATTTCTCTTGACCAGATTTTAGAATTTTTGACTGAAGAGACAGTGTCTTATTCTTTTGTTTTTCCCATATTGTCTAGGACAGGCACGAATGATAGATGTTCAATAAATACTTTGTGATTTCATTCCTAATGCGAATCTGACACTAGAAACTGTGAATAATTTGATTTTGAAAGCCTGCATATTTATTTTTTTGTTAATTATTTTTTATGAAAAGGTGATGCAAATTTGGCTATATCTATCAAACTTTACGGACGTATTTATTCTTTGCCCCAGTAATTCTTCCTCTAGACATTGCCCCTACAGATATATACATACATGGAAGAAAGGCCATATGTATAAGGATACTCACTGCAGCACGGTTGACAACCTAGTGTCCTCAATAGAGGCCTGTTTTATTGGAACACAGCCACACCCAATAATTTACATATTGTTTAAGGCTGTTTTTGTACTACATGGGCACAATTGAGTGGTTGCTACTAAGACTATGTGGCTCGCAAAACCTAAAATAGTTACTATCTAGCCCTTAAAAAAAAGTTTACTGATCCCTGTCCCCACCCACCCCTCCCTCGCCTAAGTGATTCCATTTAACAGAATCTTACATATGCTCAAATAGTACATGCAAGTACAAGTACAAAGTTGTTAAAATACAAAATGGTTAAAAAGAAAACATAAACCACCAGCTTCACTCTTGAGAATGTACACAGGGGATGGCATTCTCTTTGACTTTAAGAATCCTTCCCCTCAAGAGAGAAAGGACAGAAGGTGAGGCTGCTGTATCATTATTTGACAAGGATTCATGGGGCATATGCTGTGGGAAGGTGCTCCTGGGACTGCAGGTTGCAAAGACAAATAACACATGACCCTTCTTCTTGGGGGCTCACAGTCTAGCAGGGGAGTCAGACATGTTAAATAATTACGAAACAAAATGACAAGTGCTGTGAGAAAGAGAGGGAAAGAGTGCTGTGGGAACAACAGCGACAGCACAAAATGTGTGAATCTGCCCAAGGCCTTTAAAAAAAAAAATCATGCACTATAACTGAAAGAGGGTATTCACAAAAGGGAGTCATGTTAAAATAAAAATTGCCAGTGACACAGGTTTTACTCTTTCTGAGCAAAGATGGTGAAAGAGCATTTGTCTAATTCAAAACCTAAACCAAATGTTTAGGCCAGGAATATCACTGGCTTGTCTTTATTTTATTTTATTTTATTTTTTTCATGGTTCTAACTCTATGCAGCAAGATTTGTTTTCTAAATGCTGACCTATTTAAACTTTTATAGTGGCTCATTTGGTGCTTCATGAAAGTAAAATCTGCATCTTACTGTCATAGGCATTTTTCACAGAAGTAAAATTTATTTTCCTCTTTTGGTTTACCATAGGTCTAGCAAATAATAGAAGCATATCAATCTGTAAATGTGTTTAAAAATGAAGGCAGTATTCATCCATGTGAATGGAGGGAGATGAAAAACCATCAGCTTCACTTCTAGCATGCTGAGCTTTCATTTTCATTTTTTTTAAAAATGTTTACTTATTTTTGAGAGAGAGACAGAGACAGAGTGTGAGTGGGGGAGGGGCAGAGAGAGAGGGAGACACAATTTGAGCAGGCTCCAGGCTCTGAGCTGACAGCACAGAGCCCGATGCAGGGCTTGAACCCATGAACCATGAGATCATGACCTGAGCTGACGTCGGATGCTCAACAACTGAGCCACCCAGGCACCCCAATTTTCATTTTCATTTTAAATTAGTTCCCGCTATTTGTTTTAGAGGCTGTTATATTTAAGGTTTCTTTACTATTTCTCAGATATGGAACAAAATGGGAAGATAAATGATTGATACATAATGTAGAAAGTTCAGGTTCACGTTACATTTCCTTCATCGCTTCCTTTTGCTCCCACAGGCCAATTCTCTACCTTTTCTACTCTCCTTTATGGATAGAAAGGCTGACCTGCATGGATTTTATGAATGTGCTTCCTGCCCCCTGGCTTCTGGTTGAGTTCAGCCAATGGGAAGCCCTGGTAGATTGCAGAAAGGGAAGGAAGTGAAGTTCAGGGTGTTTATTTCCCTGTTTCTTCCTGTAGGATTACCATAAGCCACATCCTTTGGCTGAAGGAAGGACACATGGCCAATTTCACTCAATTCTCACTGTCTACAGGTTCCAGTAATGCCTTCCCCTTAGCACTTCTTTGCCTTGTTGTTACTAGCCTTGGGGTACTTCACCATTCTCAGTGATTTGCCTATTGCTTCCCACACATTTGTCAACAGTTTCTTTATAAAACTCAAATTAACCCAGCTGACTATGCCATGTGAGGGAATTGAGGAATTCAGTATATTCCTTTAAGGTTTTTTGGGAACCCAAATCTTAAATGCATAGAGGAACTTACTATTCAAAGAACACTGAGATGGCTCTTTTTATAAAGGGAAGAATTTTATAAATCTAATATTTATTTATTTGGGGTATAGTGCAAGCAGGGGAGGAGCAGAGAGAGGGGGACAGAGGATCCGAAGTGGGCTCTGTGCTGATAGACTGACAGTAGAGAGCCCCATGTGGGGCTCGAATTCACGAACCATGAGATCAAGATCTGAGCCAAATTCACTCAACCGACTGAGCCACCCAGGTGCCCCAAGAATTTTATAAATCTAAATGGGCATCTCTTAATTTTTTAAAAATCTAGTTTATACACCGGGTTTATATGGAATGATGCTTTTTTTCATGCAGTTTCAAGTTTAGGGTTTTCAGATACCATTCAGAATAAATCTCATTCCTCTGTCTCAAGACAGTCCCCCAAATATTTGAAGATATCTACTATTTTGTCCCCCTGAGGTTCCTCTTCATTGTGGTGAGTCATGCCGTACTCCAACAAATACTCCTTATAGGGCATAATTTTAAATTTGTTCACGATCCTGATTTATCTCCTCTGGATATGCTTTGTTGGAAGCATCCAGGTTGCCTGACTCACATGTAGTCTAGTGGAAAATTATAGGCAAAAGTAAAAATTTTAATTAAATCTACTAGCATCCATAGAACACTAAGGTATAATCAAATTCCTATAAGGTGCTTGAGTAGTCCTGCTGAAAAAACATGAGCCTGCACTGTAAACTGAAGGCTGCCAGCTGTGGTCCCACTAGGGCAGAAAAACATCAGTCCAACCAGCACTGCCCTCGTTCTACATGCCACACTTGTAGGACTGCATTTATTTCCCCACTCTGCTGTCCCCTCCCCACAGCTATAGCACACTGTTGAGTTATATTAATCTTCCAGTGAACCAAAACCTTCAAGTTTTTTTAGACATGGAGCTGTTAAGCTAAATTTCCCCTATCCTATATTTGTGTGGCCATTAGGTTTTTCATTTGACGAAAGAGTACTCCATGACCTTTGTCCCTGCTTCACTGCTTATTGGCTGGGCAATCTCACCTTGAACCTCAGGTTAGGATGAAGACTAAGAAACCGTAACAAAGAAACCCTTCATACAGTGGTTTATATATCATATAACAGCTGTGATGTGAGCAAGCTTTGCTCCATCTGGTCATCCAACGACTCAGGTCCCTTCTGTCTGTAGCATAGCAATTCTCCTGTGGCATTATTTTCATCTGCATCCTTGGTGCTGGGCCACTGTCATGTCTATTTTATTTCTAGCTAGTGGGAAAAGAAAGGAGAATATATAAGAGGCACCTCAATATCCTAACAGACCTGGAAGTAGGACTCATCATGTATGCCAAGATTCAATGAGTCAAGACTTAGTCACATGACCACAGCTAACTGCAAAGGAGGCTGGGAAATATAGTCCAGTTGATCAATCATACACCCAACCACAACTCCATTTCTTTTCCTTTTTTTTTTTTTTTTTTTAGAGGGTGCAAGTGAACAAGGGGCAGAGAGAAAGGTAGAAAGAGAGAGAAGTGGGGCTCACTCAAGGTGGGGCTCGTGCTCACCTGAAGCGAGGCTCGAGCTCACCCAATGTGGGACTTGAACTCATGAACTGTGAGATCATGAACTGAGCCCATGTCAGATGCTTTACTAAATGAGCCACCCAGGCACCCCACAACTCCATTTCTTTGTAAGAAGGGAAGTACGGACTTTGGTGGTCAACTATCAGTTTCCACTACTAACCACATTGTCTTAGACACTTTCTATCGTTCATTTATTTATTCATTCATTTGTCCATTCATAAAACTTTCATTGAGAACTTAATGTCAGGCACTGAGATACATACTGGAGGAATGTAGAAGTTCATGAGACAGGGGCCATACAATGAAACAACTGAAAATTTAGTCTGTTAAACCTTCTTTGGATCTGAATTATGTTATCTTGCATATTACTTAACATACCCAGCTTCCTGTTACTTTTGTGTTTGGTCAGTATATCACCAATATTCTCTTCTGAATTCATGACCAATACGTTAAATGGCCAGAGGTGAGAATAGAACCTTTTGGCAGCCACTAGGAACTTCCCCCTTGGTTGACTTGACTCAACAATGAGTTGCTATGTGGTAAGGATATTCAACCATTACATATCTATCCAAATCTCATTCAGCCTGTCCTTAATGATATCTTGATGGACTTTGTCACTGACCTAGTCTTCAGATTCTCTTTGGCTACCACATTCCCTGATCTACCATTCAGGTGTCTCCATCAGAAACGAGATTCAAATGGCCAGGGGTTACTGGTCCTGAGAGAATCTTTCTCCCTCATATGTATCATGTCAGCCTTTCAGTCTTCATAAATAGTTTTTTCAATAAACTGTTCTAGAATCTTGTGATATAAATTTACTCATTAGTCTATAGATACAGAATTCTTTGCCCTTTTTAAAAAATATTTTTTATTTTATTAAAATTTTTTTATGTTCATTTTTTTTTTGAAAGACAGAGAGAGACAGAGCACAAGCAGGGGGTGGGGCGGAGAGAGAGGGGACACAGAATCTGAAGCAGGCTCCAGGCTCTGAGCTGTCAGCACAGAGCCCGACACGAGGCTTGAACTCAAAAATGGCGAGATCATGACCTCAGCTGAAGCCGGACGCTCAACTGACTGAGCCACCCAGGCGCCCCTACCCTTTAAAAAGTTAAGACCACTTGCTCTGTTCATGCTTTTACCATCTCTCACATATTTCATGATTCTTTAGAGTTGTTAAATATCATCTCGTGTCCAAGGTTTCCAGAGTCCCAGGATGTAACTGGTTCAAGCTGAAAAACTTAAAATAGAAAGACTTGTTTTCTTCTTTAGGTCTTCTCATCCATCTATTTCTCAAACTCACTTTTTTTTTAATGTTTATTTTTTAGAGAGATAGAGACAGAGTGCAAAGAGGGGAGGGGCGCGCACGCGCGCGCACAGACACACACACACACACACACACACACACACACACACACACACACAGAATCTGAAGAGGCTCCAGACTCCGAGCTGTCAGCACAGAGCCCGACACGGGGCTTGAACTCACCAACTGCGAGATCATGACCTGAGCCAAAGTCAGACACTTAACCGACTGAGCCACCCAGGTACCCCTCTCCAATTCACTTTTAACTTTCCAGTCCAAAGATCATTCTTCTTAACAGAGAAGAATAAGAAAATGGCTTTGGGTTGAGTAGGGTCACTTTCTCAACCATCTATTAATACATTATCTATTAATTACATTATCTGCCTTGAGTAATAACTTTTTTCCTTCTTAATTTGTCTGTTTCTACTAGACATTTAAAAATGGGAGCTCCTGTCTTCACTGTCTTCTCTTAGCTAAGCTCACTATATTTGATGCAGCCTTTCTTAAGCTTGGGATCTGTTAGGAAAGCTTATCTACTTTCCCAAATCAAAGATACTCAAAAAAACCTCTTACCCTTTGTCACTTGTATCCCCACTCAATAATTTATCTTGTTTTCCTCCCATCTTGGAGTGACCCAATCTCCTGGGTTCATATTTTCTCAGTGTCCCCTGGCTCTTTGTTCTGTGGCCAGATTTTTGAGAATTAGGACTAAACTATGCATGGTACACGTATATGTGTGTGTGAGATAAAGTATGTGTGATGAACCTCTTGCCCTTACTTGTTTAGTTATTTCCTCTTTGGTACTGAAATATCCATAAAGGCAAGATGCTGTCTTATTCACCACTGTTCCCCAGCATCTAGTACAACCTTTGATGTTAACGTGCTCCATAAATGGCTGTTGAATAAATGACCACTTCCTCATGCAAAGGACTTGTAAGCAGCATATCCTTGATGCAAACCCTCAGACAACTCATGCTCAAACCAAGTAACAACTAGCAACGTGTTTTTGTGACTTACTACAAGGATAGTGCTCATAGAAGATGGTCTCTTTTTCTCAAATATAAAGAATCGACAAAATAGTAGACAGAAAAGTAAGACAAGGTATTTTGGTCTTCAGCAATCCCCCAACATGTCATTTCTCTTGCTGCCAAGAGCATCCCTTTTCACCTAGTGATCTCTCATGGGTTTTTCCTGTTCTTAACTAAAATAAACATTGGGATAAAATGTTTATTAGGTACTTGATATTTGTTATTCCCAGTGCTAAGCCTCTCACTTGCATCTGTTCATGTATCCATGACAACATCTCCATGACGTATGTATGATTATTCCCATTTTGCAGATGAGAAAGTGAGGCACAGGTTAGTATCAGTGTCAGGTTTCTGGTTCATAGTAAGTATTCAAGAAGTAGTAGCTATTATTATTATTATTATTATTTTCCTATTGTGGAAGTACCCCAAGGGAGGTATGGAGGAAGAGCTTTTGTAGCTCAGAGAATATGGTGATGAACTGCCATGTGCAGTCATTGTGCCAGAGTTCGGGGGAAGGTAGTGAAAAAATGAGCAAGACAGTTTTCATTCTCGAATTGTGTGTGTGTGTGTGTGTGTGTGTGTGTGTGTGTCTGTGTGTGTCTGTGTGTCTGTGTGTATGTTTGTGTTTGCAGAAGAAGCAAGGCAAAATGTCCTAAAAATTATCATGGAGCACAAAGGAAGCACGGAGGAGAGAAGATTAGCACCAGCCCCATGAAGGAGATTGCATTTGAAATGAGCTAGCAAATAGAGTTAGAATATCCTATACATGCAAAGGCAGAGAGGTAGGAGAGTGCAGGGCACAACTGGGGAATGTTGGACTGTCTGGTGGCTGTGCTTTCCTGTTCCTTCCATCATTTGGTTATAGGTTTAAGCTCTGGCCCAGCTTTTGGCCTATTAAGATACTTCCCCCTCCCGCTTCCAACACACACTATCCATTGCCTTCTTCACTTATTCTCACATTGCTTTCATTTTGACCCATTTGCCCTAATCCACACTCTGAGTTGTGTAATCTTGGGGTTTTTTTTCTTTAAGCTTATTTATTTATTTTGAGAGAGAGAGGAGGAGAGAGAGCATCGTAAGCAGGTTCCATGCTGTCAGCACAGAGCCCAACACAGGGCTTGAACCCATGTGAACTGTGAGATAATGACCTGAGTCAAAATCAAGAGTCAGATGCTTAACTGATTGAGCCACATAGGTGTCCCATGTAATCTTGTGTTACAAAACAAATCCTGCCTGTTGGCTTCTAGACTTTCTGTTCTTGGCAATTCTGATAACGTGGTGTCTGCTGTTTCCCCAGAACTTGGATTAACACCAACTCCTGCCTTGAGTCAGCAGGAACCTCTACTCTAATTGTCCTTCTTAGTTACCTAACCCCTTCTCTCTTTTCTTGGCCCACTTCTCAGGCCCTTCTCCCCACACATACAGTCCAGTTTGATGGATATAGGGGAGCAAAATAGAATAGACCAATTTTACCTCTATTTCAGATTTTGACATGATTTGAAAACAGTTCTCCCACTCTCCCTTATTTTCTAAGCCAAAGATCTTCAGAGTCATTAGTTTCCCTATGACATGATTTGTGGCTACGTCATCATCAGCTTCATTATCTTCTGGATGACTCTAGTTTCCACCTTCCACTCCTCAAACCTGAAGCTTACAACTGGGACAGAGAGTTAAAATACCATCTATGAGTCACTTACATAACTCTACCGAAAAACAACACACAAAACAAAAGCAACCTAAAAATTAATGGAGTTTTGAGAAAGCCAAAATCAACATGTATTTCAAATAGGGCAAAGAATATATCCCAACCATCTCTGGATGCCTGTTTATTGGCATGGTGACTTGAAATTTTGGACATCATATTAAAGAAGTTGTATTTCTTAGTTAGGAAACCCTTGAGTTATTACAAAGGGATTATGGAAAGTGTAATGAATATTTAATGAGCTCAACGTATTGCTTTAATGGAAATCTTTGGTTACTTCTTTTGGTTTATAGATCTCTCTCTCCTGCTTTAGTCATCATAAATTACTTTCTGCAAAAACTAATTTCTAGACTCCCAGTAGTGTATCAAAAGAGTATGGTATTTTTTGTCTTGTACTTTCCATCATTTTTACTTAGGAGGAAACATTGTTGCTGCTCCTTCTGTATTCTGTTGACATTCACACACAAGTTCATCCGTGACCCAGTTGCGGAGCAAGCAGGAAGTGCCAGAGGGTAAATATTCCTAGAGCAGCCCTCAATCAACCACAGATTCCCTCATCCCTTAGTTGGGCGACTCTGAGGCATAATCTGCACTATTTTACAGAATTCACAGGCATTAGCTGTAGCTGCCCACACAACTGCCCACACAACAGAACTTCTTTCTCATTGGCCCATTCCAGTACTGGTATTTCCTGGGCTCATCTTCCAAATAATCTCTTTACTCTTAAATCCTTGAGTAGGATTTGCTTCTGGAGGACAACCCAAACCAAGAAAATATTTTATATAGATTTCCCACATCTCACAGATTTCTTCCTTTGTGCTTTACATATATCTAAAGCTGTAGTGGTAAGGTTATTTATATTAAACTTCCTTTGTTTTATTACATTTTAAAGATTAGAAATGAAAAACATTCATAAATTATAATTATCAAAGTATTTCATTGATGTAACAATAAATTTTCCCAGACTGTAGCTTTAGGACACACTCAAAATTAAACACGTGCTTGCCCCTCAAGCGACTTTCAGGCCAAAAAGATTTGGACACCTCACAGCAAGAAAAGCATTGCCCTTGTGAAAAATTGGCATGACTGGAGCCATTTTAGAATAGAGCCAGAGTAGTCACTGTGGGGAAACTGCCTTACTCATATTTGTTTGAACTGGGCAAAACCTTTGGACGAGGCAAAACAACAGTTGTTCTGAGCAATTGCTTGAGAAGTCAGTGAGAGAATCAAGTCTCCTGATCAGTGGCCTGATGGATGTGGGCTTTTTGAAGGTAGAATCAGTAGTTAATCCATGTATAACCCCGAGTTGCTTAGCTTATTAACACCCATAGCAAAGTTTTTCTTTAACTCATGTAACTGTTCCCCCTCCCTTTTCCTCATAGAAACCCCTTGTTTTTATTCTACAAAGGGGACACTATTTGGGTTTTTATCTGATTCTGTGCTCCCCAAATTGTAATTCTTTACTCCCAAATAAATGTTCGTTTGCTTCTCATTGCACCTCTTTATTTGCAAGTTAACACTCTTGATCAAGAGTCATTTGGCGGGATAGTATAGCAATTTTATAATCAATAAAAATATTTTGGGAATATTTTCCCACTCTAGTTCATCATGTGCCATTTTGAGAGCTTTCCTTCTGGTAGCACAATACATATGTCCTCTTCCCCTTGTTTGTGATCTCAGTTTCAAAAATCACTGCATTTTTGATTGAGATAAAGATAAATTGAATAAATTGATATAAAGATCAGAATAAAGGAAAAGCTGGTCCATTTTATGATGACTTCCCACATTTAAAAGAAAAGATCAGATTAAGCCATCAGAATAGTCAAAATCTTAGAGGATGGCAAAGGAAATTGGGCTTTAGACCATTTACACTGACTATATGGGGCATTTTGCTTTGAGCAGAAAGTACACAAACAAGGCTTATGACTTATAAATGAATAAAAAAACTTTCATTGTAGGCATGGACTAGGAAGTAACAGCTTGGCAGTATGTTTTTGAGAAATTAACTCGGGAATGATAGCTGCATTATTAAGCATGAAAATAATTTTCATGAGGAGCAAACACATCTATTTTCCTGCATTTTGAAAACTTTCTTCATTAGTGAAACAGCTCATTTAGATTTCCCTGAAGAAAAGCCTGCTATGCAAACTTCAAGAGTCAGGCTTGCATTTCAAAATTCTTAAAAACAAGCCCAAATGATAAAGAAGATGAATCACCCTCATCCAGTGAACACCAAGACAAAGGTGAAGCCAACAGGAAAGCTGGAGGGGGGACAACAGGAAGATTGAAGGCAAGTTGAAGCTCACCATCAGGTGCCCGTCTCCATCTTATTTTACAGTGTTACCTTTCCCTACCACCTCCTGCCCCAAGACATCCCCCCAAACTTCTCAGTCCCCAGACATATCCATATGCAGTAGGAATAACACCAAAGGCCTAAAAACCTTACCCTTGGAAATGCAAGACTTTCACTTGCACCGTGCATGTCATGAAAAAGATGGTTATCAAGCCTTCTATATAAATAGAGTTGTTTGAGGGGCACCTGGGTGGCTCACTAGGTTGAGCGTCTGACACTGGCTCAGGTCATTATCTCACGGTTGACAAGTTCGAGCCCCGCGTTGGGCTGTGTGCTGACAGCTCAGAGCCTGGAGCCTGCTTCGGATCTGTGTCTCCCTATTTCTCTGCCCCTCTCCCACTCATGCTCTGTCTCTCTCTGTCTCAAAAATAGATATAAATATTTTAAAAATTAAATAAATAGAGTTGTTCGGGGAGAATTGAGTCCCCTGGGATCTCTGGGGGAAAGGATGGAGCTCTTATGTATGGAAAATGCATATTCATGAGGGCTCCTTAGGACAGTTAATGGGCAAAAATAATTGCAGGTGACTGATGTGAGTGGAGAGCCTGTCGGGATGGCCAAGTCCTTGAGCATGTGGATTAACACTCAAGACAAAACCTAAGCAAAGTATGGGCACCCATGATCAACAGTTCCCAAGACTGATCCCAATGCCACAAATGCAAAATTCCTCCAAATGAATCAAAGATCTCAAAAATATCTTAAAAGAAGACAATAAAAACATGGGTGAATTCCTTTATAACCTGGGAGTGATGAAAGACTTTCTAGTTATGACTTGGAATCTAGAAGCCACAAAGGAGAAGATTAGTTTACATATTAGACTACATTAAAAAAAAAAAACACCCAAACTTTTGCCTGGCATAGGACAATATAATATAATATAATATATTAAATATAATAATAAATATAATAAGGCATAGGACTAATGACAAACTGGGAAAAGCTTTTGTAACTTACATGTCACAAAATAAAGGGTAATATCTTTCCTAAGATCTATATGAAAAAGACCAAGTGCAGAATAGAAAAAATGGGCAGTATAGCAAAAGAAACGTAAATAGATGACCAAGCTCTCACCAGTAATAGCGAAAATACAGATTAAAATACATCAAGTGACCAATTCGCACCTACATATTCCAAATGAGCAAGTGTTTCAGCATTTGACAGCACACACTATAGTCAAGGCTGAGAGGAAACAAACACTCATAAAACATTGCTGGTGGGAAGGCAAACCATAACTTGTATGGAAGGGAGTTTTGTAATGTCTAATGAAATTACAGATGCATTTATTCTTTGAGCCGGGAACCCCTCTTCCAGGAGTCTATCTAAAATATATTTCTGAACATTTATGAAATGACAGATGCACAAGGTTATCGACTGCAGCATATTATTTGTAATAGCAAAAGATTAGAAACAACCCAAACATGCATGATACAGGACTAAACTATTGTGAGTTCATGCCATGGGGTTCTATGCACCCATAAAATGGACCAAGAAAGATACTGATCTGGTGTGGTCTCCAGGCTATTTTGTTCAGTGCAAAGTTGCAAGATGCAGAACCATGTAGCAGCAAGCTATGTTTTGTGCATTTCAGGGGTGGAAGATGAGAATACATCTATACATTTGCTTCTATTTGTAGGAAGAAATGCTGGAAAGATAAATAAACAACCTATTAACAGGTTAGGGAGTGGGAGGTGGAAGGAAAGAGAATGGAGGAAGGAAACAAGACTTATCAGAGTTAACCTTTTCACATAGCTTATGCTTTGAAACACATCAGTGTTTTACATATGCAAAAGATAAAATTAATTCCGAATGTCAACAAATGCCTAACTTGAAAATAGAAGGAAACAAGTGCTCTAACTCAATATCAAATTGATAGCATAGCTGCAGAGAGATAAAATATCTTCCAAGAGACTTTAAAACATAGAGCTTGTGCTGCACATCCTCAGTGTACATTCTTTGTCATGTTGGAGAAAACAAGGAGAGCATTGACAAAATGCAGTGTGATTATCAGGATGAGCATATTTTACGAGAGACGGTCCTGGTAATTTTTGTGGGGCCTGAAGCAGAACTATTACGGATGCTTAAATACCATATGTCTGAATATTTGAAAGTTGTCAGTCAAGCTAACAAACTTAAGTAAAATATGTTCTCTCCCTCTATTTTGATAGCTATCCTTTTGTCATGAGCAGAAGGCCAGGTTGGAATGTAGTATTCTTGGACTCCTTGGGCACCACGTCATATTGTGGCAGCAGAGAGGTTTATGCCCTTTCTCTTCCTACTTTGGGATCTGTCCCATGAGAAGACTCCCATGCACACATATGAATACCCCAGTCCACATATTAAGGCTCCACCCACTCCTTCACAACATGGAGCAATTCTTTGGCCACCTCTAGAGCTTAGCTGAGTCCCCACTAGCTGAGGAGTCTTAGGCAAGATGTTTGCCCATACCCTGGGAGTAGGCTTGAGGCCTTTTGGGCAGGGAATTCTAGGATCTGGGGGTCTCCAAAACATGGTCTAGAGCAGGGAGACACAGGCTCTGAGTGAGCACATCCTCTTGACCCTCCCTTAGTCCCCTTGCCTCAAGATTGGGGGAGAATATGGCAAGATGATTTATTATGTATGAAGTTTTATTTATTCCCTTTATATTATCCATTTCTTTTCTTTCAAATGAGCCCTAGTATTTCCTTGCCTCAGGGACTTTTTGCAGCCCAGAAAATTTCAACTTGCTCATGTGAGGTAAGGAGAAGCAGGGAGAAATAAGTGTTTTTGAGGACAGCAAGAGGGAGAGGTAGAGAGATTTGCTGTCAACTAGAAAATGGCTGGAAGTTGAACATCCTGGAGGAGTGGGGATCTGTTAGGAAGAAGAGGAGAGAGAAGTGTGCTGAGGTTATCATCTTGAACTGTCTGGTGATAATTCTCAAGGCTGCTTAGAAGGCTAATGGAATATGGTTTTGAATTTGGACCATTTGATAATGGAACTCATACTAATAGGTAGCAGCTTGGAGGCTTGGTTCTAAAGAGAAAAAATGTATGACCGTCTGCGATAAGATTTATGCTTTCAGTGTGCTTACATTTTGGTTATTTTAATTAGTACTACTTATATAATCTGATCTTCAACTCACCATATTGGCAGCATGTGAGATGCCATACATATATGCAGGTAAATATAAGAGAAAATTCTCTTTTTGTTTCCCCACTGAAAATACTTCTGATATAAATGGTCTTACCTACTAAACAAATAACTCTTTTTTTCCTTGGTGTTACCCATTCCTTCCTAGGTTTTACTTGGGGGATAACGTCTAGTAAAGTATGCATAGGAGTCTTTGTCTGGTTACATAGTAGCTTAGAGTAGTGCCATACAAGTGCAGTCTCAAAGTATCTGTGGACTAATGGTGGTACACTAACTGTAAGTTAACACTCCCAGCAAGTAAATAGATCGGGAGGAACAGCCTTAGAAGCATTTAAAAACGACAACATGAATGAACTTTGAAAACAGTTCAAATAAGTGAAATAAGTGAAATGAGCCAGACACACAAGGACAAATATTGTATAATTTCGCTCACATGAGGTACCTAGAACAGGCAAATTCATAGAGACAAAAAGTAGAATGGTGGTTACCATTGGCTGAGGAGAAGAAGGAATGTCAATGGCCATGCCAAAAATGGTTAAAATGGTAAATTTTATGTTATATGTATTTTACCACAATAAAAATTATTTTTTTAAAAAAGCAATGTACAGAAAAATTTTGTTTATTGAATCTAATAAAAATCTAGTAAAAATCTCATAATAAAAAAGAAAATAAGATAAATAAAAATTTAAAAATAAGCCAGGTCTTGTAGTTTGCACGTCTTTAGGTTTTTTCCCCCGATTTCATTATTCTAGGGATTCGTTTCTCTTGGAACTGTACAAAAGTTTTGGTCCACAGCAGATTAAACTTAAAAACGATACCAACAAAACCAACTTAGTCCTTCAGTAGGGATACTTTTGCTATGCACTATGCTATATACTGGACTGTGTTGAAATCCTAACCGCCCAGGATGGCTGTATTTGGATAAGGAAGTCCTTAAGGTTAAATGAGGTGTAAGAGTAGTGTGCTGATTCAATAAGAGAAGACACGAGAGAGCTGGCTGTCTCTGTCTGCCCTGTGAAGGCACAGTGAGAGGGTAGCCATCTACAAGCTAGGAAGAGATCTTACCAGGAAATGAATTGGCCAGCTCATTGATCTTGGACTTCCCAGCCTCTAGAACTGTGAGAAAAGAAATTTCTGGTGTTTAAGCCACCCGGTTTGTAACATTTTGTCATGGCAGCCCAAGCTGACTTATGGCCACTGGCTTAGAGGATCAGTGTGAAGTCGCTGGTACTGGCATGTGATCTGCCTTCAACAACAAGGGAGCCATGTTGGAGGTGGTGTGTGGAGAATGAAAGAACAGCTCAGTTCTCTAAGATTGAAAAAAGAAATGTCTCTGAAGTGTGTTGATGCTATTCTGGGTCTTAACTTCAGCTTCAAGGGAGAAGTATGCTTGGGTAAATTGAGAATATTCAGTGTTTTAAATAGGGAGAAGTGTACTATTGAATAATAACTAGAAGATGTTAACAAATCCTAGTCTTTTAGAAGGCTTGTAATCCTCACTTGAACCAGTGTTTGCAGAGGTTGAAACAGTGAGCTTTTATTTAGGCTGAATGGAAAACAAAGTTATTATTGAAAAATTGGCTGCAATTCTAGAATAAGACATATACTATTATGTGTCACAAAGAAAGAAGAGAAGAACAACTTCTATTTTGATCAAAAGACTCAGGGCACTATGAAGTGATTTAATTTAACTCCATACTGTGTGCATTTGATTTAAAATTGAATGTGAAAATTTCTTCTTTTGGAATCATTTTAGAGTGATACATTGAAACTGAGACCCTGATGACCCAGGGAAATAAAAATGTGTAGTCCGTTGTCTGTCAGGATGCCATCAGAGTAAATTTCCTGAATTGGTCCAAGGTTTGGGGTTCTCTTGATCCTTTTTCCCCTTCTAGCCTGGTCCTCCCTGTGGCCTGTCATAGCATCCATAAGACATTCTCTAGAATCAGGGTAGAGTCTGTAGACAGGAGATAGAGCATTCATTTCACTGCTGAATAGCCTTCCATTTTATGTGCATATATATTATGATTTATGTACCCAATTTACCATATTCATGGATATCTGGATTGATTCCTTTATTTATTGTGTATATAAACATGATTCTATTTATATGATCTAAATGTCTCCTAGTACACATGTACAAGAGTTTAACCAGATATATTTCCAGAAATAGAATACATGGGTGGTGGTACATTATACATATGTTTATTTTTAGTAGGTAATGCCAAAGAGTCTTCTAAAGTGGAGAGTTTAATTTTTTTTTTTTACATTTATTTATTTTTGAGAGACAGAGAGAGAGCACAGGTGGGGGAGGGGCAGAGAGAGAAGGAGACACAGAATCTGAAGCAGGCTCCAGGCTCTGAGCTGTCAGCACAGAGCCCGACGCAGGGCTCGAACCCACAAACCATGAGATTGTGACCTGAGCTGAAGTCGGACGCTCGACCGACTCAGCCACCCAGGTACCCCTAAAGTGGATGGTTTAAAGACTGTTAATTCTTATAATCAATCTGTAAATTATTTTAGGATTTTTTTTGTGAATAATAAATAACAGTTTTTCTAAATCTTTACATCTTTGAGTCATTTGCCTTACCTTCCTGCACTGGCTAAGGACCTCCAGTACAATGTTAAGGAAGTGGTAGTAATGGATCCCTCTTGTGCTCTCATAATAGAGGAAATACTTTCAATATTTTGCCATAAGTGTGATATTTGCTGTAGGTTTGTTTTTATAGAGATTGATTATCAGGACAAAGAAGTTTATTTTTATTCTTATTTGCTAAAAATTTATGTTTTCATTTTTTATAAACCAAAGCTTTGTCATTTTTAATATATGATACATATTTAATATCAGTAATTTAAACCATACAGAGTAGTACGAAGAATAATTTTAAAAATTATTGTATTCTCCATCACCAAGATAACTCTGCTAACTTTTTTTCATATTTTAATTTTTGGTATGAAAAAAAAACATAAAGAAAAGCAGACAGAATAGTTTAACGAACCCTATATAGAAATCATGTCATCTGATTGGCATTTGACATGTTAGTTTCATCTGTTTTTAAATTCTGAAGTATTTTTTAAAAAATTTTTAATGTTTTATTTTTATTTTTTGAGAGACAGAGACAGAGTGCAAAGAGGGGAGGAGCAGAAAGAGAGGGAGACACAGAATCCAAAGCAGGCTCCAGGCTCCGAGCTGGCAGCACAGAGCCTGATGTGGCGCTCGAGCCCAAGGATGCAGGTCGTGACCTGAGCTGAAGTCGGGCGCTCAACCGACTGAACCACCCAGGCACCCCTAAATTCTGAAGTATTTTAAAGTAAATTTAAGATATTATATGGTGTTTCACACTTAAGATATTTATTTTGTTATCCAGCCCTTAAAAATAATATTTCATATAAGGCCACAATACCATGATCACTTTTTTTTTTTTTTAATTCTTTTTTTTAACGTTTATTTATTTTTGAGACAGAGAGAGACAGAGCATGAACGGGGGAGGGTCAGAGAGAGAGGGAGACACAGAATCTGAAACAGGCTCCAGGCTCTGAGCACTCAGCACAGAGCCTGACGCGGGGCTCGAACTCACGGACCGCGAGATGGTGACCTGAGCCGAAGTTGGACGCTCAACCGACTGAGCCACCCAGGCGCCCCCCATGATCACTTTTAGTAAAATTAGCAGCATTACCCTTAATACAATCTAAGAGTTCTTAACGGGTGAAAATTTTTTCTTGGAAGTGTGTGTGAAGACTATCTTACTCTTTTTAAAGCACAGATAGACACTTAGTACATACACAGAAATGCAGCATGCCTGTGGTATTAAAATTTCTTTTAGGGGACAGTTAGGAAAACAATGTCTAAAAAAGTTCCTTGTGTGGGTTCCTGTCCAAATTTCCCCAGTTTCCTCCAAAAGATTCTTTCAGCTGATACTTAGGTATGTTGGATAGAAGTCCTTAGTGAGACATATATTGCAAATATATTTTTATATGTCTTGTTTTAGCCTTTTGATTTTTCTAATGGGATACTTTAGAGAAAAAAATAATTTTGATGAAGTTCAGTTTATCAACTTTTTAATATTATGGTTTCTTCTTTTTGTATCCTATTTAAGAAACATTTGTGGTGCACCTGGGTGGCTCAGCCGGTTAAGCGTCCAGCTTCAGCTCAGGTCATGATCTCATGGTTCACGAGTTCGAGCCCCATGTTGGGCTCTGTGCTGACAGCTCAGAACCTGGAGCCTGCTTTGGATTCTGTGTCTCTCTCTCTCTCTCAGCCTGTCCCCTGCTCAAGCTCTGTCTCTCTCTGTCTCTCAAAAATAAATAAAAGGCGTAAAAAAAAAAAAAAGAAAGAAAGAAAGAAACATTTGTCTATTCTGAGCTGACAAATATTTTCTACTATGTCTTCTTCTAAAAGTCCTATATTTTAGCTTTTACATTGGGTCTATAATCTATACTGATTTAATTTTGTGTATAATGTGAGGTAAGGGTTAAGGTTTATGTTTTTCAGTTGGATATTCAGTTGTTCTAGCATTGTTTGTTGAAAAGACTTTCCTTTCCCCCCTTTGAATTGGCTTGGCACCTGTGTCGAAAGTCAATTAATATATATACGTGCGTCAATTTCTGTACTCTCTATTTTGTTCTATGGATCTATGTGTCTATCTTTACATAAATATCACACTGTTTTGACTACTATAGACTTATAGCAGGTCTTGAAATTAGGAAGTGTGAGTCCTCTAACTCTGTTATTTTCAAAATTGTTTTGGCTATTCTAGATCCTATGCATTTCCTTATAAACTTTAAAATCAGCTTATCAATTCCACATAAAAAGATTTTTGAGATTTTGATTAGTATTATATTGAGTTTATAGATTATTGGTAGAAAATTGAAATTTTAACATTATGGAGTATTCTGTACACTATACATGGTATATGTTCTACTTGTACTTTGATTAAGTTGCTGGTGAAAGTGATAAACAAATCGCAGTATATTTGCCTTTCCTTGTGGCAAGGATGTGCAATTATATGTGAGTCTATTTGGTTCTGAAACTTCTGGGGTACTTCTTGAGTGCCAGCAAAGCACTGTCTGCCCTAAATCATTATGTTGGCGGCTGGGAGCTAAGAAAGAATCAGAGTTAAGGATTTATATCTGCACTGCATGCTGGCTTAGATTTCCTTTTTTATTTTTTAAAGTTTATTTATTTATTTTGAGAGAGACAGAGACAGAGCAAGTCAGCGGGGGGCGAGGGGGGAGGGTGGGACAGAGAGAGAGAGAGAGGGAGAGAGAGAATCCCAAGCAGGCTCCTCTCTGCCAGCCCAGAGCCCAACAGGCTTGAACTCCCGAAACCATGAGATCATGACCTGAGCTGAAATCAAGAGTCAGATGCTTAACCGACTGAGCCACCCAGGCACCCTCCTTTTTTAAAAAATATATGTTTAACCCTTTTTATTTTAAGTAGGCCACATCCAGTGTGGGGCTTGAATTCATGACCCCAAGATCAAGAGTCACATGCTCTGCCAGCTGAGCCAGTCAGGCACCCTTAGATTTCCTTTCAATAGATTTTGGAGATTTAATTAAAATAATTTTGAGTGTCATAATTAATCCTCTTAGTGTTAACCTTACCCAGAACTATTCATTCTTCCCTTTATATAAAATAATGCTATGAAATACTCACTCTCAGAAGCACGTGGTAAGAAATGTGCATGTCTATCTGCATATGTTTTTCTATCTTTTCAGATGCAGAGTACAAGAACTTAGAAATATAATTTGTTTAGATGTTTGATCAAATTCTATGTCATCTACCACTAAGACACACTGATCTCCCACTCAGTGGCACAGGTTATCTTCCAAATATAAAATACCAATTAAATAATTTTTCTTGGGGCACCTGGCTGGCTCATTTGGTTGAGCGTCTAACTCTTGATTTCGGTTCAGGTCATGATCCCAGGGTGGTGGGATCGAGGCCCACATTGGGCTCTGCACTGAACGTGGAACCTGCTTAAGATATTTTCTCTCTCTCCCCTGCCACCCCTCTCCCCCTCTCATGTGTGCACTCTCTCTAAAATAAAAAAATGAACAAATAAAAAGTTTTTATTTTCCATGAGAAGTGCCTGATTGAATAATATTGAAATGTTAATAGGAACACAGCTCAGCAATCATTTATTGATGTTATTGTTTTTGTCTCCTCCAATTGACAGTGATAAAACAGCTGCTTATTTATTTTCTGCCCTTGCTCTTTTTTTATGATTTCATTTATTTTATTTTATTTTAAAAATATTTATTTATTTATTTATTTATTTTTGAGAGAGAGACAGCATGTGAGCAGGGAAGGAGCAGAGAGAAAGACACACACAGAATGCGAAGCAGGCTCCAAGCTCCAAGTTATCAGCACAGAGCCTGATGCGGGGCTCGAACTCATGAACTGTGAGATCATGACCTGAGCTGAAGTGGGATGCTCAACCCACTGAGCCACCCAGGCGCCCCTTTATTTTATTTTTTTAATTGAGGTATGATTGACATACAACATTATATTAGTTTCAGGTGGACAGCATAATGATTTAATATTTGTATATATTGCAGATGATCACCACAATAAATCTAGTTAATATCTGTCACCACATGTGCTTACAGATTTTCTTGTGAGAACATTTAAGATTTATTCCTTTAGCAACTTTCAAATGTGAAGTACAGTATTGTTAACTATAGTAGCCATGCTGTATATTATATCCCCATGCCTAATTTATTTTATAACTGGAAGTTTATTTTTTATTTATTTTTATTTATTTTTTTTTAATTTTTTTTTTCAACGTTTTTAATTTATTTTTGGGACAGAGAGAGACAGAGCATGAACGGGGAGGGGCAGAGAGAGAGGGAGACACAGAATCGGAAACAGGCTCCAGGCTCCGAGCCATCAGCCCAGAGCCTGACGCGGGGCTCGAACTCACAGACCGCGAGATCGTGACCTGGCTGAAGTCGAACGCTTAACCGACTGCGCCACCCAGGCGCCCCTGGAAGTTTATTTTTTAAAAAAATTGTTTTTAATGTTTATTCATTTTTGAGAGAGAGAGACAGAGTGTGAGCAGGGGAGGGGCAGAGAGAGAGGGAGACACAGAATCGAAAGCAACTCAATGCTCTGAGCTGTCAGCATAAAGCCTGACGTGGGGCTCAATCTCATGGACTGTGAGATCATGACCTGTGCCAAAGTTGGCCATTTAACCAACTGAGCCACCCAGGTGCCCCTATAACTGGAAGTCTGTACGTTTTGACCCACTTCACTCATTTCACCCCCACCCTGCCCCTTGCCTTTGGCAATGACCAATCTGTCCTCTGTATCTATGAGCTCAGTTTTATTTTTTACTCCATGGTATACATATATACCACAATTTCCATATCCATTCATCTATCAGTGGACGGTTAGGTTATTTCCCTATCTTAGCTATTGTCAATAATGCTGCCGTGAGTATGGGGGTACACATAGGCTGAAATGAGGGATAGAAGATATGTTGCATGCAAATGGAAATCAAATGAGAGCAGGGGTAGCTATACTTATATCAGACAAAACAGACCTTGAGTCAAAAATTATAACGAGACAAAGCAGGTCATTATGTAATGATAAGGGGGTCAGTTTATCAAGAAGATGTAACAATTGTACATATATATACAGCCAGCATTTGGCATACCGAAATATATTAAGCAAATACTGACAGATCTGAAGGGAGAAATAGACAGCAGTGCAATAATTGTAGAGGACTTCAGTACTTTACTTTCTACGAAAGATAGATCATTCAGCCAGAAAATCAGGAAACATCGGACTTGAACTACACTTTAGAGCTATGTGAGATGATGGATATGTTACTTAGTTTGACTGTGATAATCATTTTACAGTGTATATGTACATACAATTTTTGTCAATATTACTGCAAGAAAATTGGGAGAAAGAAGAAAGCAAAGAAATTATTTAAGTAGCAGAGGTTCAACCCATTTTTTAAATTAAGTTTTTAATTTTAATTCAAGTGTAGTTAACATACAGTGTTATATTAGTTTCCAGTGTATAATATAGAGATTCAACAATTCTATACATTACTCAGTGTTCATCGTGTTCAGTGTACTCTTTAATCCCCCTCACCTATTTCACCCATCCCCCAATCTTCCTCCCCTCTGGTAACCATCAGTTTGTTCTCTGTAGTTAAGAGTCTTTTTCTTGGTTTGTTCCTCTTTTTCTTTCCCCTTCAGTTGCTTGTTTTGTTTCTTAAATTCCACCTATGAGTGTAATCATATACTATTTGTCTTTCTCTAACTAACTTATTTTACTTAGCATCATATTCTTTAGTTCCATCCATGTTGCAAATGGCAAAATCTCATTCCTTTTTATGGCTGAATAATATTTCGTTGTACATACATATCACTTCTTCTTTATGCATTCATCTATCAGTGGACAGTTGGGCTGCTTCCATAATTTGGCTATTGTACATAGTGCTGCCATAAACATAAACATAGGGGTGCATGTATCCCTTTGAATTAGTGTTTTTGTATTTTTTTAGTAAATACCCAGAAGTACAATTACTGGATCATAAGGTAGTTCTATTTTTAACTTTTTGAGGAACCTCCATAATATTTTCCACAGTGGCTGCACCAGTTTGCATTCCCACCAACAGTGTACCAGGGTTCCTTTTTCTCCACATCCTCACCAACAATTGTTTCTTGTGTTTTGATTTTAGCCATTCTGACAGGTGTGAGGGGACCTCTCCTTGTAGTTTTGATTTTCATTTCCCTGATGATGAGTGATGTTGAGCATCTTTTCATACGTCCATTGGCCATCAATATGGCTTCTTTGGAGAAATGTCTATTCATGTCTTTTGCCCATTTTTAATTTTTTAAAAAGTCTTATTTATTTATTTTGAGACAGAGAGAGGATGAGTGGGGGAGAGGCAAAGAGAGAGGAAGAGAGAGAGAGAAAATTCCAAGCAGGGTCCGCATTCAGCTCAGAGCCTGACCTGGAGCTTGATCTTAACAACCATGAGATCATGACCTGAGCCAAAATCAAGAGTTGGACATTTAACCGACTGAGCCACCCAGGAGCCCCTCCCCATTTTTTAATCGGATTATTTGGTTTTTTTGGTGTTCAGTTGTATAAGTTCTTTATATATTTTGGATACTAACTCTTTTTCGGATATGTCATTTGCAAATATCTTCTTCCATTTAGTAGGTTGCCTTTTAGTTTTATTGTTTCCTTTGCTGTTCAGAAACTTTTTATTTTTATTTGTCATCCCAGTAGTTTGTTTTTGCTTTTATTTCCCTTGCTTCAGGAGACATATCTAGAAAAATGTTGCTACAGCCAATGTCAGTGAAAATATTGTCTGTTTTGTTTTCTAAGATTTTTGTGGTTTCAGGTCTCACATTTAATTCTTTAATCCATTTTTTAGTTTATTTTTGTGTATGATACATGAGAGTGGTCCAGTTTCATTCTTTTGCATGTAACTGTCCAGCTTTCCCAATACCATTTGGTGAAGAGATTGTCTTTTTCCCATTGTATATTCTTTATTCCTTTGTTGGGGATTAATTGGCTGTATAATTGTGGACTTATTTCTGGGTTTTCTGTTCTGTTCTGTTGATCTATGTGTCTATTTTTGTGCCATTCTGTTTAGATTCAACCCATTTTTTACAGTGTGGTGGTTTTTAATGAAGACTTTCCAGGGGCCCTAGCTCTCAATGCCATGTCTCAACTGCTCTGGGTTACAAAGAGAATGTTCTGTTGTTCTTGCAGCATCTGCCCAGACATTCCACATAGCCTTTTTTACTCTGGAGTCTTGCCACTTTACAAGGTTCTGCCCTGGAAAAGTAGGGCAAGGTCACCTTTGCTCTCAGATTCCCCAAACTCATCTTGTGGTTTCTGTCCTCTCCTTTCCTCTAATTGTCCCTCAGAGAGGGGCAGGCACAGGACATAGAGACTCTCCCCCTTTCAGAGAACATGTTCATCCCCAGTACATAAGCTGTATTTACTTCCCTACTGGTTCTTTCTTTATTTACATCTCAAGGAATCTTTTATTTAAACATTTTTTATTGGGGTATAATTTGCATACACATTAAAATGTATAGATCATAATTATGAAATTCAGTAAGATTTGTCCAATGTTTATAAGTATGTTACTCACACCCATATTAAGATAGGGAACATTTTCATCACCCCCAGAAACTTCCCTCATGCCCCTCTCCAGTCAACCCATTCCCAACCACTTTCCTAATTTTTATCAGTATATATTAGTTTTAGCCTGATTTAGAACTGCATATCAATGGAATCATATAGTATATACTCTTGTGTCTGGCCTTTTTTCACTCAACATCAGGTCTTTGAGATCCCAAGAGTATTTTTAATTTCACTCTTAAATCATTATGTTTTATCCATTCCTTGAGTCCTTCAAAGCCTAGGACTCTGTGGCTATAAAACCTGAACTTCTGAAATTGAAAAGCGCTTTTTTTTTTTAATGCTCTTTTGCTATATCATCTCTTCCCTTTGACCAAGATTCATCCACTTAAGCAGGAAAGGTTCAAGAATGGCCAGGAAATGTGGAGGGAATCTTCCAAAAGCTCCAAGAATTATCCTATCACGGAGTCAAGAGCAAAGTCCGGATTTCAACCCAGGATCCCTGGAACATCTGCTATTAACATTGCTGCCCCCCTTCCCAGGTTTTCCTGGAGGATTTAAAGGTTTAAAAGATTTAAAGAATTGTCTGCTGAGAAGAAGGAGGAAAATGGAAAGTTTTGAAATATGCATTGCTTTTTACTAGAGACAGGTGGCCAAAAAGCATTCCTTTGGCAGATAAGCTGGCAGTGCTGCAACTCAGCACTAAGCAACAGAAGTTTAAGAATCAGGGCACCTGGGTGGCTCAGTCGGTTAAGCGTCAGACTCTTGATTTCAGCTCAAGTCATGATCTCACAGTTTGTGAGTTCAAGCCCCCCATTGGGCTCTGCAACGGACAGTGTGGGGCCTGCTTGAGATTCTCTCTCTCTCTCTCTCTCTCTCTCTCTCTCTCTCTCTCTCCCCCTCCCCTGCTCTCTCTCTCTCTCAAAAATAAACATTAAAAAAAAATTTTAGGAATCATGAGTGACTGGGGTGCCTGGGTGGCCTAGTCATTGTGCGTACAACTTTGGCTCAGGTCATGATCTCATGGTTCATGAGTTCGAGCCCCGGTTTGGGCTTTGTGCTGACAGCTCAGAGTCTGGAGACTGCTTTGGCTTCTGTGTTTCCCTCTCTCCCTTTGCCCCTCCCCACCCGTGCTTTGTCTCTCTTGCTCAAAAATAAATATATGTATATATAAAAAGAACCAGTTGTGAAGGTTCTTACCAGTGAGATTAAGCCTTCTTCAGGGTATTCCTGATTAAAAACAAACAGCTGAACTTAGAAGTATGGCTGACCAAAATAAGTACCTTTCCATGCCTTTCCCCTCGTGGTTTGTAGAATTAGTTGAGTTGGGCTCTGCCAGAGACTAGTTGTGTTGCTTTGGGCAAGTCTCATCACTTTTCTGTGCCTCGTTCCTGCAGTGCTGAAATGAGAGGATTACAGATATAAATGGTCACTGCACTTCCTTCTAACTCAAAATTACAGTAAATTAATGTTTGTAGTGTCCAGTAAAGGAGCAAATCAGTGTACATATAAACCAAAGATCCTTGCCAAAGATGCAGGACATGCTAGCTGAATGAACGTGGAGGCTTATTACTGTGTTTTCTGTTCCCACAAGGAATGGCATCGTCTCCCTTTGGATCCATCATATATGCATGAAATGAAAAGAGGTAAAAATGGTTTTACTATGTTTTTAAGTTTTTATTAGGTAGTGCTAGGTATGGAGTGAAAGAAATGGAACACTGATCCTCTTGTTTGGAAGCATAATAATGTGACTTTTAAAATAAATTCAGTTTTGGTGACAGCAAAAAATGGTAGTTTGCAGTACCAGTAAAATTTGTCCAATTCTTCCAAAGAACATGGGTGCACCCTAGCTTAATGTTGAGGTTACATAAATGAGAACATCATGGTTTTCAGAGGTATACTAATAAGTCACTATATACCCAGATGTTCTGGGTATAGTACTATTTAGTACTATAGTACTATAGTTTAGAACATTTCGCATATACCATATTGTGTCACAATAAATTATAAAAGTAAGGCTGATATATTATTGTCCCCAGAAAAGATGAGTAACTCACCCAAGGTCAGGAAACTAATTAGTGGAAACTTTCAACTATTACACGTGGGAGTTTACTTGGATATCATTTCAAGATTCGTTTTTATATGCCTTACTGCTTCTGAATTAAGCTTATAATTTTTTCTGTTTTGTTTGTTCAGTCATAAGACTCTGTTTGACACAAGTGTTTGTTCTACTGTTAATATTTTTTTGAAAACTGTCAACGTTGGAAAATGTTACATAAAAAGAATTATGGTGAGGGAACAGAAATGGTCTTGGGGCATCTGGGTGGCTCAGTCGGTTAAGCATCCAACTCTTGATTTCAGCTCAGGTCATGATCTCACAGTTCATGGGATCGAGCTCCGAGTCCAGCTCTGCTCTGACAGCGCAGAGCCTGCTTGGGATTCTCTCTCTCTCTCTCTCTCTCTCTCTCTCTCTCTGTCTTTGCCTCTCCTTTGCTCGCACACTCTCTCTCAAAATGTATAAATAAGCATTAAAAAAAGAGAAAGAAATGGTCTTGCTTTGTGGAGTCTCCAGACAAAAATGACTAAATCAACTTATGCTGAAATCCTAACTTTGGCATTCTGAAGAAGGACACAAATAATAGATGGCAATGGTTAAAATCTAATGATTCTCTGAGATCTATAGGGATGTAGGAGGGGCGGGTACTGAGGTAGTCTTTAAAGTTTCTGAATTTTCATTCAGGCCATTACTTTGCCAACTGTTCCGTGCTTTCTCCTGATGCTATTTGTGAAGTGTTTTCCTTCAGAGAAGGGTCTCCAAAGAACAGCGATCTGGTGAGCAAGCAGCACACTGGGATCTCCATAAGAGAGAACTCCCTACTTGTGTCCTTTGCTCTGACACTCCAGGCAACTCTGCGCAGAGCTTCACTCCAGGAGGTCTCTTCTGAGCACCGTTGGTACAAAAAATTACCAACTTTCAAAATAAAGGTCAGTTCAGGGGCACCTGACACAAATTTCATCTCTCCCCTATGTGCCACCAGGTGAGCCTTTTCTGGAATAACATAAAAACCTGATCAGGGCAACTTATAAAATGGTTTGCAATAATAGAATAGCACCCAAAGACTGGAAATATTTCAAGTTCCATGGCAGATGTTATCTTAGGCCTGTGTGGAAAACTTTGGAGAAGACTGGGCCAGCTATTTAAATAAAGTGGGAGTAGCTCTTTTGCATTTGGGAGTGCAGGCTTCCTAAAGAGACGAATCAGCAGAATAACTTGGGGTTCTGGTTTAGAAACTTTAAGATTTTTCCAACATCATGATTATTCTTATTACACCTCCCCAAGGTGGGGACCAAAGTGTAACTACTTATCAGCTTCAAGCAAATGACAAGTCAATACAGAAGAGAGAGTAAACGGTAGATTGTTATGGCCAGAGGAGAATACCTTACAGTTTATTTCAAAACCGATGTCTACGGGATTTTATGAGACAAAAAGATTTGTATAAAGTATTATTTTGTGGGCCTTGTTTGTTATAGTCATGGTATAATACAAAAATAAATGCTTTCAGCTATGATCTGCCTGGGGAAATGGTGAATGGGCAGTGACAGGTAATGTTGATATTTATTTGCTATTTGATATAATGGAAAAAACATTGGATTTATAAATTAGAAGAGTTGGATTGGTTGCAAGTTAATTATGTGATCTTGGATAAGTCACTTGGCCCACTGGATCTCAAAATGTAGTGGTTCTTAAGACAAGGAGGGGTTTTAAAACACAGCTTCCTGGATCTCATCCCTTAGAGGTTCTGGTTCACTAGGCCTGGAATAAGACCTGAGATTCTGAATTTCTAACAAGCTTCCAGCTGATGCCGATGCTGCTGGCCTCGGGGCCATACTGGGAGGAGCAAGGAAGTCTGAGACAAGGCTCTCTTTATTTTCAAAAGGTGACCACTATGTTAGAAAATTACTCAGGTCTCTTTTGGCCCATAAAATTTTCTGAGGTTCAGTTTTGTTCTATTTGCCCTGCTCGAAGTGTCTGTAATTTTTCTTTCTAATGGAGATGGCTAATGGCAGGGCATAAATTAAATCATTGAAGGAGCAACTGTCTTAGGGAAAATTTGTTGCTTTAAACGTATTAGCCATTAGCAACAGGTGCCCACTTAAATATTTTATGTTCAGTTTTATGGTTGAGTCTCCTCAGTGAAATAAAAAAAATTCCTCTGGAAGGCTTGAGTTTGAGCATTAACTCTGCCGCTTACTAACCCCATGACCTTAACCTTTCTTAGTTTCCTCATCTGTAAAATGGGGAAACCAAGTCCAAGTCTTTCCTGTATTGGTAGTTCCTGGAATATGCACACGAAAGCACCTTGTAGGTTGCTAGGAGTCATACAAACGTAAGGAGTGACTGTATTCAAGGCACAGTGAATAGGAGTCGCAACGCGGGGCACTCAGCCAGTTCCCGCATGATGCATGAGAGGCCATGTGGCCTCTTAACAGCACTCTACAAGCAGGAGGGATCATTGTTCTAGCTCTGTGGCTTAGTTTGTCCACAGGAGTGTCTGTTACATGCTTTTTACAGCCTGGCACTGAAATAGGAGAAATCCAAGCAGATAACGGTATGAGTCAGGGTAGCAGAACCACGATGAGTATTATGGAAGAAGAAATCTATTATAAGAATTAGATCTCGGCAGTGGGAGAGGAGCTGGGGAAGCAAACATTGGGCAGTGGCAGCCGGGAGCTGAAGGGTTGTGGGAAGGTCACTAACTAACCCTGGCATCAACGAATGAGTCAGAGCTTCCAAGGAAACCCTGGCGCTTGGCACATCCAGTGTCTGCAGTCAGATCAGAAATGGGAGCTGGTAGAGTAGTCATGGCAAGCTGTTGGCTCTTTGTGGCCACTGCCTCTGCAAATTGCAGAGAATTATGTGGTGGTGGGCCTGGGATTGCTGTCAGTCAGCAGGGGCCAGAGAGCTGGAGGGGTGGAGGTGAAGAGAGTGAGGACCAGCCGGAACGTGCTCACACCTGTATCTGTGTCTCACTACCTCTAACCACCTGTGACCTCAGAGCGTAATGGCTGCTGCTTCCTTCTGCCTTCTAAATCTTGTACAAGCTCACCTTTTGTTTACCTTAGAACCATGCAGAGGGGCGCCTGGGTGGCTTAGTCAGTTAAGCGTCTGACTTTGGCTCAGGTCATGATCTTGCGGTTCATGAGTTCAAGCCCCAGGTTGGGCTCTGTACTGACAGCTCGGAGCCTTGAGCCTGCTTCAGATTCTGTGTCTCCCCTTCTCTGTGCCTCACCCCTGCTTATGCTGTCTCTCAAAAATGAATAAAAGTTAAAAAAAAATTAAAAAAAAAAAAAAAAAACAAGAACAAAAAGAACCACACAGAAAGGGAGATTTTGGAGAACTTAATCCCCGGCATAAAAAGCTGATAGAACAATCCAGCATGATGTCTGACAACATTTCTGAAGCACATACTGACTGAATAATGAGCTATTTCCTTATCCAAAGGGGACAAGTTATCCCTCTCTAAAAGTCAGAAAACAGCACTGTGTTCAAAGACATATTCCGGTCCCAGAATAATAAATTATAGTCATTTAAACGTCTTGAGAATGCACATGCATATGTAAGAAGTATGTATAAGGCCTTGTTTGTGTTGGTGGACATGCATAAAAATTCACAAAATGCAAGCAATTTCCACATGTAACCAAGAGAAGGTCCTAGGACTCTCATTTATACAGTGTGTAGTAAGAGGATTTGGATTGCAGGGAACAGCACTACATGGTAATGCAAGTGGGAAGAGCTGTGCATGTGGGTCCTAGAGAATGTTTCCTCAGTATGTAAACAGAGGATATGGCAGAAAGGGTAAAAAATGTGTTGTTCCTGTACAGTCGATCCTCATTATTTGCAGATTCAATTTTCAAATTCACCACTTGCTGAATCTTATTTATAAACCCAAATCAATACTTGCAAGACTTTAGTGGTAATTCTCAGCCATGCACGGAGAAGCAGAAAATTTTAGTTACCTGACACACATTCCCAGCTGAGGTCGAAAAAGGCAACGCTCCGCCTTTTTGTTTCAGCTCTTCTACTGTGAATAAGTGTCCTTTCTGTGTTTTTTTTTTTTTTTTAATTTTTTGTATTGGTTTTTTGTTTATTTTTTGAGAGAGAGACAGAGAGCAAGCTGGGGAGGGGCAGAGAGAGAGAGAGGGAGACACGGAATCTGAAACAGGCTCCAGGTTCTAAGCTCTTAGCACAGAGCCTGATCTGGGGGCTCGAACCCACGAACCAAGAGATCATGACCTGAGCCGAAGTCGGACGTTCAACCGACTGAGCCACCCAGGTGCCCCCCTGTGGTTTGTTTAGTAGTACAGTTTTCATATTTTTGTGCTCTGTGTTGGCAATTTTGCTGTTGAAAATGGCCCCCAGGTATAGTGCTGACATGCTGTCTAATGTTCCTATATGTGTGCTTCTGTTTAAAGACACTTTATTTAGTAGGTATTATTGATTCATTAACATTGAACTCATGCAACAGGAGCTTTAAACAGAAGCACACATAAAATAAGGTTACGTATTGACTGGTTGATGAAAATGTTATAATTAGAGGAACCCAATCCTTTATTACCTCCAGGAGCAATGTTCAGTATTCATTAACACAGTATTCAAGTATTCATGGCTACTTTATAGAACATAACGCCTACAGATAATGAGAACCAACTGTACATCTTAAAAGGAAGGGTGGATTACTTTCGGTCTCTCAGAAAAGGCTAGATGTAATGGTGAAAGGCAGATCTCAATCTGTCACCATTTGGTTGATGCCTGAAATTATATTCTTAGTCTAGTGTTTTGGCAGCTTATTGCAGTGCACATACCTGGGGTGATTGCTCTTTTAACCTTCTCAGCCAATCACACTTTAGTATGAATAAACCTCAGTAATTTTCCCGAGATCAAGAACCTATTTGGGATTGCATATAAAGGAATAGTCATGAAAGAAAAAAATGTGCTTTAGATACCAAATACATAATGTTCTGCCCTTCACAGAAGAGGCATATTGAGGAAAAGAGAAGAAATATTAGATCTGGAACTGTTCTCTCTCTCTTTTACTTTCCTATTCCCCTTTCCCCACTTATTTTCTTCGGACGATAGTACCTCAAATCTTGCAATATGCCATATGCTCATTTATCTCTGCGTCTTGCAAAGCTGGCCCCTGATCACTGACCTCTGCTTTCCTACGCCCTTGTCAGCCTCGGAGCTGCTCTTCATCCTTCAGGTCTCAACTTAGATGCCTCCTCATTCAGACTTCTTAGGTTCCCTAGGTCTTCATCAAGTATGACACTCTGTATTCTCGTATAATATCCTTATATGGTGCTGTGTGTTTCTTGTATAATATTCCTCCCATGGGATTAAAATGCTCTGTTTACTCTCGCCCTTCTTTACTGGGCTAAAGTCTTAATGAAGATTTGGGAAAGATTTATCACGTTATCATTGTAAGCAGTAGCCACGTGGAAGAAATAACATATATTGTGGTTGAATATATAACTAGCTAGCATGTCTCTTCAACTTTTGAGTCAGATATAAGAGAAAAATTCCAATATGGGCTTTTCTGACAAGAACCTCTGAATATTAACTGTTCCCATACCTTAAGTCTGTGCATGTTAACTTAAACATCTTAACTGTATTTAGCAGGCAGCTATAGCTCTGTCATGAATGATCACAAAATCTTAGTGGCATATTAACTTAGCGGCATTTATGTTGCTCATGGTTCAGCAGGGGAAGCTGTGCTTTATGCTCTTGTTCTGAGAGTTGGCTGCGGTGAATTCTCCGTGTGGCTCATCGTGGGACTAGAGCTAAATGGTTAGCAGTTATGTAGGACAACTTGGCTCCTGGCAGTGGCAGAGGCATGCTCAACAATGCAAGCAAATTTCAAGTCTCTGCTTGTGTCATGTGTACTAATATTCTATTGGTTAAAACAAAGGGGGGGCGTGTAGAATGGGAGCTCTTCTACCCCTCTGGGCAAAGTTGACAAATCCCGCTCTTTTGGAAGAAGGACATAGACAAGATTTTCCAGGCTAATTTTGCTTCAGGTCTTGGGAGAGTGTGAAAGAGGACATCAGATGTTTTGCAGTAGTCTCAGGAATTGCTGGTCCCCGTCCTACCTGGAAATGTTCAGCACATCCCCTCTCTGGGGAAGTTAAATCTTTCTAAGCAACACCCTTCCAAAGAAGTAGTGTCATTAAATATAAAGACAATGAAGAACTGCTTTACATGATAGACATCACCCTTTAAAAATAGCTCATCAAGTTTTTAATTCATTTTTTTAAATTTTTAAATGTTTATTTTTGAGAGAGAGAGAGAGAGAGAGAGAGAGATGTTGCGCTAGCAGGGGAGGGGCACAGAGAGGAGACAGAGAATCTGAAGCAGGCGCCATGCTATCAGTGCAAGGTCTGATGTAGAGCTCAAACTCACAAACCACGAGATCATGACCTGAGCTGAAGTTGGACACTTAACTGACTGAGCCACCCAGGCGCCCCAAGCATTGAATTCTGATGATGACTGGTATCTTATGGAGATGAACAGAAGGTCTCCCCATGGCCATGGTGATGTCAACAGCAGGGCTTTCCAAAGGATTTTTGAGATTGCTGAGGAGATTAATGGCAGTAATGTCCAATAGGGAGATTTCATTCTGTGGGTTTTACTCTATTTTTTTTTGTTGTTGTTGTTGTTGTTGTTTTTGGTTTTGGTTTTGTTTGGTTTTTATCATTACTGTTTTTTACATTTAAATCTTAAATCCATTTGGAATTTGGTTTTGGATATGGTGTGAGCTAGGGATTCAATTTTATTTTCTTTAACCTATATAGACAAATGTGCCAGTACCATTTAACAAATACACTATTCTTTTCCTCTTGAATTTGAATGTTGCCTTTATCCTATATTTTAATGTATTTACTGGAATCTATTTCTGGGATTGCTACTTCACTCTGCTGCTTTATTTGCACATTTGCACATTTTGTTTTAATTTTAGAGAGAGAGAGAGAGAGAGCAGGGGAGAGGGGCAGAGGGAGAGAGAGAGAGAGAGAGAGAGAGAGAGAATCTTAAGTAGGCTCCACACTCAGAGTGGAGCCCAATGTGGGCTTGATCCCATGACCCTGGGATCATGGTCTGAGCTGAAATCAAGAGTTGGGCGTTCAACCAACTGAGCCACCCAGGCACCCCAATTTGAACATTTCTGTGCCAAACTATAGTATTTCGATGGTAGTGGTTTTATAGTATGTTTAATATCTAAGATAAGCCCTCCCAAATATACTATAATCTTCTCTTTAATAATTTTATTGGATTGGGTGTTTGGACTTACATGGACTTTATATGTACTTAAAAATTCTCGTTGGGATCATAATGAATATTTTACTGAATTATATATTAATTTTAGGAAAATGACTTTTTATGATAGTTAGTGTTTCCATCAAAGAATACCTTACCATTTGTTCAGATATTGTTTTATGCATTCAGTAAGAGTTGGAAAAGAGCCAGGTATGATTTAAGACAGAGAGAAGGCCAGTATGGCTGGAACAGAGAGCCAGGGTAGAAAGGAGATGACCAATCATAACCTAGAGGGCATTCTCACTCTTCAGCATGACTTTATTGAAGATTTATGTGTTGAGGTTAAAGTTTACTTCTCAGAGGATATGTATTATTTTATCTTCCTTATTTACAAGTCCTCGAAGAAGCCATTCTATATATTTTTTGCTGCAGAAGAAACTCTTGTTTTCATAACTTGTTAAAGCACCTGTTAAAGATTATCAGTGGGTAGAGACAGAAAATAGAATGGTGGCTTCCAGGGACTGAGGAGGGGGTGGGGAATGGGGAGCTTTGTATTTTTTTTTTAAGTTTATTTTCAGTAGCCTAAAGATTTGTTTATATCACTGTTTAGTACAGATACAAAATGTACAAGTCTTCAAAAGTGATTTATACTAAATAAGAATAAATTTGACCTAAGAAAATGTTAAAAGAAAAAAAAAGGATTCCCATTGCAATGAGAATTCCCATCAGCAATAAGAAATTTCAAAGATTTCACTGATTTCTGAGAATATATCCATAGATCTCAGTTTAGAAACTCTATTTCTTGTTCCTGCTTTAAGATACACCTTGGAAGGGCACCTGGGTAGCTCAGTGGGTTAAGTCTCAGGTTCTTGATTTCAGCTCAGGTCATGATCTCAGGGTTCATGAAATTGAGTCTGCTTGGGAATCTCTCTGCCCCTCCCCTGCTCATGCTCTGTCTCTCTCTCAAAATACATAAATAAACATGAGAAAATTAAAAAAAAAAAAGATACACCTTGGACAAATGGTAAAGCAACAGACACCATTTGTTTTTGGCATCCTCTCACTTCCTTTCTGTGTCCACTACCCCCACACTCTGCCACTCCTTTCCTTATCCTTCAGGTGTCCAGTGTCTCTTTGTGCTCCTTTGATCACTCAACCACCCCCGCCTTCCACCACCAGTTAATTAAGTTATGGTTGACATACAAAAAGCTGTGCGTATTTAATATATACAACTTGAGGAGTTTGGAGATAAGTATATGGCCATGAAAATATCACCACAATCTATGCCATAAACATACCCATAACTTCCAAAAGTTTCCTCTTGTTCACTTTATTATTGTGTGTGTGTGTGTGTGAGATAAGAACCCATAATAGAAGATTTACCCTCTTAGTAAAATTTTAAATATATGCTGCGGTCTTTTAAACTACAGGTGGGGCCGTGGGCCCCCCGGTGCTGCGGGGGCTGCCGGGTGGGTCTGCAGTGGGCGGGGCTCAGGCTCTGGCGCCTGGGCAGCAGAAGCAGATCACCTCCACGGAGGAGCAGCTGGACCACTACCGGGACTGCACCTTCTTCAGTGAGCAGGACATCCTCACGCTCCACGCGCAATTGCACGGTTCTACCAGCTGGCCCCCAGCCCGTCCCAGTGGACTGTCGGAAAAGCCCCGTCGTCCATGTGCCGATGAGCCTCGTCATCGTGATGCCGGAGCTCCGGGAGGACCCATTCAAGGAAAGGATCATAGAGGCTTTTACTGAGGATGGCAGGGGGAACCGCACCTTCGGCGACTTTGTGGGTATGTCCTCTGTGCTCTGCGAGTTGGCTCTCCGGGAGCTCAAGGCAAACTATTCCTTCAACACCTACAACTTCGTCTGCAAGGAGGATCTGGAGCGGAAGCTGGCCGGGCTCACCCAGTCGGAGTTGGACGAGGAGGAGGTGATGCTCGTGTGCGACAAGATCATCGAGGAGGCCGACCTGGACAAGGATGGTAAACTGGACTTTGTGGACCTTGAGGACGTGATTGCCAAGGCCTGCAACTTCCTCAGCACCTTCCACATCCGGATCTGAGGACGCTGCTGAGGGTGCGGTGGCCCAGAAGCTGACCATCTGGCTCTGCTGCTGTCTACACAAGTGTGACCTCCAAGCTGCCCAGAGAAGGGGCTGTGGCCTCTGGGGTTATTCCCACCAACATTTCCTTGGGCCCTTTCAGCAAAAGACCCTTACCCAGGGAAGGGGGGTGTGAGGAGCAGGGACCTTCCCAGACCCCAGGGCCTCCAAAGGCCTCCTATCTGTCCCCACCCACTCCAGCTCCCCAGACCCCGGTCCTCTCCCTGTCACAAACGGCCCCACTGGGAGGGGAAGGCGGAGACCTCATGGGGCAGGGGATACCCACGTGTCCAAGGGCTGGGCAGGCATCCCAGTCGCGCAGGGAAAAGTGAAAAATGAAAGAGGACAATGTTTTATGAGCTATGCGGTCTTTCTCTCAAACCCACAGCTGGGCCGCACACCGGTCCGCCGGGTCTCCGTCTCCCCCAACCCTCCCATCGTGAAGCTGTGAGGAGAGTGGGCCAAGGGCTCTGTCCCTGTCCCTAGCTCTGAGTCCTGGGCACCCCTTCTCCTCCACCCTCAAGACCTGGAATTCTCACTGGTGTGTGCTGGCCACACATTTGTGAACTTCTGGTAGTAAAGCACTTTCATGTCCCCATAAAACAAAACGGAACAAAAACCACAGGCACTGTGCTGCACTGTAGATCTGTAGGACTGTTTCATCTTGTGCACCTGAGGCTTTGTGTCCTTTCACGAATACCTCTGCATTTATCCTTCCCTTGAGCGGCTGCCAACCACCACTCTACTTTCTGCTTCTGTGAGTTTGACTAGATTCCTTGCGTAAGGGAGATCATGTATTATTTTTCCTTCTGTGTCTGCCTAATTTCACTTATCATATCCTCCAGGTTCATCCATATTCCGGCAGATGGCAAGATTTTCTTCTTTTTAAAGGCTAAATAATATTCCATTGTTTGTATATAGCACATTTTCTTTATCCGTTCACCCATCAGCAGACATTTAGGTTGCTTCTGTATCTTGGCTATTGTGAACAATACTCCAGCGAACATGGGAATGCAGGTAGCGTTTTGAGATAGGAACCTTATTTCCTTTAATATATACTGGAAGTGGGATTGCTAGATCATATGGTAGTTCTATTTTTAATTTTTTGAGGAATTATTCCATAGCTACTATTCTAATTTACATTCCCAACAGCGTACAAGGGTTCCCTTTCCTCCATATGCTCACCAGCGCTTGTTACATATAAATATTTTTGATAATAGCCACCTTAACAGGTATGAGGTGGTATCTCATTGTCATTTTGATTTGCATTTCCCTGATAATTAGTGATGTTGAGCTGCTTTTCGTATACTGGCCATTTGTATGTATTCTTTTTTTATTTTTTCTTTTTCATTTGTACATATTCTTTGGGGAAATATGTATTTAGTTCCTTTGCCCATTTTAAAATTGGATTTATTTTTCCTGTTGTATTGTAGGCATTTTTAATACATTTTGAATACTAACCCTTTATTAGATATATGGTTTACAAGTATTTTCTCCCATTCTGAAGGTTGCCTTTTCATTTTGTTGATCGGTTTCTTTGCTGTACAGAAAGTTTTTACTTAAATGCAATCACATTTGTTCTTTTTCCTTTTGTTGCCTGTGCTTTTAGGTGTCTGCAATATTGTGATTTATAAGAAATATACATTTGGTCATTCAGATGACCAAAATACACATTTCTCATACATTCATTGGCTATTCAACCACAGTTCCTGGCTCAAAGCTCCCCAAACCCATGGAATTGCCTAAGTAATGATGGCAACAAGAGTTCTTTTGTAATGTTAACGAGGTGACCTTTGGACTGCACCTCAGGATGGGGCATCCCCTTGACCTCCTAAGTGGGGAGAGGGCCTGGAGGTTTAATTGATAGCCAGTGGCCAGTGATTCAATCAATTGTGCCTATGTAATGAAACTTCCATAAAACCCAGAAGGATGGGATTTGGAGAGCTTCCAGGTTGGTGAATGTGTGGATAATGGGGAGCATGGCACACCTGGAGAGGGCATGGAAGCTCCATGCTCTTTCCCCATACCTTTCCCTATGGATCTCTTCCATCTGACTATTTCCGAGCTATACCCTTTTAGAGTAAACCAGTAATCTAGTAACTAAAATGTTTCTCTGAGTTCTGTGAGCCACTGTAACAAATTAGTTAAATCTGAGGATGGGGAGTCGGGTCATAGGGTTCATAACCAGTTGTTCAGGAGTACAGGTGACAACCTAGACTTGCAGTTGGCATCCTCAGTTGGAGGGGGTCATTGGAACCTTTGATCTATAGCCAGTTGGTCTGAAGCACAGGCAATAACCTGGGCTTGCGACTGGCATCTGAAGTCAATTTTGTAGGACTGAGCCCCTGACCTGTGGGACTCGGTGCCACCTCTGGAGAGGTTGTGTCAGAATTGTGTTGAATTGTAGGACATGCAGCTGATGTCCAAAGAATTGTTTGCTTTTGTGGGGGATATCACCTCACACACACTGGAATTGGGTGTCAGAATCCCTTTAGTATCCTATCTAAATCATTGCCAAGGCCAATGTCAAGAAGCTTTTCCCCTATATTTTCTTCTAGTTTTATGGTTTCAGGTCTTATGTTTGAATCTTTAATTCATTTTAAGTTGATTTTTGCATATGCATATGGCTTAAGAGAAGGGTACAATTTCATTCTTTTGCATTTGGATATCCAGTTTTCCCAAATACCATTTATTGAAGAGACTATTCTTCTATGTGTTCTTGGCACCCTTGTCTAAAATCAGTTGATCATATATGCATGGGTTTATTTCTGGACTCTCCATATCCTGTTCCATTGGTTTATGTGTTTGTTTTTCTGCCCATACTGTTTCTGATTACTGTTGCTTTGAAATATTTTGAAATGAGGAAGTGTGATGCCTTCAGCTTTGTTCTTCTTTCTCAAGATTGCTTTGAATATTTGGGGTCTTTTGTGGTTTCATATGAATTTATGTATTGTGTTTTCTGTTACTGTGAAAAATGCCATTGAGATTTGGATAGGGATTGCATTGAATCTATAGATCAGTGTGGGTAGTGTGGACATTTTAACAGTATTAATTTTTTCCTCAATCCATGAACACGAGATGTCTTTCCATTTATTTCTGTCTACTTTAAATCCTTTCATTATTATTTTAAAGTTTTTAGTGGACAAGTCTTTCATCTCCTTGATTAAGTTTATTTGTAAATATTTTATTCTTCTTAGTGCCATTATAAATGAGATTGTTTTTTTATTTCCTTTTTGAATTATTAGTTGCTAGCATATGGAAATACAGCTGATTTTGTATCTTACAATTTTGCTGAATTTGTTTATTAGTCTTCACAGGGTTTTTTTGGGTATAGCTTTGATAATTTTTGTTTGAGAGGCAGGCTAGCATTGAGGAAAGAACATGTGCTATGAGTTAGAAAGCCCTGAGTTTGAATCTTACTTTGAATTGACATATGATTCTAGGACCTTGAGTCACTAACCTCTCTAAGACTTGGTTTCATTATTCATGATACGGGGATGCTCCTTTTACCTACTTTTCTATTACATAGTGTTGTTTTGATGATTACATGAGATAATGAAATTGAAAACATCAGAACAGGGCCTGCCATTTCTAAAGCATGTGATGTGATCAGTAAATGGTATTCCCACCCCCTTTCCTGCTCAGTCTCACCTAGACCTGGCTTCCCCTAAAGACTTGGACCATTAATTTATCTCTCTTCTCCTCATTTCCAATTCAGCTCCCAGCAAAAATGCAGTTTCTTCAGTGCACCTGATCTTAACCACTTGTTTGTTAAAAGTGATATGGACTAAACTAAAACACAACAAGAGGAAAGGGACATACATTGTTTGCTAAACTGCTTGTTATGGTTGTTGCATATTAAAATAAGATGCTTATGGGGTGCCTGGGTGGCTCAGTTGGTTGAGTGTCTGATTCTTGATTTTGGTTCCGGTCATGATCCCAGGATCATGAGATCAAGCCCTGTGTCAGGCTCTGCATTAAGCATGGAGCCTGCTTAGGATGCTCTCTTTCCCTCTGCCCTCTCTCTAAAATTAAAAAAAAAAAAAAAAAAAGATGCTTGTTAGCTGACTCTATCTGTAATCGCAGGTGTAATGTAAATATCTCTTACAAAAGGATAACTTCTACTCAGTTTTCAGAGCTTCTCCTGTGTTTGCAGTTTCTTAAAAATAATAAGCCTAAAATAATCCTTATGCCAAGGAAACATATTTTGGGGTAGCAAATTCTGCTCCCCTACAGGTGGTTACTGCAAGGTTAGTAAATAATAAGTGACATAAAATGAATCTAAAAACATTAGGTAGCTGGATATTTGATGGGAAGAGGAAGCTTGGAGCAAATTCACTGAGAGAGGGAAATGAGTCTTGTATCAGAAGAACAGGAGAAGAGTGAGGAGACAGGAGGTCCGTAGCTGTCTCCATTGGTCAGGAGAAGTGAGAATGTTTCTGTGAGGACTAAGAGGTGATAATGCAGTTGGGAAGAAAGGGCTTATAACACTCATGGCTCTGTCATGGCCTTCATGGCTCCTGCTTATCTTTTTGAGACAAAAGCATATGCCTCCTTCTTTAATTTTTTCTAGGCCTCCAGAGTGTTCAGAGGGCAATTTGCTACCTTTCAGCTCCCTACTTCGAGAAGTCTCATGATACACTCAGCTCAAGGGTCAATGGGACTATATTTTGGAGAGGAGATTTCCCAAATTTCACAGGACTGAGAACCCCTTTCTGTCTGGTTTTCAGTACCCCATTTAGGTGAAAATGGATAAAATTAAACATTTAGCAGGCTTATTTCAGTTGCTGAGAAATGAGAGAAGTACTTTTCTTAGAATCAACAATAATTCAAAATGGAATAACTACATAATGTGTTTTGAAGAATATGGTGCTAGATAAGTGGTTTTGCCATTACCAGACCTTATCATATCACTCACATATAAATACGGAAAATAGCAGTGAGCAAAGGGGCAAATGTCAATTTAGAGGAAGATGTTTTTGCTTCCATAATGGGTCCTTTCTCCTTGGTGGAATTTACTACAAGCGCATCTCTCTGACTGAAAAAAACACACAAATCTATTGCTTCTTGGTCATCCATTCAGTGATGACGCAAAGTCATCCTTGGAAACTTCCAAAATAGGGGATGACCATAGACCTCCTGTCCATGGGCCTTTCCATATATACTTTCATTTTCTAACTTTCATTAAGAATCTGGAACCAGTGATTTTGAAGGCTTTAAGAACAATCACATTTTTGGCTATGTACTTTATAATCTTTATGTGAATTATTTTTTTCATCAATGATGTGACATTTTATTATTAGTATTTACTTCCAGTAATAGTTACAAAATTTATGGGAACTTTTCAATTTCTTCCATATAAAAGATGAAAGTGAAGAGGCTAGGAAGACATATTTTTTATTTTTCTATTTTCTTGGAATTTTATCATCCAAAGGTAATTGTACTGAACTCGAATCATTAAATATTAAATTTCTCTACTAACTATGTGCAGGATAATGTGGTGGAATTTGAGAGAATTTCATAGAAATATAGATAATATGTCCTCTGGTCTAAGCTAATCACTGTTAGATCAGAAATCCATAAAACAAGATACTAAAATACCAACTTTCCTCTTGAAAAAATATATTTCACTCATTTAATCTTAACAGTAACTTTATGAGGTAGGGTTATTATCATCCCATTTTATAAATGAGAGGCCTCAAGAGGTTAAAGTCGATAGTGGCAGAGCTGGGATTTGTTGGGGAGGAAGAATTTCCTCTGCCCTTCAAGATCCTTCTAGCTGAACTTAGAATCAAATTAATATGCAACAGATTAACAGGAAAAAATGAAATTTAATAGCATAAGTACAGGAATCCATATAGACATGAAAATTCCAAAGACAGTCAAGTAACATGAGGCTTATATGAGCTCAGGAGAGGGGTAGAGACCTGAGGATACAAAAGAAAGACCATTAGTGGGAAGGTAAAAAGAGATATTTGGAAAACCAAGGTGCCCTATTTTACAGATAAGTTTCTTAGGTAAAGAGGAATCTCTGTTAATAGCTCTCTTCTGGTCCCTGCAGGCAGTTGAGAGGGAGATAAAGACCTTTCCCCGAATCTGCTGGGTTTGGATTGCTTTTAACTCAAAATAATGCTCAGGTCAAGTGGCTGGTCTTGGAGTGAGTTGGCCTTGGTTCCTACAGATTCAAATCCAGGCAGTGTTCTCTACTGTCTAAACTTTTTACCACTCTGCAACACTCTCACTAAAAGAGACAAAATCCAAAACAACAATGACAACAACAAAGAAGATAGCAACCGAGATTTAATCAGTGTTTTGTTCTGGGGTGGGTTAGGAATCAGTACACTTTCAGGTGAATTTCATGTTCTATAGAATGTTAATGTAAGGGGAAACCAAAAACATCATCTAGTATAGTTCTACCACTGCTGGGTGAATAGTTCAACTTGACAGCAAATTTAGAGCATTGCTTCCACAAGTAAATGGACATTTCTAGTGGTAGACTAAGACTGCTTGCATTTCCTGAGAGCAACTTGAAAATTCATAGAGTTATTTTCATACGGGCCAGGGGAAGAAGCAACCCTGCTAAACAAATTTAAAAGGTGAATAAAAGTTTTTTGACCTCAGCACTACTGACATTCTGACTCAATCATTGTTTGCTGTGGGGAGGGTCCTATGCATTGTAGGATATTAGCAGCATCCCTGGCCTCTACCCACTAGATGTCAGTAGCACCTCCATTCCTTGTGACAACCAAAAATGTCTACAGACCTTGCCAAGTGTCCCCTGGGGGGCAAAATTGGCTGTTGAGAACCACTGGGCTAATAAGAGACAAAAATAAAATTGCCTCATGATTATATGCTTGTTGCTCCTCCCATTAAAATCCCTGTAAAAGCCCTCTTCTTTGCCTCCTGGGCTCCTGTTAAGACTCTCAGCTTCTCTCTTATAAGACTCTTTTCATCTCTTCTCTGTTCTTCCTTTTCCCAGGCCCCCTACCACCTCCTCTTAGGGGATATCCAGAAACTCTGATTTTCTCTTTTTTTCTTTTTTTAATGTTTATTTCTGAGAGGGAGAGAAACAGAGTGCAAGTGGGGGAAGGGCAGAGAGAGAGGGAGACACAGAATCCAAAGCAGGCTCCAGGCTCCGAGCTGTCAGCACAGAGCCCGAAGTGGGGCTTGAACCCACGAACTGCAAGATCATGACCTGAGCCGAAGTCTGACGCTTAACCGACTGAGCCACCCAGGCGCCCCGACTCTGATTTTCTCTTAATTTATTGTGCAGAGCAGTTCGTTCAGCTGTTTTTTAGAAGTCCAGGAAGTTGGGGCACTGTGTGTATAGGGGGATGGGGAGGTATGTAGGGATGTGTGGTTGTGGGGTGGATGTGTAATCTTCAATTCAAAATACCTCAAGTAGTCTCCCCAGAGAGCTGTATGTATTAGAAAGCAATCATGCCAGTCCTCCAGTAGAAGCCCCTGTGATTGTTAGAAGTTTTAAATAGGAAATCTTCCCCTACCACCTTTTCTTTACCCCTACCCATGGGGATTATGGAAAATGAGAGGGTAAATTACAGAGCCAGGGGCCCAATGCTCTGATTTTACAGGAGTTGTCTATAAATGCTATACATAATCAATTAAAACTTTCACCTCTTATTGATAAAATGTGTATATCAACCCGACATGAAGGGATGCAAACTTTCTAAAGTACAAGTAGATTATAATTAGTCAAATAAAATCATATTAAATATACTCTTATGTACTGATGTACAGAATACAGTTTTATGATCCCACCTTATTTTGATTTCTGCCAATAAGAAGAAAAAAATTTGGGGGCACCTGGGTGGCTCAATCAGTTGAGCATCCAACTTCAGCTCAGGTTATAATTTCACAATTCATGGGTTTGAGCCCCATGTCAGGCTCTGTGCTGACAGCTCAGAGGCTGGAGCCTGCTTCAGATTCTGTCTCCTCCTCTCTCTGATCCTCTCCTGCTTGCTCTCTCTCTGTATCCCTCTGTCTCTCTCTCAAAAATAAACAAACATTTTATAAAAAAGAAAAAAAAAGAAGGAAAGAAAAAAAATTTACAAGTATGTGGAATTAAAATTGACAGGCATTTTTGAGGAAGGTCTTTTTTTTCTTAAGAACTTTTTCAGAAATTATTGAGAGATGTTGGTTTTAGGTACCCTTTTTTTGTTGCATTAGAAATTTCTTTGTCAGTGGCATAAACATTGTAGAAAAAACATCTTTGGTCATGCTGTAGTCTAAAAACCAGGAAAACATTCTGTTTCTTAAGCTTCCATGTAAATAATAGTAATTTTATCTACTAATACATAATTCATCAGACTTGCCTTAAAATGTACAAACTGTCCTCTATTTTTCATGGACTTTTGCATCCTCTGATTCTTATTTTTGTCCTTTGAGGTAAAAAAATACCTCAAAGAAATGGCTGTCAAAGTCCAGGCTAGTACACTATGCTGATCTTTACTTTGACTATCTTTAGTAAAAAGTCTTTCTGATTTTAATTGCACCACCTGTTCCTTTTCTTTTAACAGTGGATTTCAACCATCATAAGAATGCTATTTGTTTGTTTACTGCCTACCCATTTTAAAGGATTTTTGCAATGTCTGAACTGCATGTTTAGCCATAAGGGAAAAACACCCTGGTATTTGTCTCTGTAAAAATGTATGTATAAATGTGTGTGTACATTGTTATTTTGTAATGCTAGCTTTGTTTTGACTTCACCAGTCTGAGATACAAACAATAACAGTTCAGAGTCTTTACCCAAAGTATAACATTTGGGTTCATACCTCCCAGGAAGTCTACCGTCCCCATACCCCCACTCTCAAACTTTTCAAAGACAAAATTAAAAATTTCTGTTTATCAAAAGAACACCCTAATTAAAGTTTTTAAAGACAAAATTAAATTGGTTAGATAATTGCTACACATACAATGCATAAAGGATTAGTATCCTGTATATATGAAGAACTTCTGCATATCAGTAAGAAAAAGACAAGTAACTCAGTGGAAAAATTGGTAGCTAATGCAAATGGGTATTTTACAGAAAAAGAAACATGTATGGTCAATAACCAAAGAGATGTTCAACTTCATAACAATTGGACTGATGAAAATCAAGGCTAGTGTTCATTATTTTGAACTTTATATATCACAGATATGTATGATAAAATGACTTAACACACATTTATAACAAAGGAAGAATAAACATAATATTCAAAATTATGTTTATTTAGAGAGGAGGCAGAATTATGGAATTGGGGAGGAATGCATATTCATATTGGTTGCATATTGGATGTAAGTTATTTGTAATGTTCTAGGTTTTTGGCTTGTTGATGGGTTCATTGTGCTTATTATATTATTTTAAAAAATAGATTATAGCCAGTTAGCTAGCTAGCAAGCTATACTTGGGCTATAGATGTTGATGGATTATAAGTCAAGGAGAATGATTCCAATTCTGAGCAACTGAGGTTCTTTAAAAAGTGAGTTGGGTTGGGTAGTAAACCTTTGTTAAAGACATTTCAAAAACTTGACATGGTAGAGGGCTTGCAGCTACGGGAACTAATATTAGGGTGGGGAAGGTTATGCTACAATAACAAACCTCTAATTCTCAAATCCCAGTGATCTGCTGTAAGAAAGGTTTATTCCTCATATCCACAATTTGCTCATTGTAGAGATCCAGGGACCCAAGTTGATGGAGGCTATAGTATCTAAAATACTCTGACTCCTTGATTGTCACAGAAGGGGGAGAAAATGCTGGAAAGTCTCAAACATGTAATTCAATCCTATAGTTTGAAAGTGACCCATGTAATTTATGCTCCCAGATTATGATTACAACAAATGTTAGGACCTTGACCAACTGCCCAGAAGGAGAGAAGAAATATATTTATGTAAGCACTAGAAGTCTTTAACAGATCTGATTTCAATAGAGATAGAATGGCAATGATTTCATGTCTACATGACAAAGTATGACAGACTGAGGTAGGAGTTTTAAAGTTGTGATGCCCATGCAACACATCTCCAGGGATTCCCAGGAATACTTGGGCTAGGCATTGAAATGAGGAAGATGCAGATTTTATACTGACCGCTAGAAACAGGGATCAGAAAATTGAGGATTATTATTAACGTGAACACATTTGAATCGGAGGCAAGTAAAACTCAGGGAAACACCTGTTACATACAGAATGTTTCAATTCATATGGATGCAAGTGTTTCCTTTGGCTCCCATTTCTCTCATCGTGCCCCAGGAACAATGTTAGATTGGGGCTGCCTTTGAGGTCACCAGAGTATGTGTACAATCCTTCAAACTTTTAGGGGGCTAATTGAAGGGATGCTGAGAATTCAGTGTAAAATCAGGACTCCTTTATCTTGCTCATTTTCTTTTCTTCAAGAATCCTCTGACATTTTTGCAATTGTGATACTACAAATATTCTTAGAGTTGGACATGTTATAAAGTGTATTCTGGCACTAGGCTCCCACTATCAAAATCTGCTGTGGAAAATATTTGTTTGGCTTCTCCCTGGGTGTACTGCTGTAGAAGTCTCATTCATCACTTCTCTCCCTGCCTCTTTGGCAACTGGCTCCTGGGCAGAGTATAAGCTATGCTTATATGTGAGCCAACTCAGAACATAGACAATAAAATGGATTCCTCAGTATTGATGACCTCATGTGAGTTCTGCAGCCTAACACCCTGGAATCATCCCAATGCAGGCCAGCCTTTTTTTCTCTCTCTGTTCCTACAGACTCTGGGATTCTTTTTTATTGCTGCCAAAGCATATTCTACATTGAGAAGTCTGCAGGGTGGGATGCCATCTCCCAGATCTCTTCCAGGAAAACACAATAATGTAATTGCCACTTAAAGACTATACAGAAAATCACTTCAGGAAAAGAGACCAGGGATAAAGAAAAGAAGTATTGGGAAGTTTCTAGAATTGATGTTACATTTGTCAGTTTTCATTAGGAGAAACAGAACTACTAGGAAATTTGGTATATATAAAATCTCCTTGTGTGTGTATACCCACACACAGATACAGACAGACAGACAGAAACACACACACACACACGCGCGCGCGCGCGCGCACACACACATCCTCCTATATATATTTAAGGGCTTTATTACAGAGATGTGATTTGACACAACTGTGGAAGCTGGTTAAGCAGTCTTTGTAAGGCTACTGTTATTACATCTGATGCTAAAATTTGAAGTCTGCAGGGCAAGCATTCGGGAAGGGAGAATGGATGTAAGTTTGGGCTGAAACCCCACCGGACAGAAACCCATGTCAGTTCTCGTTGCCCCTGACCTCGTTGTTAGTGTGGGTATACTGCAGAAGCCAGGGTGTTTCATCATGCAGCTAAACACACACCTGGATCATAAGTTAGAGAAGCAGAAAGAAGACCCTAGGGGAAGGTGAGCAGCTGTAGCCAATCAGCTGGCCAGAGACAACCTGTGTGAGCTACAAAATGGCTACTGCTTCTCTTCTGCTCTCGAATTCATAAGAGTTTCTCCCATGGCCCACCTTAAGGAACATACAGGGAAGGAAAATGTAGAAATGTAGTTCAGCCTAGCCAGGTTGAAAAATTACAGTGCCACCACAACCAAATGAATCCCCTGATATGAAATCTCTGGTTTTATTGATTGAAGATACCAGAAGCAACCCTGCCCTCAGGTTCTCTTTCATTCTCCCTGGAAGACCTCAGAAAACATCTTTGAGCTTCTGGACCACCTATACTTTTTTGTTTACAGGACTGTACTTTCAAGCATGAAAGATTAGTTAGAACTACACAATAGGGTCTTCCTATACTTAGAACTGGTGACTTTCTTCTATTTGACCTCCTGCCACACATAAACAAGACAATGTTAACTTCATAATAGTTTAACATCTGTTGTGCTCAGTTATGTGCCAGGCACTGTGCTGGGTGCTTCAGGAAACAATGATGAACCAGGCCCTTGAGGAACACACTGTGTAGTGGTGGAAATAGACGCATAAATAGAAAGTCATGCAGTATGGTCAATGCCAAGGTAAAGGAATGCAGGGTGTGCTGTGGGAGTAAGGGGAAAGGGCAATCTTGGGTTTGAGATGTGGATCTTAAAGAATGAGTTTCTTTGCCAGGCAAAGAAAAGTGCAATGTGTATAGCAGGCTAAGAGACGTCATAAGCAAAGGCCCTGAGGGTTGAATCAATAGATACTTGATGGAAATTCTTAGAAATTAAAGTATCATGAGCATAGAGTGGATAATAGGGAGTGGCAGAAAATAAGCCAAGTCATGGTTACTGCATTTGCTATTCTAAGGAGCTTGAACATCATTGTTTGGAGACACTGAAGTGTTGTACCTGTATGTTCAACAGAAAATCCTAATATAATAGTGTAAACAGGAAAACAATTGTGAGAAGTTGGAGGAGAGTCTATAAAGTTTCCTCCAGACTGAGAAAACACTTTCAGACCAGAAAACAAAGGAAGCCGCTCCGTACCATTTACACAGAGTTGTATTCAGGGTAACTTACTAACGAGGGATTGAGCAAACTATGCAGGCAGCACACAGCTATTCTCTGCCCCCATTTCCCACCCAATATGGACCTTAATCCCCAGCTTTTATGGAGTGAGGGGCATGGTAGTGAGGTCACAGAGTAGTTCTCTGCAGTGGCACCATCTGTGCGCCAGAGGCTCTCTACTAGTCATCTGAAGTGGGGCCTTCTGTGCACCACTTTAGGGAAGATCAGAACAAGCCTTCCCACATTCTGGTCAGGGCATACATTAACCTCCATGGGGCCTGGAACATGTAACCCCAAGGAAGGTCATTTCACATCCATGAATAAGAGAGAGACAACATTGTCAGCACTCCTTCAGGAGCTCATTCGTTTTCTGCAACAAAAAATTTGAAGGTGGGAAACCTGGGTATGGTATGGCCGCAGAACCATGTTAACCTTGATTTGGGCTTTTTCTGTTTCCTTGCTCTGAAAACCTTAGTGTCATCCCCACTGTCCTAGGATGGCTGTTGCTACACCTCCAAGATTCATGTCCATATTCATATTTATATCCTCATGGCTTCTGGCTCTACCTCATTGGCCAGAACTTAGTTGGATGGCCTCACCTAGCTGCTGGGGCACTTGCACATGGGATCTCTCTGGACCCCTAATACTTACCTACACTCTCTTTCTCGTGCTGCACCATATCCTTTACCTTGAACTAAAAGCCTTATGTGACTTCTTTGTGGAGTTTGATGAATCTTTTCAAGTATGTGAAGTTCTTACCATGGCCAGAAAGCCTCCACGATCTTGCTGCCCGGTACCTCTCTGACTCCCATTTCCTTCAACTTCATCTCCCTTTCTCATTCTGCTCTAGTCCCCTTGGCACTCTGTGCTGGATCATACCCAGAAGGCTCCACACTTATGTCTTGGTATTTTGTTTCTTTTGTCTAGAACTCTCTTAGGTATCTATAGGGCTCCATCCTATCCTCCTGAAAAGTCATAAAGACCTTTCCAGACTATACCTTCCTTTCTAAAATGTAATCATGCCCCTGTTACTTTTGATTCCTTTGACTACCCCCTACCCCACCCCAGCGCCCCACACTAGAATGTAAAATGCACAAGAGATTTTGTTTTTATACCTGGAATGGTGTCTGACACAAAATAGATGCTTAATAAGTGATTGAGAAGGAATAACCAAATAAAGAGGGAGGTGGAGGTCCAGCTGGGAACGGAGGGGCACACAGCCCATTTGTTACCTGGGAAAGATTTCAAAAGAAAAGCAAGAATTAGGAGCTACTGGAGTTGGGTACAAAGGAAATGTAGCATGAGCCAGGAAGGGGAGGAGGTAGTTCAAAAGCATGAGTATTGAATGTCCTCCAGGAGAAAGCTTAGATCAGTAAACAAAATTTTATGTTGATGTTGAATATAAGCTGAGAGGTTGAATAGACTCCTGATTGGGGTTTTCTAGGGTTTACCAAACATCTCAGTGTATTTTTTTTTTTTTTTTAGTTTATTTTGAGAAAGAGCATGAACCAAGGTGGGGCAGAAAGAGAGGGAGAGAGAATCCCAAGCAGGCTCCACCCTTCCAGAGCAGAGCCCAATGTGGGGCTTGAACTCACAAACTATGAGGTCATGACCTGAACTAAAACCAGAGTCAGCCACTTAATCAACTGAGCCACCCAGGTGCCCCTCAGTGTATTTCTAATTAACCTGAAATGTTGCTAATGATGTGTGTATGTGTTCCATTGACTTTTTTGGAACATTAGATATGAATTTGGTCTTTCCTTTAACATAACCCCTATCCATGTAGCTTGAAAATTGATTCTGTAATTTGTAATGAAGCTTGTGTTGAACATATAGACAGAGAAACTTAGATCAACGCAGATCACTGTGTTTCTTGTTATTCACAAAGGGACACCTTCCTATCTTCTGCTAGGAGGGGTGTGTGTGTGTGTGTGTGTGTGTGTGTGTGTGTGTTTAAGCTTGTGGTGAGAAAAAACAGAGAGGAGGAATATATTGAAAATGAAGAGAATAAAATATAGAAAAGCATATAAAATAAGTATATTCTTGCAGATAAAAGTTAACACCTTTATAAAAGGGAGATATTTTTTTCCACTTTAAAATATCAGATTCATTTCGACAAGACAGAATCGATGCATGACTATAAAATAGTTTATCTCCAGTTTTCCAGAACTCTTAAGGTGACCTGATAAAGTCAGATAGGAAATCAAAGAGGTTGAAATAATTTCCACCAAATATTAGGCATCTCTTGGGATGTTTTGTTCTGTTTTGCTTGGGAATAAATAGTGTTTTGTTTTGTTGGTTTCTTTTTTTTTTTTTTTTTTTTTTTGGCTTCTTTGCTTGTTAATTTACACTTATTTGTCTTTAAATTGATGATATATGCACATGATAGAACATTCAAAATGTACAGAATAGAATAAAAAAGTAGACTCCTTACCACACTCCTCCCACTCTCCACCTACACCCAGTTCCCCTCCTTGGAGACAACCTTGATTACCCAGTATGCATGCTTTACTGAACCTTGCTTTTTTCACTTAATTATTTATTTTGGAGATAGTTCCATATCAGAACATAGAGACTTAGGTCTTGCTTTTAAGAACTGCATAGTGTGTGTGTGGGGGGGAAAGAATTGCATAGTGGGATTATGAATTTTAATAGGAAAGGTACTTCTTTCTTCACCTAAGGAAGAGATTAATGCTTAGCTTAATGAAGATGCAATCATTGATATGAGGAATTAAGATCTCACGGGGAGAGATTTTTAACTGAGTGAACTTCTGAAGGAGCCTTCCAAACTCTTCTAGAAATAGCCAGATAAAATACAGGACATCCACCTGGTTAAATTTGAATTTCACATAAACATATAAGAATGTGTCATGCAGGGGTGCCTGGGTGGCTCAGTTGGTTAAGCATCCAACTCTTGACACTGGCTCAGGTCATGATCTCACAGTCATGAGATCAAGTCTCTTGTCGGACTCTGTGCTGAGCATAGAGCCTGCTTAGCATTCTTTCTCCCTCTGTCCCTGACCCTCCCTTGCATGCTCTCTCAAAATAAATACACTTAAAAAAAAGAATGTGTCATGCAATATTTGGAAAATACACAAAAATATTTGAAATTCAGTTGGAAATATTTTTACTCGGCAATGGTTCATTGTTTATCTGAAATTTAAACATAACTTGGGGCACCTGGGTGGCTCAGTCGGTTGAGCGTCTGACTTTGGCTCAGGTCATGATCTCGCCGTCTGTGAGTTCCAGCCCAGTATCAGGCTCCGTGCTGACAGCTCAGAGCCTGGAGCCTGCTTCAGATTGTAATTAAGCCAAGTTAAATGTCTTATTGGAAAATTAAATATCGACCTTGTAGATTTCATATTTTGTTTTCTTATAAAGCCCTTTGGGAAACTAAAAGTCAGTACAGTGTGATTCAGAATGAACCACATATAGTTTGTTTTCCTCAGACTCAAATAGATGCACAATCTTCTCTAATGTCACCAGCTCTGATTTCTTACTTTATTGTTGCTCATGGGTATTCTCCCAAGACATCCCCCACACTAATGTGCTGTTCCTTCTCATCTAAATCTAATAACACCCTGGTGATTCCATCCAACTTGGAAGTAGTGACTATTCTGCAGTTGAGAAATGTCTTCTGGAAAGAATTTGGAGCTCAGGTATATACTTGTTCTTGGCTTCTATGTCTACTGATGGGAATTTATTTCTCTTCATATTAATAAAAATAATATCCCAAGGATCATGGAAAGTATTGTCTAACTTTGAAAGGCACCACATTTTGAAGAAAAGTAGTCTTTCAAAATTTTTATTGACTGTTTTAAACAAAAACGGTGTGCACTACTTGGCCACTGCGAGTCCCCAGAGATTGGAGTGTTATTCTATCCATATCAGTGTTTCCTTGTAGCATTAAAATGCAAGGAGTTAATGATTGCATGCTTAACTATTGGAGGGAAATGTAATGGTGTCAGTTTCCCTTGAAATGAAACGAATCAAAAAAGGAAATAGGATAGATTGATGGGTGGATAATATGTACTGAAGCAAATAGAGTATAATATTAATGGTAAAATCTAGATGGTAGGTATTCACTGTAATATCCTTTCAACATTTTGTATGTTTGAAATTTTTCATAATTAAATGTTGAGGAACAAAATTCAAGCAGTGTGTTCTAAAGGACTAGAGAGACTGGTATACCTAAAGGTGTGTTTATACTGTAGGTAAGGAAAAATATATTTCCCTCTACCCTTCTAGATTCTTGGCCAAGACTCCCTATAATAAAAGATATCAACAGGAGAAACACAAAAATTTAATAACATGTATAACTCCTGTATACATGGGAGATATCCAGGAAAACAGAGTAACTCCCTGAAATGTCCCACGCCTTCATCACGTTAAGTATCATCTTCAGTTAAAAACAAGGGTGGGGGGCAATTATAGGAGATAATCAGGCAAAGCACAGGAAGCTAGGGTAAGAGTGTTATGCACATTACATCTATGTCTTCTCAATTGATAAGAATTTCTGGAACTTTAGAGTCATCTTTTTCTTCTTGGTACAGAGAGGGAGACCCCCTTACAAATGGAGATTTCCTTCATAAAAGTAAATGTCTCTTACAAAAGGATAACTTCTACTCAGTTTTCAGAGCTTCTCCTGTCTCTACTGTTTCTTAAAAATAATTAACCTAAAATAATCCTTATGCCAAAGAGACATGTTTTGGGGTGGCAAATTCAGCTCCCCTTCAATATAGAGTCATCTTGGGCCAGTACTTCACTTCTCTGTGCCTTGGTTTCTTAATCTGTAAAAGCCTACTGCATAAGGTCATGGATTCTGTGAGACAATCTGCATAAAACACCATAGTGCCAAGTTCATGATGTTCAGCTAATGTTAGCTGCTGTGAAGATGACGAAGATGGAAAGGTTGGTCTATAAGATGCATCATGGCCCAAAAGGAAGATGTGATGAAAATATATTAATGGAGAGAGGTTCAGTGTAAGCAATAAATGGGGGGGAAAAGGAAAGGAAAATAAAGAATGAAAGGTCAGAACACAGAAGGAAGGTGTGCATGAAGTCATGGAGGAGGCTGGCCTGGTTGTGTTTTGGAGAGTAGGATTAGACTTTAATTCATTTGGAACTAAAATACTTCTGTCATATTCCTTGTAATGGTAGACTCAAATGCTCAAGCTGGGTAAGAAAAAAAAAAAAGCCCCAAATGTAACTGGAAGCTGCCCTGGTTTTTGAAGACAAGATGTAGAATTTGAATGAATTCTTTTGTGGCTGGTCCTAGGATAAAAAGAAAGAAAATAAAAATTAAACATAAGAATAAACATGCTGGGTGGAAATCAATTTCATAATTTAAAACCAGTTTGAATACCCAGGTTTTTCCACCATTTAAAAAGTTCCCCTTAAAAAATCATTGGTTTCATTCTTCTGCACCTTGTTCACCGGTACCCTTCTCTCCCCTCCCACCCCACCCTCTACTTCTATTTCTTAGTTACAAGGTACTAAAACAAGGCTTCCCTTCTTGCCTAGGGCAAAATGCCCTTTCCTTCTGCAGAGACCAGCGGTCTTGTTTTTGTTTTTTGTTTTTTTTTTAAATCTCTGTGGTGTCTTGAAATCATTGGAGATGAGAAGGGCTGACAGATGCACTTGAGTGCAGGACTTTTGGGCACAGAAGCCTAGTAAAGCCTTAAAACTCTGTCCACCTCCCCCTCACAATAGCTCCAGAGAGAATGGCAGGAGCTGGCAATGATGATAGTGTTGCACCAACCTCTTGTTGCCCAAGCCAGACTCCATCCACCATTTAAACCACAATAAACAATTTGGAAATTTAATTTCCATCGGAGGTTAATCTTGTAGAATCCAAATATTTTAATAGATCCCGAAAATAAGATTTTTTTTTTTTGCTATTAAAAAATATACAAGTTGACTTTCTTAGAACCATTAGCAACTCAGCATACCTTACTAGATTTCTGTGTTTGCTGGCCTGTTATTACAAGGGGAGATTCATAGTATTTCTTCTGTGGCACTCTAGCAAGATGTTTATTTCCCTTGTAAATATAGAGAACATGCTTCTTTTGGGTCTTTGAATACTCAGTTTTATAATTAAGTGCAGCTTTATGTATATTTTTTTTAATCCTTTGTAGGTTGGTTAACATAATTTTGAGCTTCTTACATAACGGGCCTAAGCCAAAAAGAAAAAAAAAATAAAATTAAAGTGTATAAACACTTTACTTTCTTCTGGCATATTGAGAGGGCCACTCTGTATAAATGTATATATTTGGCCTGGGTTAAAAGTAAGTTCTAGATGCATCCAGAGAAGGAACAAAGACTATCATTGTTTCAGAGAATTAAGAAAGAACTTGGTGCTATATTCATAATCCTTCTGATGAGGTTTTGGGGTGATGGTGAGGTTCGGAGCCGACAGCCAAGAACAAATTCTTGAAGATGTCTTTGATGCAAAAAGGTGATTTTATTAAAGCAAGGGGACAGGGCCATGGGCAGAAAGAGCTGCACTGGCTATTGATAAGATTGCCTTTTTCTTGTAATTTACTAAGATATTTGTAGACTGGTGGAGACTCTTAAACAGTTTAACCATTTGTTTTCTGTCCTTTCCTTTGTCCTTGGGCAGCCTGGAGTGCCTGAAGAATATCACACATATCCCACCTTGGGGAGGGGGAGGTAATGCTAGCTTGTGCTTGGCCCTCAGCTTGCCTTATGGGCCTTCATCCTATCCCCCCTGAACAATTTTGAACCTTAAATCTTTAAGGTTGCTGAAGGTAGAAGGTCTCATCTTCTGTAGCTTCTTCCTGCTGAGTAGGGATGTAGAGATGTCCCTACCTATGGGTCAATATTAATCAGTTGGGGAACATATAGGGGAGTTACAAAAGGCAGAGGCAGCTGAATCCAAGGTAGACAGTGTGTATGAACCTCCTTGAGTAGAACGGATCATCTATTGGCTTGAAGTTATTGTAGTGATGGAGTCTTAGCACCAGGCAGAGAGACATGGGAGAAAAGAGCAAAACATAATTACAATAACTTGAAAGATAAGCCCAAATAAAAGTCCTTTGATAGTTGACAAAAATCCTCTAGTCCAGGAGTTTAACCGATCACTAAAGGAAAGAGATTGTTTAAAGCATCAAATCGAGTATTCATGTCAGTAATCTAGAAGTATTTTCGTGGTAATCTGGAGTGTATACACAGCATTTTGTTTTTATGAGAGCACAAGTTCCACCTTGTGCAGCACTTAAAACATTTAATGCTATTCTATTTTGTAGAACTGTTTTATGTATTTGAGTTATTTTAATATTTAATATTATATAATAAGTATTTAACGTTTAATATATATTTAATAATATATCAGTTATATAATATACTCATATTATTATATAATTTAATAATATAATATTAATAATATTTAATAATATAATAATATAATGTTATTGAGAGTCATTGAAGGCCTTAACTCTGTAACAGGTGGTATATAGCCATCATATAGACTCTGTTTTGTTTTGTAATAAATCAGGTAATTTATAAGAGGTGCTTTTATAGAAACAAGAAACATATAGATTAATGATTAGAGAAAATTACAAACTCAGTGTCTACCAGTGTTGCGAGTGAGGAGATGTTTAGATGTCAGGATTGAAACATCCTCAGATGGAGTGGGAACAGACAGCAAGAATCAGATGGGTTTTTCTGGTTTGCAACTCAAATGTCTGTGGTGATCCTTTTGAATGGCCCCTTGTAAGAAGGAATTGTCGGTATAAATTGGGGAAAGGAGAATGAAAAAGAAAGGTACAACCACATAAGAGAAGTTTGCGGTCTTCTACAGGTTCACAGGAATAAGAAGGCACTTTAGTTCACTCATTGATTTCCTGTGAAGGAGGTGCAGGTTTTATTCCAGATAAAAGAGCCCATGGAGAGTGCCCCTCTAACTTTACTGCAGTGGGAGTGCATAATATGACCCAGTAGGGGCCCTTCCATTTTGGAATTAAATCCCTTGCTGTACTAGACTTTTAACTAGGTCTCCTGGGTTTATATGGATTGGGTAGGTTTCCAGTAATTGTCAGATCAGGTTTAGGGAGGATATGATTTGCATATTTAGAGACTTCTGAATTAACCCGGCCTCAAGTGAATAATTTAATAAAGCAATATAGTTTATCTGTTGATAGGTCTACAGTGAGAAAGACCTTTGGTATATAATTGTTGAGGGAGTCCATCCTATTTTCTAGTTGTTCAAATAATCACATGTTCATGGGGTCCTGTTACTATCTGCACAGAATAACAAGCAAGAAGATTGTCCACACCTATGCTATGGTGACAGTTTTTCTGAAGTTTACCTCAAGTTGTCTAGTTTAGGCAAACAACATTTAAAGACAGTCAGAATTTGGGGTGCCTGGGTGGCTCAGTCATTTAAGCGTCTGACTTTGGCTCAGGTCATGATCTCATGGCTCATGAGTTCGAGCCCTGCATCGAGCTCTGTGATGACAGCTCAGAGCTTGGAGCCTGCTTTGGATTCTGTGTCTCACTCTCTTTCTCTGCCCCTCCCCTGCTCACTTTCTGTCTTTCTCTCAAAAATAATAAACATTAAATAAAAATCCTTTAAAAAATTTAAAAAAAATTTAAAGACAATCTGAACTAAAATTGAACATCCATAAAGGTGCATTATTGAAGCAGTTTTCTCTCTAAAACCCCTCATTTCCAGAGATAGCCAAATGAAGACTAATTTGCTTGAAAAACAAATTCAGTTTTAACAAATTTAGTCTGATTATTTACATAAGCTCAGCAAGAATGGTGATTGATCATATAGATCTTTTAAACTTTGCCTTGCTGGAACTTTTTATAAGGAATCTAGATTGAACTTTTTTTTTTTTTTTTTTTTTTTGAGAGACAGAAACAGTGCGAGCAGGGGAGGGGTAGAGAGAGAGGGAAACACAGAACCCAAAGTAGGCTCTAGGCTCTGAGCTGTCAGCACAGAACCCGACGTGGGGCTCTAACACATGAATGCGAAATCATGACCTGCACCAAAGTCAGACGCTCAACCAGTTGAGCCACCTAGGTGCCCCTAGATTGAACTTCTTAGTAGCCTCTCCAGGCCAGAAGCTAAGTCAAGTACTTGCCGTCAGACATGCCTGCCATACCTGTAAATTAGAGCGAATTCCTCTTCACGAGGTTCCCTAGATATCGAGGTTCCTGCACCTGCCAGGAAGTGACATTCTTTACTCACCTGGTGAAGCTGCTGGGAACTCTGTAAACAAGGTATCAAGCCAACATTTCCAAGGGGCTTTATTGGCATCATGCTTCATAAAGTCAGCCTTAGTTCTTTAAAGCTGTATGGTCATATCTGAGTCTATGAATGTCACTCTCAAAAATGACGTTCCAGTCAAAGCCTTGGTAAAATAACCAGTATTCCAATGGTGCCCTTATTGAACTTATGCAAATAACTGTAATTGCCATGAAAGAAAAAATACTCACTGAGAGTTTTTGAATTCCAGAGGGTTTAAGTAGAGAGAAAAGTTAAATGCTTCAATTTGTTTACAAATGAATACTTTATCACATTTTTGCATGTCCTAGATACCTTAAAAGAAAGTTCTTTAATCTGAAAAAGCAAACATTCAATAACCAGGAATATTTTTAACAACAGTCACAAAACTGTAATCTTCCTCAGTTCACTTAGTCCTATGTTCCTAATTCTTGTTCGGTTTGAACGCAGCTTTTTAAAAAGTTCTAGAAATTTTTACTCATTTTAGTTTTAGGATTTTAAAGATGCCAAATACCTGTCTTTGTCCTAAAGGTTCTTTTTATAAATCTCCTTAAAGATGAAATACGTTTTGTAAGAGAATAAGTACAATAATTATAAATTACAAAACTCAAAAATGGACATGGTGAACAATCTGATGAGAGTTCATTATGATGAAATTGACAAGGTAATTAGGTATTTCTGTGACACTAAAATTTTGATAATCAGAATATCAAGTGATGACCTTATTACAAAAACATATTAAAACTTTAGGAATCGCACTTATATTTGATCAGTTACAGCATTTACCCAAGCAGTTACAACCTAAGGTTTACCATTATTTGACAGTGCTTTCCAAGTAATTTAAGATCTCAAATAAAAAGGCCTAATTGGTCAAAAAGACTTCATTTACAATTTAAACCTTGGGAAAATTTGTTTAAAACCTTAGAAAGTTATAGAGTACATCCTAAATAAGATCACAGATTATTACAAATCTTAAAACTTTAAAGTATTTATTCAACCAAGATGGCAATAAGAGATTTCAAAAGCAAATATGTCCAGTTGTATAGTTGTTAGCAAAACTTGGCTTCGTTAACATTGAGAAGTTTTAGCTAAGTAATCAAAACCTGATAAAGACAAAACAGAAGCTTTGTTTTTCTCAGCAGACAAAAGAGGAGAAACCTTTGCATTTTATTTTATTTTTTATCAAGAGCAGATCAACAATCCAAGAAAACTTTTTTTTTTAACATAGAGAAAAACAGAATTTTAATCTTATACCAGTGCATTTTTAAAACCCATTCATTGCAACCTTAGTACATCCTGACCAGACCTAAAATTCCTTTCCAAAGATTTCCCTTCACAAACCTTCTACAACTTTTCCTTTGCCTTCAAATTTTGTCCCAAGCCATTTCTCTTCAAACAACCAATCTCATTTAGGACAAAATTACTTCCTTTTACCTTCAATAAAAATGTATTTTCATTCCTTATATTTTTCTTATAGATCTCCTACATACATACAGGGTTGCTTTTCTTATTTCCATCAGTCTAAATTACATTTAGCAGAATTTTAACTCTTAGAAACCTTAGTCTCCAGTGAAAACTAAATAGTAACCAATTGTGAACTGTTACATCAGAATTCCTTAGATGGCAAACTTATGAACCAATTAAGCACAAAGCATGTTTACCAATGGATCCAAATATCCTTAATTTCTCTATGATAAAAAGTCAAAAGTGCAAAGCTGCGTTTAGTAATCAGTGCTTTAGTATTTTATCTCATTAGATATCAAATGAATTCAATCCTATTTATCATGGAAGCAAAACTTGAAAGTTTCAGGTTACCAAAGACTGAAAGCTGTCTTAACAATTGCCCATGAAAACCTTGAGAAAGAATTAACCATCATTATAAGTCATCTTTTGCTAACAATTTGGAACAGAGATAACCTGAGATTATTTGACCTTTAGCAAACCGAGGTAGAATAAAAGTTTCATATTTAATGCTGATAACTCGAAGACACGTCTGTCTTAATTAAGCCAACAAAGTTAAATTAGTTTAAATACTGAATATGTTCCACTTGGGTCCACTTAAGACAATTTGTTACCTATTGTCAATTTTTCCTGGGACATCAGTGGGGGGGATCTGAAGTGAGTAGTCCAAGTAGGTGTGCTTTGCTCCTTGATACCGAGGGTGGGAGAAGGAGTCCATGGTGCCTGAGGTACCTAGGATGATGTAGAAGCCAGTTAAGGCAGAAGGCAGGAGCCAGGGGAGGGCAGAAGAGTGAGGTGCCAGCAGAAGGCAGAGAAGGATGATTCCTGGTTTTAAACCTGGTCAGCTCAGAAAGAGGAACAGACGCCATGTTTGGTGTTTTTTTTTTGTTTTTTTTGTTTTTTTTTTTTTAATCACCAAAGTGGTAATATGCAGTCCAAGTCAGGCTGGAGAAGACTGGGAATTTCCCCAAAACAAATGCAGTTTCGGCAGCTGCCCCCCACCATCACCCAAAACCCCAACACTACCACCACAAAGTAGTGGTCTCTTCTCCCAGGTGAGAAGAGGATCCCCTTTGCCTCTAACAAAGGTTTTTTTGTTTTGTTTTGTTTTGTTTTTAATTAGCTAACTGTACAGGTGATGGGGGTTGGAATGGTGGGGGTTTGGAGCTGACGGCCAAGAAATAATTCTTGAAGGTGGCTTTGGTGCAAAAAAGGTGATTTTATTAAAGCATGGGGACAGGACCCGTGGGCAGAAAGAGCTGCACTGGGGTTGTGAAGAGTAACTGATTACATACTAAGGACTTGAGGGAGGTAAAGTCAAGAAGTTTCATAAAGGGCTTTCCATATGCTAAAGAAGACTCACAGATTACTGGAGGCCTAACTATTGTCAAACTAAGGTTGTTTTTCCCTCTAGCAAAGCATTATCCTTAAGACAGTAGGAAGTTCCTGGAGATTAGGCTATGGATAAGATTGCCCTTTTATTGTAATATTACTAAGGTATTTGTGAACTGATGGAGACTCTATCAGTTTAACCATTTGTTTTGTGTCGTTTCCTTTGTTCTTGGGCAGCCAGGAGTGCCTGAGGAATATCACACATATCACACCTGGGGGCGGGGGTGGTAGGTGGGTTTTAGCTTGTGCTTTGTCCTCAGCTTGCCTTGTGCTCCCTCATAATGGGGAAGGCCTTACTCTTTAACTTTGGGCTTATCATTTATATTGGGCAGTTACATTTTCCATTGTCTTAGGGTTGTGAAATTACCCACAGGGAGAAATTTTCAGAATGTCCAGACTATGTGGCTTTTATTGCCAGAGGGAGTGGGTGTTGTGGTTTTCTTTGAGTTGGATCTTATGACTCTTTTTATGACTTGCTGACTTTTAGGTTAAGGGTCAGCCTAAAATCAAAATCGCTTTACTTTGGTTGATTTGTCTCCCTAGTCACCTTTCCCTGTTGCCTCACCAGTACCCAAAATGTAAGTGTGAGGAGTGTTCATCTTTGTAAGGTCTGGGATTTGGTTGAGACCTTCAGTTGTCCAGGAAATCTATGTGGAATCCTGCAACTCCCTGCAGGAAGGAGCAAGTTCTTGCTCTGTTACCTTGCTTCTTTCCAAGATAATAATAAAGGCATGTCCTTACTGGCTTGTCTTACTTTGCCAATTTTGGAGTTACCTGGGGGGTTATGTAATTCAATATATTTTTATATTGAAAATAAGGACAGCTAATTTAGGTATGACAATCATCAAAAGACTACTTGAACACTTTTCACTAACGTGTGTAGTTGAGCTTAAAAAAATAAACTGTGGTTTGTATATAGACATAAAATCCTTGTTTTGCATACACCCTTGAGTATGTAATTACATACATACATGCATGGCTCTGAATTTAAAAAGGAACATGTACCAGGATGTTAGAATACAGTCAACTGTAGGCAAAGGATAGGAAATTAGTATGAAGAATCAGGGACCAGAGAGATAGGTAAATAAAAAATGTGTTCATATTCATTTTAAAGAGGGTACTTGTGTGAATGGGGATAATATATTGAGAGAAGCTTAATTAACTAAGGCTTTGAAGTAGCAGAGATATTTAATGAATGTTTGGCATACTCAAAATTGATTGAGGAAGTCTTCTCTCATGAAAATTTCTTGGGAAATCATACTGTATCCTTAAATAAATGAAATTCCAAGGAAAAGAATCATATAATGATTGAGATTTTCAGTGCAACTTATTGAGTAACACCCATGTGGGGGTTTGGGGGGAAATGTTATTTCTCTCTGACAAATATATCTTGTCATTTCCAAAGAACTCTGAAAATGGGGTTCTCGTCCTCAGCTACTTCAACCTTAATGGAGGAAGAGATGAGATGGGTAAATAACCAAAATAATGCAGCAATGGTTACATTTAATTTGAAATCACTTATGCTAATTATAAAGGTGGGTTAGAATGAAAGTTTGTATAAAACAAGAGGAAAATTTCCTGGAAAACAATGTAGATATGATCTGCTTGTGAATTTTATGCCTTACATAGATTTGTAAATAAGAATAAGAGTTTTGGGTTGTTTTTTTTTTAATAAAATGAGAGGGAAAAATCCAAGCTACACACTACATAAAGATTTGTTTATGGGGAGCCAGTACTCATTGTTGTTTAAATGTTTCTTCCAGTTTTAAGTTCTATGGTGTTCCCACATTACATTCAGGATGGAATGTGAATATTTGGTGGCATATTGTGCCCTGGGTTATGGAGCCCTGCTTAGCCTTCACCATTTTCTCCTTACACTGAAGGTTAGAGCTACATTGAACACTTAGCATTCCCTAAGGGTGCCATGTTCTCTCACTGGTGCTGTGTTGACATGGGTTGTTCCTGCTGCCCGGAAACTTGTGTCCCTTCTTCTTTTCATGAATGCTGTCTCATTTTTCAAGACACATCTCACCCTACAGATTTTGATGATTTTGGTTTTGAATTTTTTACTAAGCCATTTTTCTTTTGATCCATTTTTTAAATTTATTATTTTTTAAAGGTTTATTTATTTTGAGAGAGACAGAGAGAGCATGCAAGCAGGAGTGGGGGGAGAGGTTGAGAGAATCCCAAGCAGGCTCTTCACTGTCTGCGCAGAGCCCCATGTGGGGATAGATCCCACAAACCATGAGATCATGATCTGAACCCAAATTGAGTCATATGCTCATCCAACCGAGTCATCCAAGTGCCCCTTGATCGATTTTTTCAATGAATAATTTTTAATTTCCAAGGGGTTGGATATTTTCATTTTGTTTGAACTTATACTATTGATTTCCAGTTGTCAAACTTATATTTAAACAAAGATGACATTATGGTTAGTCTGATTATTTCTCTTTTATTTTGAAACTGCCTACATAATGGTCATACTTTATAAAGTGTTATAAATTATGCATTTACTGAAGTTATAATTTAGAGCAATATTCTCTGGCCAAAAAACCTTAGAGTCATTCTTGACTCCTTTTTTTCTCTTATGCCCTGCATATCTGATATGTCTGGAATCCCATTATCTTGACCTTCAGAATATATCTAGAATCCAACTACTTCTGTCACGTCTATCTGGGTCTCAGCCCACATCAGGCCTTACCTAGGTCCTTCTGGTAGCCTCTCAATGACAATTTCAGCTGTGGTTTTGCCCCTACATGAGCCAGTCTCTTTTTCAAGCAGTTATCTGTAAATTAGTAAGATGCTAAGTCATCCCTGGAACCCACAATTTTTGGTAGTTTCTCATTTCTTTTTTTCTTTTTTTATGTTTTTTTAATGTTTTGTTGTTGGGTGTGCTATTGTTGATGTAGCACTGGCTGTCAGTTATGGAGACATTTTTGAAAGAGAGAGAGACAGACGGTAAGCAGGGGAGGGGCAGGGAGACACAGAATCCGAAGCAGGCTGCAGGCTGCAGGCTCCAGGCTCTGAGATGTCAGCACAGAGCCCAACATGGGGCTTCAACTCATGAACCACGAGATCATAACCTGAGCTGGTCAGAGTTCAATCGATTAAGCCACTCAAGCGCCCCTGTAGTTTCTCATTTCACTCAGCATCGAAGCCTGAGCCCTTAAAACTCCTTGTAGGCCATGAACAGTCTTGTTACTACCCAGCCCCCACCTCCCTTCAGTGACATTAGTTCCCACTCAGTTTGCTCTTTTGGTCCCTGTAACACAGGAGGCAGGCTCCTGCCCAATTTTCTCCATCTAGAATGATTTCCCTGATAGCCATAAGAATAGCTCCTTCACCTCCTTCAGGTCTTTGCTCAAATGCTACCTTCTCACTGAAGACTTTTCTGACCACCCTTAATTGCAAATTAAGTCTCCCCAAAACACACATAACCGTCTCACCCTTTTCCTGTCTTGTTTTCCTCCATTTTGCTTATCGCTATCTTACATGCAAAATATACTACTTATTCATTTGCTCTTTGCTGATTGTTTCACTTTGGAACATTTGTCTCCATGGAAGGGCAGGGGATTTTGTTTCTTCTGTTCACTATTGTATTTCCTGTGATAAGCATAGTGCCTGGTATGTCATAGGTACTCAAAGATATTTGTTGAATAGTGGAGGGATAAATAAACATGAAACAATAAATGAATTCAATGACAGGAAGACATTCTCATAACACAGAGTTAAGTCAAAAATTGGGATTTAAAATTTATTTTTAGGGGTGTGTGGGTAGCTCAGTAGGTTGAGTGTCAGACTTCGGCTCAGATCATGATCTCATGGTTTGTGGGTTCAAGCCCCAAGTTGGGCTTTGCCTGCTTCGGATTCTCTGTCTCCCTCTCTCTCAACCCTTCCTCTCTTCATGCCCTCTCTCTCTCAACAATAAAGATTAAAAAAAATGTTTTTTAATTAAAATAAATTTTTATATTTAAAAATCTTTTTTACTTCTAAATTTTAACATAAGCTCAATTTTGTTTATAGAATATGTAGAAAAGGGCTAGAAGGAATAAAATTAATAATTATTATCTCAAAATGGAGCATCCTTTTGTTTGTGTATTTTCAGAATTTCCTACAATAAGTATCATAACTTTATGATCAAGAAAAAAATGAAATGTTATTGCTTAAAATGCATTAAAAGTTTTTTTAATGTTTATTTATTTTGAGGGAAAGAGAGAGAGACAGAGTGCGACCAGGGGAGGGGCAGAGAGAGGGGGAGACACAGAATCCGAAGCAGGCTCCAGGCTCTGAGCTGTCAGCACAGAGCCCAACGCAGGGCTCAAACTCACAAACCGTGAGATCATGACCTGAGCCAAAGTTGGACACTTAATTGACTGAGACACCCAGGTGCCCCTGAAATCTTATTTTTTAAAAAGAAAATGATGAGTGTAAAAAAGAATGCCAAAACAACTTCTTATCTTCATGATATCAGATGATAGACTGGGCTGTCTTAACAGTTCTTTCCTTCCACCATTTTTCCCTACTTCTCTCTACCCCATAAAAAACCCAATCATTGACCATTTTTGATGCTACAGAGTTCATGCACTAAGGGAGTCACTTGTCAGGATTCCACAGAATTAAAAGTTTTGTTGAAAAAACACTTTCATGATTTTTTAAAAATACTCATTTTATTTCCACTTTTATTATCAATTTATTTTAGTTATTTAGGCTCTAAAATAGTATTAGATGCCTGCTTGACTCATTCTTGAGAAATTTAGTGCCAATTTGAAGGTTGGTTCTAAGAATTATATGATTTTGTAGTAGAGGAAAAATAATTTCCCTTTACCCTGTTACAGAACCAGGCTAGGTCGCTGCCAGAAAAGCCAAGCTCACTCAGAGATCTTGGTGGATCAGGGTTTTATTTTACACCAGTGGGCTCAGAGGAGATCCTTCTCCAGCGATCTGAGTCCCGAGCACAAGCATGGGGGGACAATTTATTATCTGTTACTTATGTATTCCACATTAGTAGTAATTTGGCCAGCACGGCAGGCAGGGCAGGAAGAAGAACCCGGAAGAAATTCTCTAAGCTAGGAACTAGAGCTTACGTTAGCCCCGTCGGCCATCTTATGGTGTATAACCTTACTTATTTTCCCAACATTCTCCCCTTTGATGCCTTTTTTAAAAATCTTTTTTAGTAGGCATCACTCTTTAACTCTAGGGGTTGGTACCCTCGGAGGGCTAAGATGCGTGTTGCAGTTTCCAGGTAATGTTGAGGGACCTGGTCAGGCATTGTATAATGTCCGCCACAAATGCGGGTCCGTTTCCACTGTGTATGGTTAAGGGCAGACCAAACCGAGGCACGATTTCCTGTATAAGAGCATTGGCCACCTCACAACTTCGTTCCCTCCTGGTTGGGAAGGCTTCGACCCATCCTGAATATGTTCAGGTTATTACAAGAGGGTATCTGAACCCTTGGCTTGGTTGTATATTTGTGAAGTCCACCTCCAAGTCTTTGAAAGGGGTGGCCCCATCCTTTGAATAAACCAGATCTCCTGGGTTTATATGGGGTGGGTTTCTAGTAACTGTCAGATCAGGTTTAGGGAGGATATGGTTTATATATTTAGAGATTTATGAATTAACCTGGTCTCAAGTGAATAATAAAGAACAGAAGTCTTTATCTGTTGATGGGTCTACAGTGAGAAAAGTCTTTACATACAATTGTTGGGAGAATCCATCCCATTTTCCAGTTGTTTAAATAATCATATGCCCATGGGGTCTTATTATTATCCTCACAGAATAACAAGCACAGGAGATTGTCTGTACAGTAAATACTGTGACAATTTTTCTGAAGTCTACCTCAAGTTCTGTAGTTTAGGCAAACAACAAACATTTAAAGACAGTCAGAACTAGAATTTAACATCCTTAACGGTGCATTGTTGAAACACAGTTTTTTTTCTCTCTCTAAAAACCCCTATTTCCAGAGATGGCCAAATCGAGACCAATGCATTTGTAGAACAAGTCCAGTCTTAACAAACCTGGCCTAATCATTTACATAAGCTCAGCAAGAGTAGCGATTGATAATGAGGATCTTTTAAAGTTTGCTTTGCTGGAACCTTTTATGAGGAAACTCCAGATTGAACTTTTAGTAGCCTCTCCAGGCTGGAAGCCAAGCCAAATACTTGCCATCAGACAGGCCTGCAATATCTGTAGAATTGGGCGAATTCCTCTGCATGAGGTCCAAGATATCCTGAGGTTCCTGCACCTGCCAGGAAGTGACCTTCTTCACTCACCTGGTGAGGCTGCTGGGAACTCTGTAAGCAAGGTATCAGGCCAACATTTCCAGGGGGCTTTATGACTCCATGTTTCATAAAGTCAACCTTAGTTCCTTAAAGCTGTCTGGTCATATCTGAGTCTATGAATGTCACTCTCAAATATGACATTCTAGTCAAAGCCTTGGTAAAATAACCAGTATTTCCAATGGTGACCTGTTAACAAGATGAACAGATTCTTATCAAACTTATGCAAAGAATTGTAATTGCCATGAAAGAAAGAATACTCACTGAGAGTTTTTGAATTTCAGAGGGTTTAGGTAGAGAGAAAAGATAAATGCTTCGGTTTACAAATGAATATTTTATGACTTTTCTGTATATCATAGATATCTTAAGAGAAAGTTTTCTTAATCTGGAAGAACAAACATTAGACAACCAGCAATATATCCAATAAGTGTCACAAAACTATAATCTTCCTCAGTTCATTTAGTCCCATGTTCCTAATTCTTGTTCAGTTTGAATGCAGCTTTTTAGCTCTGGAAATTCTTACCCATTTTAGTATTAATCTTAAAGATGTCAAGTACCTGTATCTGTCCCAAAAGTCCTTTTTGTAAATCTACTTGAAGAAGAAACATGTTTTGTGAGAGAATAAGAACAATTATAAATGACAAAATCTCAGAAATGGACATTGTTAAAGATCTGATGAGAGTTCATTATGATGCAGTTGACAAAGAAATTCAGTTATTTCTGTGACACATAACACTTCAAGTAATCAGAATATTAAGTGATGACCTTATCCCAAAACATTAAAACTTTAGGAATTGCATATATATATTTGGGCAGGTATAGCATTTACCCGTGCAATACAACGTAAGGTTTACCATTGTATGACAGTGCTTTTCCAAGTAACTTAGCATCCCAAATAAAAGGGCCTAATTGATCAAAAAGACTTCATTTACCATTAGATCCTGGGAAGTTTGTTAAAACCTTAGGAAGATATAAAGTACACCCTAAATAAGATTACAGATCATTACAAATCTTAAAACTTTATTTATTCAGCCATGGTGGCAATATAAGATCCTAAAGGCAAATGTATAGCATTATATAGTTGTTAGCAAAACCTATATCCTTTAACATTGAGAAGTTTTAACTAAGCAATTAAAGACCTGATAAAGATGAAACTTAAAGTTTTGGTTTTCCTGGCAGACAAAAGAGAAAAAAAACCTTTGTTTACATTGTCTTATCAAGAGCAGATCAACAGTCCATGAAAACTTTGTCTTTTGAACAGAGAGAAAAGCAGAATTTCAACCTTATACCACTGTACTTTTAAAATTCCATTCATCTTGGGGTGCCTGGGTGGCTCAGTCGGTTGAGTGTCCGACTTCGGCTCAGGTCATGATATCACAGCTCATAAGTTCGAGCCCCACATTGGGCTCTGTGCTGACAGCTCAGAGCCTGGAGCCTGCTTGGGATTCTGTGTCTCCCTCTCTCTCTGCCCCTAACCCAATCGCATTCTGTCTCTGTCTCTCTCAAAAATAAACATTAAAAAAAATTAAAAAAAAAAATTTTTTTTTTCAACGTTTTTTATTTATTTTTGGGACAGAGAGAGACAGAGCATGAACGGGGGAGGGGCAGAGAGAGAGGGAGACACAGAATCAGAAACAGGCTCCAGGCTCCGAGCCATCAGCCCAGAGCCCGATGCGGGGCTCGAACTCACGGACTGCGAGATCGTGACCTGGCTGAAGTCGGACGCTTAACCGACTGCGCCACCCAGGCGCCCCCAAAAAAATTTTTTTTTAAATTCCATTCATCTCAACCTTAATCCATCCTGAGCACACATAAAATTCCTTTCCAAAGATTTCCCTTCATGAACCTTCTACAATTCTCCTTTGCCTTCAAACTTTGTCCCAAAGCCATTTATCTCCAAGCAACCAGTCTCATTTAGGAAAAAATTACTTTCTTTTACCCTTAACAAAAAATGTATTTCTATTCCTTATATCTTTCTTACATACCTCCTATTTTCCTACATACAGGGTTGCTTTCCTTATTTCCATCAGTCTTAAGTACACTTTGCAGAATTTTAACTCTTAAGAAACCTTAGTCTCCAATTGAGGACTTAGTAATCAACTGAGAGGTGTTTACACCAGAATCTTTTTAGATGGTAAATTCATGTACCAATTAAGCACAAAGTATGTTTTCCAATAGGTCCAAATAGCCTTAGTTTCTCTGCAATAAGAAGTTAAAAACACAAACCGACATTCAGTAATCAAAGCTTTAGCACTCCATCCTATTTGGAAAAGACCTAGATGTCCAATGAATTTAATCTCATTTGTCATGCAATCAAAACGTTAAAGTGTCAGGTTACCAAAGACCTTGGAAGCTATCTTAACAATTATCCATGAAAACTTTGGGACAGACAAAATTAACTATCATTTTAAGTCATCTTTTTGCTAACAAATTGCAACAGAGATAACATGAGCTTATTTGACCTTTAGTCAACCTTGGTAGAATAAAAGTTTCATATTTAATGCTGATAACTTTAGAGACAGGTCCAACAAACTTAAATAGTTTAAACACCGAATATGTTTCACCTGCATCCACTTAAAATCAATTCTTCCCCATTGTCAGTTTTCACCTGGGAGACCAGTGAGGGTATTTGAAGTGGGTGGTCCAAGAGGGTGCTCTTTGCCCCTTGACCTTGAGGGTGGGTGGGGAGGAGCCAATGGTGCCTGAGGCACTGAGGATGGTATAGGAACCAGTTATGTAGACCACACCCAGTCTGATGCAGAAAGAGGAAGGGAAGGGGAAGGCAGAAGAGGCAAGGTGCCAGCAGATAGCAGAGAAGGAAAACCCAACTCAAAACCTTAGCTCAGACAAAGGAGCAGACACCATGTTTTTTTCGACCAAAGTGGAAATATGGAGTCCACATCAGGCCAGAGAAGACTGGGAATTTCCCTGAAACAAATGGAGCTTCAGCAACTGCTTGGGAACATTCCTTAAAGTCCCCATCCTGAGGTAGACTAACCATAGTTGGCTCCAATTATAGCTGTTAACCTGGGAAATGAGGGAAAAGCCCTCACATCTATTAGGCAGAGGAAAAGAGAGAGAGAGTCAGCGTCTCCTTCAGTCTGATTCTATCTCAGCCAGACCAATAAGGTCCCCTTCTCAAGGTTCCTCCCGATGTCGGCTGGGTTACTGGGACTTTTCCTGGTTGGGACATTTATTCTTTTAATGTCCTTTCTCCTTGCAGTAGGCTCACTGATACCTTGCTAAGGAGGTTCTGGGCCTCCCCCCTTTTGGCGGCTAGACCTTCCTTTTGTCGTGGCAGTCTTGTGCCTCAGGATCAAACAGGGTGTAAACCTTGCATAGCCTGTCATAATAATCCCCTGGGGATTCCCCTTGCTGCTGGGCATATTCATGGGCTTCTCAGCCCCTGCTTGGATCCCTGGGAGGAGAGGAGAGCCTCTTGGTACTGAAGGATGTAGACCGGCATCTGGAGAGCGCCTGTGCCTGGCCAAGGGCGCAATCTGGCCACTGGTCCGGGGGAGAGGATCTGCCAAGTCTGGAGGTGGTGGGGAGATTGAAGGTGGCAGAGTACCAGGAACCAGGAGGTTCATGTGGCAGGGGCAAGATTGATTCTTCTTCTGGATCACCGGCAACAATTTGTGGAGGTCAGGACTTCTGTTGACCTTTCTTGGGCTGCTTTGTTGAGGCGACTAAGACCCTAGCCTGTCCCTGATTGTTGCAGGTAAATTGCACCCAAGGGGAAGGGTTTGGGTAGTCTCTAACCAGGAGTCGATATACGGGAACTAATCAGGGTGACCTGGGTTTCTGGTGACAACACACCAGATGCGGCAGACTTTTGGGACATCTAAGCTTCTGAGGGCCATCCTACACTGAAACGCCCAGAGTCTAAGAGACCCCCCAAAACGAACCACCAGAGTCCAGAGTCAAAGCTAAGCAGCAAGGGTCATTTATTGCAGGTTTGAACCTGGACCTCTGCGCCCCCGTTGCCGGTGACGCCAAGAGGCCCTGAGAGAGGTTTTTACACCCCTTTTAAAGACAGGTACAAACAAGTCATGGGGAAATCAGGAATTTTCCACAGTTACAGAGCTGCGATTGGTTGGTGTTTAAAGTTGGACACTTAACAGTATTCGATTGGTTCCTGCCTTTAGGTCACACCACAACCGGGGGTACGGGTATCACAATGATTGATCAGGAATACACGGATGTGCCAGGCAACAATGATTGATCAGGAGTACACGGATGTGCCAAGTAACAATGGTTGATCAGGAATATACGGATGTGCCAGGCAACAATGATTGATCAGGAATACATGGGCGCGCCAAGCAATTGTACAGAAGCAGAACAAGCTGGTTAAGCTTGGTTAGGTTTCAGTTTCCTGTAACTTAAGCTTTTAAGTTTCAATTTTCTCAGGCCTCTCAACACCAAAAGTGGGCCATTCTAACTCCCATAGGGTCATGAACTTCCTTGGGGTTATCTTAACTCCATAGTCTCCTGAAAACACCTTCTTTGCTCTGTTCTGACCCCATAATATTCCCGTGAGACCCGAGTCGCAAAGACAGAGGGATAGGGATGCTCCCTCTAATGAAGAGACCAGTCACTTGTCTGTCTGGCTGTGTCCCGAAGGAACTTAGGTAATGCTTAGCAGTCTCAGCTTTGTGACATGATCAGAAACTATTACTATGCCGTCATAGACTGTATGCCGTTCACCACGGAATTGCAGACAGGTCCACTCAGACTCCATGGCTTTTGGGAACTTTAAGCGTGCCCACCCGTGGAGCCACAGAATCGAACTTGGCAGGCGAGCCAGACTAAGTCGCACATTCACACTCACATACACACCAGAGGTCATTACATTCCCTCCCACAGAATTCCTACCTGAGACCTCTGAGGTCTCTGGGGAGTGATCAGGTCCCCCTTCCACTCTTGCGAGTGGGCCTGACTAGATTGGGCCCCAGCTTTACCGGTTCTGACGTCAGGTCCAGGTCCTCACCTGCCAAGTCTCCTTGAGTCCAATGGGAATGGCAGAGCAGGGCTGACCTGAGGTGACTCGGTGGGAGACTGCTGAAATTCAGGAAGGGCCCGCCTTCTCCCTTGTGATTCCTCGTTCATCACCGCCTCATTGTTCTCCCAAACCGGTGGCAACAATGAACCAGTGCAGTTGGGTTTCCTGGCCAGGGAACCAAATATGTTACAGAACCAGGCTGGATCGCTGGTGGAAAAACCAAACACCACTCAGAGATCTCGGTGGATCGGAGGTTTATTTTACATCGGCGGGCTCAGAGGAGACCCTTCTCCAGAGATCTCAGTCCTGAACACAAGCATGAGGGACAATTTATTGTGTTACTTCCGCATTCCATATTAGTAGTAATTTGGCACGCTAGGCAAACAGGACAGGAAGAAGAACCTGGAAGAGGAGTCTCAAACTAGAACTTAGGTTAGTCCCGTCGGCCATCTTATGGTGTATAACTTTACTTATTTTCCCAACAACCCTTCTAAGTTCTTGGCTGAGACCCTGCTGTTATAAAAGACAGATTAATAGGAGAAAAACAAACAAGTTTAATAACGTGTATACACCCTGTATATGTGGGAGAGACCCAGACCCAGGAAAACTGAGTAAGTCCCTGAAATGACCCAAACCATAACCTTAAACAGTCTCCCCAACTAAAGACAAAAGAAAGATGTTGCTGGGGGTGGGGGGCAGAGGGGGGTGTTGGTGAGAGAACCAGTTATGGGAGGTTACCAGGAAAAGCCCAGTAAATAAGGGTAAGATTGTTATACAGATCTAAGTCCTTGTCTTCTCCATTGATAAAAGCTACTAGAGATTTATAGTCATCTTTCTCTTCCCGGTAGAGAGAGGGAGACATGTGACCAATGGTGATTCCCCTTATAAATGTCTCTTACAAAAGGGTTAACTTTTATTCATTTTCAGAGCTTTCCCTTTGTTTGATGTTTTTTTAAAAAATAATTGGCTCAAAACAATCCTTATGCTAAAGAGGAATATTTTGGGGCTGCAAATTCTGCCCTCCCTCAGTTTCGACAAGTATTTTCTTCAGCATTTATATTCTTATAATGTGGACTAAATATCCACATATAAGTATGTGTATATTTTAGGTGCTAAACATAGGGTATAACCTTTTCTTCTTTCTACCTGATCCTCATGGTCACAGGGGAGAAAAGTAAGCTGGCATTTGGCCTTTTTATAACAACGACAACAACAAAAATCCTAGCAATCCCTATCAAAATAACACCAGCATTCTTCATAGAACTAGAACAAACAATCCTAAAATTTGTATGGAACCAGAAAAGACCCCAAATAACCATAGCAATCTTGAAAAAGAAAACTGAAGTTGGAGGCATCACAATCCCGGACTTCAAGAAGAATTACAAAGCTGTAATCATCAAGACAATATGGTACTGGCACAAAAACAGACACATAGACCAATGGAACAGAATACAGAACCCAGAATTGGATCCACAAACGTATGGCCAACTAATCTTTGACAAAGCAGGAAAGAATATCCAATAGAATAAAGACAGTCTCTTCAGCAAATGATGCTGGGAAAACTGGACAGTGACATGCAGAAAAATGAACCTGGACCACTTTCTTATACCATACACAAAAATAAACTCAAAATGGATGGAAGACCTAAACGTAAGACAGGAAGCCATCAAAATTCTAGAGGAGAAAGCAGGTAAAAATTTCTTTGACTTCAGCTGCAGCAACTTCTTACTCAACACGTCTCTGGAGGCAAGAGAAACAAAAGCAAAATGAGCTATTGGGACCTCATCAAAATAAAAATCTTCTGCACAGTGAAGGAAAGAATCAGCAAAACTGAAAGGCAACCGATGGAATGGGAGAAGATATTTGCAAATGACATACCAGATAAAAGGCTAGTATCCAAAATCTATAACGAACTTATCACATTCAGCACCCAAAGAACAAGTAATCCAGTGAAGAAATGGGCAAAGGACATGAATAGACACTTCTCCAAAGAAGCCATCCAAATGGCTGACAGACACATGAAAAAGTGCTCAACATCACTTATCATCAGGGAAACACAGATCAAAACCACAATGAGATACCATCTCACACCTGTCAGAATGGGTAACATTAACAACTCAGGCAACAACAGGTGTTGGTGAGGATGAGGAGAAAGGGAATATCTTTTGCATTGCTGGTGTGAATGCAGGCTGATGCAGCCACTCTGGAAAACAGTGTGGAGGTTCCTCAAAAAATTAAAAATAGAACTACCCTATGACCCAGAAACTGCACTACTAGGTATTTATCCTAGGGATACAGGTGTCCTGTTTCAAAGGGGCACATTCACCCTAATGTTTATAGCAGCACTATCAACAATAGCCAAAGTATGGAAAGAGCCCAAATGTCCATATGTCCATAGATGGATGAATGGGTAAAGAAGATGTAGTGTGTGTATATATATACACACACACACACACACACACACACACACACACAATGGAGTGTTAGTCGGCAATCAAAAAAGAATGAAATCTTGGCATTTGCAACTACGTGGATGGGACTAGAGGGTATTATGCTAAGCGAAATTAGTGAAAAACAAATATCATATAACTTCATTCATTGAGGACTTTAAGATACAAAACAAATGAACATAAAGAAAGGGATGCACAAGTAATATAAAAACAGGGAGGGGGACAAAATATAAAAGACTCTTAAATATAGAGAACAAACAGGGTTACTGGAGGGGTTGGGGGGGGATGGGCTAAATGGGTAAGGGGCTTAAGGAATCTACTCCTGCAATCATTGTTGCACTATATGCTAACTAACTTGGATATAAATTAAAAAATGAATTAATAAGAAAAATCCTAGAAATCATTTTGATTGGCAGGGGTTTTGTTTTTGTTTTTGTGTGTGCTATTGTTCATGTAAACTTGGCTGTCAGTTATCGAGACATTTAATTTTAAATCATGGATTCTTGGCTGTGGATTATTTAGCCCCGAAGAGACATAAGGTTCCTAAACATCCTACAGTGCACAGGACAGCCTTTACAACAACAACTTAGCCAGCACAAAATATTAGTAGCCTTGAGGTTGAGAAACCCTATAATCTGGATGGAGAATGGGTTAAAACAAGCACAGAAAGGATTGGCCATTCAAAGAATGCTAACAATTGAGGCCCTATTGTTGAGGAGGTGAAAATTTTCCCTTCCCCCCTTCATTTTCTGGGGTTTTTTTGGCTGGTCTAATAATTATTAATAATATTAATATTAATAATTAATAATTATGTTCAAAGACCTCATAGATAGGAGACCTAAGAAATGACCAGATCAGGCTGTTTATATACCTTTTAGACAAAAAACAATAGATTTGTGAAGAACTGACAAGACAAACAATCTTCGGCTTAGGTACAAATTAGTGAAGAAACTAAGCCAAGTTTGTGTTACCTACCCTTCTTGGCTCTGAATTCCCTATCTCTGGTGGTAAGGATGTTTGCCTCCTGGTGCAGGGAAGGTAGCTTTCACGCTGGAGATTTATTTCTTACTTTTAGTAGGTCAGAGAGGAGGGTCAGGGCATCCTTCTTGTACTGGCTGTTTCCCAAGTAATTTTGACTCAAAACAATATGCCACATTTCATATATTTTGGAGTGGCCTGCCCTGAGCCCCCTCACTGTTCTTAAGCTGTTTTCTGAGCCACGCATCTCATCCTTGCTTTAGCTTGTTTACTCTTTTTGCTTTAGTGGTAGAATTTTTAATCACATCCCAGCTGGGTGTTCTAGCTTTGGTACAAAGAACAAAGTCTCAGCTCTAACCTCCGGGCTCAGTTCTACCCAGGAAGAGAAGCTGAATAAATACTTTGTGATCCAGGGGGTTCAGTTTGGCGAGCAGAATTACTCATCGTATTGCAATATCATCTCACACGTGGATTACTCTGGAGTACTTGAGCTGTACTGGAGGCTAAGAAAAGCTGCTGATGACCTGAGCACATACCTACAGAAGCAAAGATGAATCAATACAGCTATTTAGGCCAGTTCTGCAGGGACTGTCTCTGAGACAAATGGAGTTGGGTGTGGAAGGCATTGTAGGAAGGGTTATCTGGAGAGGGGTAACGCAGGCATGGAAGGCAGCCTTAGGAGGCAAAAGTTGGATCTCTGTCTCACTTTTCTAGACCATCCAGGGTCTCTCCATCTCTTTTTGTTTCCACTCCCTCGTCCCCACAGCCACAACCTAGTGTCTTAAATTTGTGATAATAAGGATGCAGTGGGTTTGAAAGATCAGTTGCAGTAATTATGAAAGGACATTGAACTTTGTTTTTGCCTTTTCATTCGTTTTTCAAACACTGTTTATTTTCACAGTGTGTTAGAAAGCAACAGGGTTTTAATTTATATGGATGCTTTTAAAATTAAAGTTTCCTTTTTGAAATCTAAATATTCCAGGCTGCTCCAAGCTGTGAGGAGATTCACAGTCACATTAACAGTAATATCCATTTTTGTTGTTGCTGTTTCCCCTAGACCTTTTTTCTTTTTCTAAAGCTCTCCAAGTCATGTGGGAGTTTCTGGGGCATCCTTTTACAAAGCTGGCCCTGACTGGCTCTGGCGCAATCATCGTTGTCTGTGTCTTAGCCACTCTAGTCCTTATGTGCCTCTGCGGCTTCTTAGCTGGGCCTAACTGCTGCTGTGTGGTCTCTGTAGTTCGCTGCTGTTGGGTCCCAGTGTTGAAGTGAAGTGAAGGACTTGTCCATCTCTCTTCATTGAACTTGGCGCAGGAATAACCCAGTCATAAAACCTTTCCTCAACACAACTCTTTTGGCTTATGTGCCCAATTCGCCTCTCCAGTGATACGTAAAAGTAGCCCATCTCGCTGGGTGTGTGTTTGGGTAGGAGAGAACAGAGAGAGGGGGATAGGGAAAGATATCCTTTTATCTCTTCACTGACTCTTCCCCTCTTCTTCTAGGGGTCACTATCATAACTTACCACCTTAGCGTAAAGAAGGAAAAGAGAAAAAATGAGTACCATCCCCAAACATAATAACCCTTAGAAATACTTTACAGGTGGGCATAAAGTATCTAAATATTCTTGTTAATAGGGTGGCGACACCTCAAAACTCCTGAGGAGTACAGTTTACATCATTGTTTACGCAAATGGCATCCTAAAATTGAATTCTAGGAATCTATATCCTCATTCAACTTTGTCACTCCTTAATTATAATTTAACTATAATTCTAACAGATGTTTCCATTGGTTTGCAACCTTTCCAAGTGTAGTCTGAAACTGGCCCCTATACTCAGAGGGCAGGGATGACCAAGGACGGAGGTAGCCACTCCAGGTTGGTAGATGGAAGTTTTAATAAAGCAAAGGGAACTTACATCCGAAGTTTATCTTGGGTGGCACTGAGATGAATGGATCCCCACACCCACCTACCAAATCTTAAGTTTATAAAAAGTCTCTAACTGGGCTGGCTCAGTTATATGTACTGTGCAGGTGTTTTCAATATCACATTACCATGTCAATGCGGTGTCCTTGGTACAGCCTCTGGGAATGGGAAAGGCAAGCAGAACCCACATTCCAAGGACAAGACCGGTCAATCAGCAGTTGTGTTCTTTTAGATGGTGTTCTCCAACAGTATCAAATAGCTCTAGCATTTCTAAGTTTTATGCTTTTATGTTGAAGAATTATTCTTCCCAGTGTTAATACTTTGAAGCACAGAATATGGGTTGTGATATGATGATCATTATGGACAACTGCATGATCTGCTGACAGCCCATAGCTTAATTTTCCCCTCCTCAAGCCCCCCAGCAGTAAACTGTCCAGGGCTTGGTAATGTAACATTTGCTTTGCCTACATTTCTGTTGGAATTGACAAGTAGAAATTGAAATAACATTCCAGGAGAATGTTGGTAGGTATCATGTTTCTGGCTCAGTGTTCAATTTAAAATCTATATAATGGTAGAAGTGGTAAGGAACTCTGGTGGGAAAAGAAGAAATTTGGAATCTCTGCAAGAATGTCAATCAACTAGATATTTTGACAACCTGACATGTTATCTTATTTATTTTATTTTTTTTAATGTTTATTTATTTTTGATAGAGAGAGCGTGAGCAGGGTAGGGGCAGAGAGAGGGGGAGATACAGAATCTGAAGCAGGCTCCAGGCTCTGAGCTGTCAGCACAGAGCCCGATGCAGGGCTTGAACTCACAAACCACGAGATCATGACCCCAGCCGAAGTTGGATGCCCAACCGACTGAACCACCCAGGTGCCCCATGACAACTTGACATGTTATCTTAAATGAAAGCATCATTCATGGATCTTCTATTATTGGATTGAATACCTTGACCACAGTGTAATCTCATTTTAGGTCCTAGATGACTTACAAAAAATTGTTGTGTTAAGAATATTTGTAGTCTGGGGGCACCTGGGTGGCTCGGTCAGTTAAGCATCCGACTTGGGCTCAGGTCATGATCTCGCGGTTTGCGGGTTTGAGGGCTGCATTGGGCTCTGTGCAGAGCCTGGAGGCTGCTTCAGATTCTGTGTCTCCCTCTCTCTCTGTCCCTCCCCTGCTCGCCTTCTCTTTCTCAAAAATAAACATTAAAAAATTTTTTTTAAATAGAGACTCTTACGTCCCTTTTCCTTATCAAGTGGATATCAGTATGGACATGGTCTTGAAGGAGAGCAGAGGTTACCACCCAAAAATAAATGACTTTTGTATAAGGATTATTTTGAGCTAAAGACAATCAAAACCAAGAAGAATTAGGAAACTCTTTATCTCTCCCCTCAAATGCCTAAATTTACATTGAAAAGGGAGCCAGTTCTAAAAAGATAGTTATTACCAGAGATACCTTTTTACCTAAGAAACTTATCTGCATAACAGGGCAACCTTTGTTTTCCATACATCTCCTCCCACTTCCTGTGAATGGCCTTCCTCCTCTTTGTATCTTCCTACCCCTACCCTTCTTTTTCGCTCACAGTGTTATTTAAGTCTCAATTACCTGGCTGTCTTGGGTCTCATATTTTTATGTACATATTACATCAATTTAATTATTAGGCAAGTTAAAGAACCTAAAAGGGAAGAAGGGAAAATTTTTCTATCTTTACATCCTTAAGCCTGCTTTATTCAAAACAACACATACTCAAATTGAATCACTCTCTTGATCTTGAACCTACAAATAAATGGCAACTATGGTCAAGTTATGTGCAGAAAAATATGAGCATATATTTGAATTTTTTGTTAGCCCTAGATGTCATATCAGGAGACACTTGAATCCTTTTACAAGTAGAACACATGTTAATAAGTGTATACTAACTAAAAATTTCTCTTTCCATTGTATTGAATATGTAAAGCAATTATGACTAATTTAATCTCTAATGATAAGCAAATGAATCATTTTATCTGTGACAGAGTACTAATAGTTTTACCACCTTGGCTAATTTTGGGTATTCTGGATTCTTTTTTTTTTTATGCTTATTTACTTGTTTTAAATTTATTTTTAATTTTTTTTAATGCTTATTTATTTTTGACAGAGAGACAGAGCATGAGCGGGGGAGGGGCAGGGAGAGAGAGAGACACAGAATCCGAAGCAGGCTCCAGGCTCTGAGCTGTCGGCACAGAGCCCGATGCGGGGCTCAAACTCACAGACCATGAGATCATGACCTGAGCTGAAGTCGGACACTCAACCAACTGAGCCACCCAGGCTCCCCAATGCTTATTTATTTTGAGAGAGAGAAAACGTATGAGTGGAGGAGGGACAGGGAGAGAGGGAGAGAGAAAATCCCAAGTAGGCTCCCTGCTGTCAGCACAGAGCCTGATGCAGGGCTCAATCCCACAAAGTGTGAGATCATGACCCGAGCCGAAATCAAGAGTCGGATGTGCAACTGACTGAGGCACCCAGGCACCCTGGTATTCTGTATTCCTAATTGTATAATAAAATAATCATTGCACTGTGACTCCACCATTTAAATTGAAAAAAATTAAACCAACATTTTAAGGATAATGCTATTAAAAAATGAAAGATGGAAAAAAAAAATGAAAGATGGCTTGCCATTAGTTAAAAGAAAAAATCTGATTTTAAGGAACCAAGAGAGAAAAAGAAATCCTTTTAGGATTCAATTTATTATTCTCAGGAACAAAATGGATTTCCTTTCAATGTGTTGGAATAAAAATGGAGTTCTTTCTAAGATCATGACAAGTTTTATCTATGGGTATGAAATTTTAAATAGGAAGACTGATAGCAAGAGATAGGTCTTTATCTAGTAACATGGAGATAAATGATACTCCTAAGGGTATGGGTATATAGATAATGAATCATTTTTGAACATGCTTAGGTTTGCAATTCAGGAAACCTGAGGATGGTGGGTTCCAGAATTTTTGTCATAGAAGGTATTTCTTAATAGTAAAAATTTTGTGGACTCTTCTCCACATGGATAATAGTTGTATTTCTAATGTCTGTTGATTAAATAAATCACAATAAAACAGTTAAGATGCCAAAAATTACTTGAAAATAATGTCTATTTAATTAATAAAGCATTTTTAATACCTTTGAAAGACAGTGGTTAAAAAATGTTTGAGATACTATTTAGCCATTCTACATAAAATGTTTCTTGTACATATGGGTTCGTGGACCCTCTGGAAAAATTCTTAACTTATGGGGTCTTGATTGCAGATTGAGAACCACAGTTGAGACTTCTAAAAAGTGATCTCACTTTCATGAAAATTATTTTTACTGTGCTTGACAGGACACTTTTATCATTCCTTATATATGATGTTGTTTATGATCATCTTTAACTCTTTTCATAGTGTTTCAGAAGTTCAAGTTGTTCAATTTTACTGGACTTTAAGTGAGGTATTTGAATATCCAAACTGAAGACATATCTTGGACATAGCTAGATTGCAGACTCACAGGCATAGAGAGTCCATAGGCAGGGATAACTTACCTTTTTTTGTTTGTTTGGTTGGTTTTGTTTTAAAGTTTATTTGTTTATTTTGAGAGAAGGGGAGAAAGAGAGAAAGAACACGAGTAGGGGAGGGACAGAGAGAGAGAGAGAGAATTCCAAGCAGGCTCTGCACTGTCAGTGCAGAGCTTGATGCGGGGCTCAAACTCATGAACTGTGAGATCATGACCTGAGCTGCAGTTAAGAGTAGGATGCTTAACCGACTGAGCCACCCAGGTGCCCCACAACTTACCTGTCTGTCTTTTTAATTTATTATGTGTTGTAATCATTTCTGAATTCATTGAATTTAAAATGCCTTTAATTGTAGGAATTTATTTCATATAACACTTATAATGAAAAAAATGTTGCAGATTCAACTCAGACATGATACTTTCAACATTATTTGGTTTTTAAATTTTAATCCTATTAAAAGAGCTGTTTTACATTTGTTTTCGTCATATATCACTATTGTACTTTCATAAAATGAAAAATATACGTGAAATAAATTGGTCAAAATATTCCTAAAACCTTTTTTCATTCCAAATTTTCTAAATCCTTTGCTAGTCAGAGGCATTCATGTCCATTTTCCCTTCCCACAGGATTGTCCCATCAACTGCAGTTGCTCTACTAGTGTCTCTGGATTTTCTTACAAGCCCCTGTCATCCATCTGCTACCTCTAGGTACTGAAAAAGCATTTTCAGACAACTAGGATTCATCTTCCTCCCTCAAACTGTACTTAAATGGTTTGGCCACTAATGACAAAGGATTGTTGGGGCCAGTCATACCCCTAGGAATAATTACAGGCAATGTAGTAGACGGCTTCTAAAATGACTCTCAGTGATCTTCACCTCCTGGTATTCACAGCCTTGTATAGTCAGTCCCCTTCCCCTAGGTATGGGCTAGACCTGGTGACTTGGTTCTAATGAATGGAATTCTGCAAAGTGATGGGATGACACTTATGAGATTAGGTTTCAAAAGACTGTGACTTCTCTGGCTGATTCTCTCTCTCCCTCCCTCCCTCCTTCCCTCCCTCTGTTTCTCTCTCCCTGTCATATCAGGAGCTACTCTATCAGGAGACCACTAAGCAAGCAATCAACATAAGTCTCTGGCCCAGGAGCTCATGAGGAACCAGGGCCTCAGTTGAATGGCCTGTGAAAAACTGAATCCCGTCAGCAATCAGCTGAGTGAGCTTGAAGGCAGATCCACCCCCAGTTTAGCCTTCAGATAATCACCACCCCAGAGAACACTTTGATTGCAGCCTCTGAGAGGCCTGGAGCCAGGGGACGCAGCTAAACTATGCCTGATTTCCTCATCTACAAAATCATATAATAAATGTTGTTGTCTTCAGCCACTAGGTTTTGTGGTAATTTGTCATGCAGCAGTACATAACTAAGGCAGGCGATACATTATGAATACACAATGGCAATTGCCTCATGAATGTCACCTGGCTGATAGCAGTTATAAATTGTCATTGATTGAAAGATGCATCTCAATTTTTAAATGATAAGTGTGAATAAATAATCTACACTTCAGAATAAATGGAAAAGTAAAGTGGTTTACCTGTTTGTTTTTGCCGTTAGCACGAGAAGTCCTCAAATGAGAAAACTGTGTTTTATTCAACTCTGAGCATCCATGGTGCCCAAAACACAAATGTTTTATCGATGTTTGCTGAACTGAATTATCCAGATAATTATACCATTGGACAAAAAGGCCTAACACGAGGCAAATCTTGAGAAAAAGAATTTGCTCATCACCAGGCTTACAGACGTATGACTCACATCCAATGCCTTAAAAATTTAAGTCTGTTCTCTTTAAAAAAAATTTTTTTTAATGTTTACTTGTTTTTGAGAGAGAGAGAGAGAGAGAGAGGGACAGAACATGACAGGGGAGGGGCAGAGAGAGAGGGAGACAGAACTCTAAGCAGGCTCCAGGCTCTGCGCTGTCAGCACAAAACCCTATGTGGGGCTCAAATTCATGAACTGTGAGATCATGACCTGAGCCGAAGTTGGACACTCAACCAACTGAGGCACCCAGGTGCCCCCAGTCTGTTCTCTTTTGAATTTAACAATGTCACTCATTCATTTGTTTTTCTAGTACTAAGGTTTAACAATATCCTCTTGGATATTGAGGATAAAAATGAAAGTGGGAGTTTAATAATATTTCTAATTTAAGTATTACATGATGTCATTTCATAATTTTGCTCAGAATTTTATAACAGCATGTAGAAGATTGCCAGAAAAGGAACATTATCTAACTTAGTTTTTAAAAAGAGAATGGGGGGCACCTGGGTGGCTTAGTTGGTTAAGCCACCGACTTCGGCTCAGGTCACGATCTCATGGCTTGTGAGTTTGAACCCTGCATCGGGCTTTGTGCTGACGGCTCAGAGGCTGGAGCCTGCTTCAGATTCTGTCTCTCTCCCTCTCTCTCCCCCTCCCCTGCTTGCACTCTGTCTCTCAAAAAATAAATAAACATTAAAAAAAATTTTTTTTAAGGGAATGGAAGAATAATCTTTTAACTCAGACTGAGCAGATTAAATTTCATACTCAGAAAATCAGATTGTCCAAATTAAGACAACAAACTGATTTTTCTGGGTAGACAGAACTGACATTTTATTGTGTGGGAAAAGGGCATCTAGTAATTAAAAGAGTAGTTTGTAAACTTGGAGCCTTGGATTGACTCATTTATGGGCAAATACAGGTGGCATGCTTTTTGCTCTCCTATTTAATAATTGCATGCATCTTTGTTTATCCCATTAGATCTTAGGCTTTTAAAGACAAGGGCCTTATAATACTAATCATTACAATGACAAGCAGTTTTGAGCATTTACAATGTGTCAGTCATGGTGTTAATCTCCTTATATGTGTGACCTCATTTATGCCTTAAAATCACTCCATAAAACAAGTAATACTTTTAGTTTTGTAGATGAGGTAAGTGAGCTTAGACAGGTTAAGTAACTTGCCAGTATCATTCAGTCATCAAGGATTCAAACCCAGTGCCATATTTTCAAAGTCCAGCCTCTGTGCCACTGAACTCTGTTGCCCCTTCTCTCAGTTACCATTGTATTTTTCAACACTTACCATATTGCCTTGCCCATAGGGTATGCTCAATAAATAGTCGCCAAATCAAAGTCATTAATATGTATCTATTGGGTACTATGTGCATACTAAGTGTTGAATTAGCTAATTGCCCAACTGGAAAGCTTTTTAAGAAATTTTAAGATGGGAGTATTAGTGCTTAATTTCTATCCTCTGTACAGCTGGTTCATAGAGTAAAGTAAGGAAGGGAAGGAGAGGAGGAAATTGTCCTCTGTCCAAGATTCTTCTAGCAGGACTATCTTGGACAAAGAAGTAAATTGATATGAGACAGATTAACAAGAGAAGAAACCCAAGGTTTTATTTCGTGTGCATAGAGGCCCAGGAAGAAAATGAGACTTAAAGAAATGACCAAGGCAGGCAGATTGAATACTTTGTAGACAGAGACAAAAAATCTGTGAGGACTTGACAGGACAAAGAAAACTTTGGGAGCTTCAATTAATAATTCTGTTCAATTCTAAACAGAATTTGGGCTGAGGTAGTAAATTAGTAAAAAGTATTGAGGTTTGTTTATATAGCCTTCTTGACTCTAAATTCCCTATCCCTGGTGATAAGGATATTTTTTTTTACCTCCTGGTATAGGCAGGGTACCTTTCACATGGGAGGTTTGTTTCCTGCTTTCAGAAGGACAGAGAAGGTTCTGAGTCTTTCTTATACAGGCTCTTTTCTAAGTAGCTTTTTTTTTTTTAAACTTTTTTTTCAATGTGTATTTATTTTTGAGAGAGAGAGAGAGAGAGAGAACAAGCGGGAGAAGGGCAGAGAGAGAGAGAGAGGGAGACACATAATGTGAAGCAGGCTCCAGGCTGTGAGTTGTCAGTGCAGAGCCTGGCGCGGGGCTTGAACTCACAAACTGCGAGATCATGACCTGAGCTGAAGTCAGACGTCAACCAACTGAGCCACTCAGGCGCCCCTCTAAGTAGCTTTAACTTGAAATAATCAATATGTCATTGTGGTACATTTTGGGGCAGCCTACCCCTGGCCCCTATATAAGCAAGACCACTCAAATTCTATAAATTCATGTAAGTGATAAAATATGCTTATGGCTATTTTCGTATAGTACCTTGAAATTACCAGATTAATTATGAATTTCTTTATTAAATATATTTTTCCCTTGTTTTTCAAATTAGCTAATCTAAGTTGTATTGCCATTTCTAGTTTTGGTTTTGTGATACAGGTATGCTTTTGAATTATTCAAAGGGAATAATAATGAAATTCATCTGAGAATGTTATCAATGAACTGATATCCTATTTCTTTGGTGGATGGTTATAATATGCAATCTTTTCAGCTCTTGAATGTAACACTTTGTGACAGATGATCCTTTGGAGACTTTATTATCCTATTTAATTAGAGATGAATTGGATAACTCACCTGTTTCTATTTAAAATTTTTAATAAAAGTAGATAATAAATTTCATGAGTGACATTTTTCATTATAAAATAAGTAGCTCTGTTCAAGTACTTCGAAATGTTCAAAAGGAGGTATAAACAAACTATATAGTAATATTCTTTCTGCTTTCTAAAAAACAGTTGTACTAACTAAAGGGGACCCCTAGCTTTCCTGCAAGGCTAGTTCTAGAGGTGTGTTTGATAGACTGATTCCAGCAGGCCCTTTTAAGGTGAAAAGGGATGGTCCTGTGATTAGTGTAAAAGGTTGACTTTCCCTCCATGGAAGACAGTATTAATTCTTCTACCTTCTTTACCCTTATTGTTTCTTCCTTTTTTCTTCCAAGATTGGAGGGATGCTGGTAGGGTCAAGAGAAGGGATACTGGGCTGAATTAGAGGAGATTAGATTTTCCAGGCTGTTTTTTTCCTTCCTTTTTTCCATTTTTCTATTCATTAAGTCATTCATTTATTGAAAAAATATTCACTGAATGAGAAACTTATGCCAGACACTGTGATAAGTGTATCAGATACAGTGGTGAGCAAGAGAAAACATTTGCTACCGTGAACTAATTATTTCTTGAAACATTTATATGGGGTAATTTGGCTTGCAAAGTGTTTCTTACTTTATGAAGTATGTGCCTTCAAGGAGCTCATATTCTGTGAAGAAACCAGAAAAGAAAAACTAAAACAAATAAAGATGGTTCCAACTTTCAATTGTTTGCACGTAGAAAACAAACAGGGTAGTGTATCAAGAATAACTATGTGGTGTGGCAGAAGCCACTATTATAGGGGGAAGGTCAGGGAACCTTCTTTATGGTCATGTTTAAGCTAAGATTTGAAGAGTAGGAACAAACTAGCTATGCTAGGAAAAAGCATTCTAGGAAGAGAGCGGGCAGTGAAAGGAGAACGGATTGGCATGTCTGAGGCCAGTGTGTCTGGAATCTGTTTACAGAGCAATTGTGGAATGAGATGAGCTTGGGGTAAGAGCCAGGAGTAAGACCAAGAGGCCGTGTTAGGAAAGCAGTTTAGACATTTTTCTAAGTGCTTTGGGGAGTCATTGAAGAATGTGATCAAAGAAGGTGACTTGATGTATACATATATATATATATGTATCTTTAAGGATTTTATTTTTAAGTAATCTCTACACAGAATCCGAAGCAGGCTCCAGGCTCTGCACTATCAGCACAGAGCCCGATGTGGGGCTTGAACCCAGGAATCGCAAGATCGTGACCTGAGCCAAAGTCGGACGCTTAACTGAACTGAGCCACCCAGGTGCCCCATTGGCGTGTATTTTTTAAAGAAACTTCTGGCTATTCTATGAATACAGTGTTGAAAGGGAGCCAGAAAGGAAGAGGGCGGCCACTCAGGGGACTGTTGCAGTAGACCATGTGGCAGGCAATGGTATAGACTAGGACATGGTCAAGGAGATGGGCTTGAGACATATTTTGGAGGGAGAACCAATAGGAAATGCCAATGGATTAGATGTTTGTGTCTTGAGCACCTGGGTGGATGGTGGGGTCATTAAGTGAAATAGGAAAGAATAGGAGGGCGACAGAGTTGAGGGAGAAAAGCAATGGTTCTGCTTTGGACAAGTTTTTGAAGTTTGAGATACTTTTCAGTTATTCATTGTGAAGATAACCAGTAGGCATTTGGAACAGGAGTTAGGATTTAAGGTGAGAATCTGGAATTGGACACATACTGTAGGAGGGCACTGGCTTTTAAATGGTATTTAAAGCCAGTGTTCTGGATAAGCCTAACTAAGGAAAAAGTAGAAGCAGAAAAGATGCCCAAGATTGAATCAGGAAATACCTAATATTTAGGCTAGAGAAAGAGTCAGCAAAGGAGACTGAGAAGGAGAAGCCAATAAAGTAGGAGGAAAGCCAGGAGAGTGTGTTTCATGGAGGACAAGAGAAAATTACGTACGAATAACCTGAAAATGGCATCTTACCAAAAATGTCTAAAAACAGTGTAGAGATAGTTTTTCATCATCACTGCTAGGGTTCTGAGCAAAATGGGAGACTTGTTCCTTAGTCTCCATCTCCTCCCATCCTCTTTTTACATACCACCCTCGGAATCAAAGTGGCTTCATTGGTTGCAAAAGCAGGTTGCAAAATTTCTTCTCCTTCCTTTTAACTAAGCTCAAGCTCCTGTTCTCTGGAAAATGTTCTACCTGGGTGTGGGTCCAACAAAAGCACCTTTGGTGTGAATGGCCAGTAGAATCAAACTTAAGCCAGGTTTGCAGTCCTGTAAAGTGGAGCTTTAGAAAGCAAAGGACATTGCTGAAGGAGGCAATGGGAGCCAGCACTACAGTTTTCAAGCCAAAACTACTGAATATTTTTGCACATGTATTTATTTTACCAAAAAATAAATTTTGTTATTAATTTTATTCTTCTTCATATATTTATTACACAAGAAGGCAATTTGAGTCTTCATTTTATGTATGTGTTCAAGGAATAGGTTCTGTTTAACTATTCTTATTAACTGAAGGTTAGTTATTTATCTTTTGTATTTCACTTCACAAAAAGGAAAGATGTATTTTCCTCTTACATTTGTGATAATCAGAAAAGTAAGCCTTCTTTGTGTTTTTAAAGTAATATTAAAATTCTAAGATTAGAACATTTTCTTCATTGTTATGAAAATATGAAGCCAAATTACCAGTAATACTTTATATATATACATACATGTTAAAGATCTGTCCTTTCCTTATAGTTCCTGATAGTTCTACCTTAACTGTTTTTGGAACGTCAACAAAAAAGTCCTTGTTTTGATGTTTTATTTCTATATTTTTTTAATGTTTATGTATTTTTGAGACAGAGAGAGACAGAGAGAGACAGAGCGCAAGTTGGGGAGGGGCAGAGAGAGAGGGAGATGCAGAATCTGAAGCAGGCTCTGGGCTCTGAGCTGTCAGCACAGAGCCCGACCCTGGGCTTGAAATCATGGACTGCGTGATGGTGACCTGAGCCGAAGTCGGGTGCTTAACTGACTGAGCCACCCACGCACCCCTGATGTTTTATTTCCAAAAATCATCTGTGGAACACAATAGAAAGAAGTAAATTAAATTTGCCAACAGAAGAGATGATATAATATTGATAAATCAGAGGAAGCCAATGGCTGGAGTAAAACTCCTCTTCCTTCTTCTCTCAGGCATAAAATAAGCATCAGAGACCAAATAAAATAAAACATGTAAAGGACCAGGGCAGAGCATTTTTTCATAGTATTCCACTGGCTAGATGTCTGCCGACTTGTGCCAGCTGAGAAAAAGGACTCTTCCAATTTTCAAGCAGCAGTAAAATCTTATTTAATTAAAACCAATGGTTCAGAATTCTCATCATATCTAGTTTCATTTTACATCTAGGAGAAAGAGTGAAAGATTAAAAGAAAAGGCTCCACAAATTCATGTGGAAGAGTTCAAGTTCTACTTTAAAAGTGTTAGTTTCTGTGTCTTTTTTTTTTTTTTTTTTTTAAGTAACTTAGAGCTAAGTGAAAATTTAAAGGCATTTACTTGTTCACAGAGCATTAATTTTACTATGCTTTTCAGAATCCACTGCCAGGAACCAGGGTTGGCTGAAGCAAACAATACTTTGTGATACACCATAGACAATATGTTCTCACCTCTATTTTTGATCCTGAACTTTCTCAAAATCCACAATAACTTTAAGCAATAACTTTGCTCCAGAAGACAAAGCAGCTTTAGAGTATTTGTAGATTTGGGGGGTTGTGGGAGATAATGAAAGTTGGAATTTCAGAACGGCTGCATGAGGATTAAGGTATTTTATTATTATTGTATTTTTTACTGGTTAATTAAGTTCAGCGTTACTTCCATAAGGCAAAAATTACTTTTCTTTAGTTTTCCCATTCAAAAAGATTTGATATTTCTATAGTCACATGTGCTTTTTTCGTTCTGGGCACTGCCTCAGCATTTTTAGGATATAATTATTAAAACATTTGTCAAAACCAAGAGCCTAATTTTCTTGAAAATATGGGTTATATTTCTGACTTTATCTTGCCCCAGTAAAATGCATAGTATATTTCAAATTTTATTAAAATAGAATGGTATATAAAATATTCAGTTATACTCATTTAAAACGTTTTTATTATTTGCCATGTGCAAGAAAAGCTATGCTAGGCGCCATCGAGGGAAGCACAAAGATAAATTATACACAGCCTTTTCCATTACAAAGAGTTTAACCTAATCAGTGAAATTCAGACTTCAGCCTAGTTCTGCAAACCAGAGAACCCTCACCTTGGACCTGGCTATGAAATGTATAGCCCATCTTGCAATGCTCAGAGAAAGATGCCTAGCCAAGACTCTCAGAGTATTGTCTGCCAGGGAAAGGTGAGTATGTTTTTAGGTCCTCAGTAGCGTACTTTATTGCTTAATACCTGGCATATAGTATGCATTCAGTGACTGTTTTGTTGAATGAATGTATGCTGCAAAAACTAAGTGATTTAAAGTGGTTTCTAACTAACCCCAGGCAGTTATATATACTGAGAGAAATAGGCTGTTTATATACTGTCCTTAAATGGTGGACATGTGTTTCCCACAAGGGTCGCTAAAGATAATCTTGTTGAGCCTGATTTTCTCAGTGTTTGTTTATTATTTTAGGATCTTTGAAAGTGAAGTTTTTCTGACATTTCAAAGTTGGCATCCATAAGAATCACTTACATAGATTCTGAGATCCTCATCCTTTGAGATTTCTGTTCAAGAGTCTGGACTGTAAGGAAGCATTCCAGGTGATACTGATACAGGTATGTGTAGATCAGATTTTAAGAGACTCTGTCCATTGATCTTTAGGGTTTCACTAAAGCCATTATAAATAAAACTCTCTAAATTAAAAATACATACCATCGGTTTTAGAATAATTCTGAAAATAGAAATTAAGATTTCAAAAGCACAAATCATCATTTATGCAAAGTGGCTTTGCAGTTATCAGAAGCTGTGAGAAGCAGGGCTGCTACAATCTGTGAGACAACACAAGGTTAACAGTGATTAATAAAGATTTAAGAGAGGCTGAAATTGGTAGGTCAGTTGTAATAGTTATTCTAGTCATTGTTACTGAGTTAGCATATGGTTTACTGTTACTAGATCAATAAGGATGAATGGAGTCTTCAAATGTTTAGGCAAATGCATATGTGAAAAGAGGCTAAAACATAGGACTGGCTAAAGAAAATTTCCAATAGAAATTGTTTATTCAAGGGCAGTATTTTCTCAGAGATTTTATTGGGTTGCTGTTATACAAATGGTCTTGAGAGCAACAAGCTATAACCAAAAGCAAACTTGAAGCTTCTCACTTGTTAATATAATGCATACCTGTATTTGTAAATGCATTTTAGGGGTAGACTCAACACTTGGTGAATAATAAATTTGTTAAAAAATCAGACAACCACTTTGGTGATTTGAATTGAAAGGGATCTGTTTTATTTGATATAACAGATTCAGTGAAGGCAACAGGTTAGAACACTTTGAAAGAATGTACAAGAATGGCATGAGAAACTACAGCCTCTGCTCTAGAATCTTCTGTAAGGTTTTCTTATTGACTATTTTAGAGGACAGGTGGTAAGAAATTAAATAACTATGTTGAGGCAAATTATTTATACATTTTTTTTAGTGTTTATTTTTGAGAGACAGAGGGCATGAGCAGGGGAGGGGCAGAGAGAGAGGAAGACAGAGGATCCCAAGTGGGCTCTGTGCTGACAGAGCCCCAATGTGGGGCTTTAACTCACAAACTGTGAGATCATGAGCTGAGCCAAAGTCAGACACTCAACCCACTGGGCTGCCCCGGCACCCCAAGGCGAATTATTTAAAGGGCAGAATCTAAGGAGATTATTCAGGAATAGTTGTTTCCAAAAGCTAACAGTGGCAAGCTGAATTGCAGCCTTAGAAGCTCAAGAGGCAAAAGGGTAGTGCCTTTTATTTATTTTTACATCTAGAACACTGTAGACGATGAACTATTTATAATAGATAAGAGGAGAGCATATCTTCAGTAGAATCTGTAGCTTTCGATATCTCCCATTTGGGTGCTTGCTTTACAAATAAGTCCTCTTATTTGAAGTGATCTGAACAGATTTGTAAACTGGAAAAAGTCAATTAAAGTAAGGAACTCTAAAACATACATATTATAAACATGACATTCACTTGCCAATCCATCGCTGTAGGAGTTAAGCCCTCTTCCTAAAATGTAAGTCTGATTGAAGTTCCAAGTTGTCCTACTTAGGTAAAGAGATGGTGTTGTTAGGTATCCAGAGGGATTTTCTCTAGTTCTGTTTTGTTTAGGCCTTGAAATCTAAGTCCCATGGCTGAAAACGAGAGGGATTAAGTAGGACACACCTTACATTTGCAAAAATAGCCACGACTGGGACTAGCCACCTGTCTCCAGGACTGCAGAGAGGAGCCACCAGAATTAGCTTTTCTTTACTTATTCCTCTGCTCCATTCTATACATGTGGAAGACTGGGAAAGAGAGAGGTGAACTTTTGGGGAAGAACAGTGTTCAAGAAGAGAGGCAAACTCCTTTTCTCCCTGTGAAGGGAGGCTCGACCCTGAACAATTAGGAAATATTTGCAGGAAAGAAAGCTGACATCACATTCCTAAGTTGGATGGATGTCTGTGTAGCTTACTGACCTGCCCTGCTGAGAACCAGGTGAGGGAAGGAGCATTAGGAAGTGATCATAAGGGCCACCCTCTTGAGTTCCCCATGAACAGCGGATGATGGATTTTAGCTGTTCTTAAAGGAGCTGTTTGGATTGAGGTCTTACTGCAGGGGAGAAGAATTTGCCACCCCAAAATATGCCTCTTTGGCATGAGGATTATTTTAGGTTGGTTATTTTTGAGAAACAGTAAACACAGGAGAAGCTCTGAAGACCCAGATAGAAGTTACCCTTTTGTAACTCTCCTTTTCTAAGGGAACTCTCCTTTTCTAAGGGTGTCTTCCTCTCTGCCAGAAAGAGGAGGATGACCAAATCTCTAGAAACTCTTATCAATGGAGGAGGCACTGTCTTAAATTCATGTAACAAATACACCCGTGTTTACTGTGGTTTTCCTGGTAACTCCCATAACTGACTCTCCATCCCCAACATCTTTTGTCTTTAGCTGGCAATGGTATTTAAGGTGGTGGCTTGGGCCATTTTGAAGAGTTACTCAGTTTTCCTGGGTCTCTCCCATGTATACAGGAAGTATACATGTTATTGAACTTCTGTTATTTTTCTCCTGTTAATCTGTCTTCTATTCCAGGGGAGTCTCAGCCAGAGGGAAAGTTATTTTTCCTTCCCTACACTACTTAGTAAGATCTTTTGAGATCCTCACTTGTCTACATGTGATCACGCTCAGCTTTTAAAGACTTAGTTACATCAGAAACTATGACCAACCAAGGTGAAAAGCGCACCTTGCTGGGTAAAGAGACAGTGTCTGTTTTTCCTCTCTTCTCTGTCCTCACACGTGAGAGAGAAAACTGGGGAGAAAGGCAGGGGAATCTGAGAGCCACAAGAGAATAAAGAGGACAGCTTTAACACAAGTAAAAGATTAAAGTTTTAGCAAGACTGCCTTAAAAACTGGAATGAGATTGTTCTAATAGCTAAAAGTGATTAAGAAATTTTACCATAAAAATAAGACTCCAAAGGAGGTTGCTAGAGCACAGTTGCGATGGCAGTTACTTTAAAATGAAAATGATTTTACATTTGTATCTTGACATGTTGACATTTTCACTTAAAAAATCATGCTTGAATAATCCACTCCCTTAATGCATAGTCTATTATTTCCTGTGGTGTTTTTTTCCCCTTAAGTGAGAACTTTAGACTCCAGGGAAGCAATCCCACTAAAGCACCCTTTGAGATTGTTTTACTCCACCCACTTTGTCTTTTACTTTTCCTCCACCCATGTCTAATTTGGCAGCAATTTTTAAAGCAATTTGCATTTGTTGAGTCTTTCCAAAGGGATTCAAGTTATCATAACAACAATGTTCTTCTTTTTACACTAACTCCACTGGTTTATGTAATATTTAGTTCAAACACAGAATTAGAAAAACAAGTAAAAATGGCATAAATAAGTTTAGAAAGCCAAAAAACTGGTTCTTGGGAGATATACAACCTGAATGGTGCATGCAGAAGGGATGGGCACGTTAGCGATGCCTCTTACCCAACTCCTCTCTAGCGTATCTGCTCGCTTTGCCTTTCCACATCAGACTGACTAGCCCACAGCAGAGAGGGTGCTCATAGCTGTTAGGATCCTCATGGATATTTTTAAGCTGTGAGAGTAAATATTTTGAACTTCACTGGGGGTATCTGGGGATACCTTCGGCAAATGTAAACCCTTTTCTGAAATTCATTATCAGTGCTATACCTGCTTGAGAAGAATGTTTATTTAATATAAAATTACTCACTTCTGATGATCGCCAAAGTAAAATGAATACACTCTCCCTGAATGTGAGCAGCTGGGAACAACACCGTCCCTTTCTGAGCAGTAGAAAAGAATACCACCCCTCTCTAGAGAGCCTTAAACATCATCCAACTGTTTTCAACTGCATTTTCTACAGATTTCAAATCTCAATTTAATCAACCATATGCAGTATGCAATAATATGTTGATGTCTAATTTTGCCTGCATTGATCTCTCTAGTAAAGAGAGCTGAAATTAACAGCATATATTTAGATGCATGCCTATTATTTCTACTCCCCATTCAAGAGTTTCCCTTTTAGAGCTATTATCCTAATTTCACCTAGAATAGCTGTTCATTGTCTCGAGGAATCTGTTTGGTTTTTTCCCCAGATTCCATTCCATAAGAGCAACAAATCTAATTTCAGTCAATTCAAGAGTTTCCTCCAAAGCACACTGTTTAAGACTGAAGGTTCTTAAATATTACCAAGGAGTTAGAAATGGGAAAAATCTGATTCTGAAGCTTCTCCATCTTAGCTCCTTCTCATCCAGCAGATCTGTTACTTGTGACTCAATATTTGGGAATGGGAATGATTTCGACATGGGAATTATTTTGCTCCATTCACACTCCACTGGAACACAGACCTGGCACCTCCCCTGATGGGGTTTTGGAGTGGTGGTGGGAGTCTGGAGGCCACAGCCAAGAAAGAATTCTTGTGATATCTTTGGTGCAAAAAGGTGATTTTATTAAAGCACAGGGACAGGACCCAGGGGGGATAGAGCTGCTCTGGGGTTGTGAGGAGGGACTGGTTATATACCTGGGAGTTGGGGGAGGTAAAGGCAAAAGGGAGGTTGCCAAAAGGACTTTCATATGCTAAAGAGGACTCTTAAGATACTGGAGGCCTAGCTATTGTCAAGGTAAGGTTGTTTTTCCCCCTAGTGAAGCATTAACATTAAGACAGTATGGAGTTCCTGGAGAAATGTTATGCTCTGTATTTGCCTCAAGTATTTGTCAGTGGGCTGCAGGTTATGAAGAAATGCAATTTTAGCTACGTTTTCTTCTTGCCTTTGTTCCCCATATCACTATGGAGGGGAGGGTGATGTTAGGGCTCCAGGAACCGGAGTCTGTGGGTTTCTGGAGATTGTCTTGTTTCTTGTAAATCATTAAACAGTTGCAAACTGATGGAGACTCCTGTCCAGCACGAATGTGATCTCTATCAGTTAACCATTTGTTGTCTTTCCTCTCCTTTGTTCTTGGGCAGTCAGGAGTGCCTGAGGAATATCACACCTATCCCAAGGGTGGGGGGAGGGAGTTTGCAGGGCGTCAGCCTGCTTTATACTCTCTTATCTCATTGCTGGGGCACCACCTGCCTGGACTCACCACCACACGAATGCATTTCCTGCCTACACGGGGGTGGGGGGGGGGCTGCATTTGTCAGCATCCACCAACGCCTAGACTTTTACCACTTCTACTTCTCTTCCCACAATGCAGAGGAATCTTTTTAAGTCTCTGCTGGAAGCCTCATTCCCCTGAAATCTCCAGTTCTCACTAAATGATGTTCTCAAACACTTTTATTTTTATGTCTTGAGAGTGTATGCTTTTGAAACAGAAAAGCCAGGAAGCAATTTGTAGATTAAAAAAAAAAAAAGTTTCTCCCTTGTTCCACCTCTTTCTTGAGAATAAGCAGAGACCGGCTACCTCTCTGAATGAAGGCAAGAGCGTAAACGAGGGTGAGAAAGGGGAAATAGATGGAGGATAAAGAACACAGGCTAATATCTCAAAATAGCTGTCACAATAACTTTCCCATTCATCCTGTTGGCAAAGTAAGCACAACCATTCTATCCCCTTCCTAGTGTGGTAGAGTCCCCTCTCTAAGGAGTGCGGTGAGAAAAAAACCTCAAGATAAGGGAAGGCAACCTGGCTACGTGCCTATGTGACATCCCTCATGACCCTGTAACATGGGACTTATCAGGCTGTACGTCCATATGTTACCCATATATGGAAGACAAAGAAGTAGAAAATGCATAAAAGGCTATACCACGTAGCATTCAGGGCTCAGTTTTTCAGGTACAAACCCAACTGAGCCCGTGTCAGCACAAATAGAGCTGCTTCCTGGAAAGAAAAGCCTCCGTGTCACGACTCTCTGTGCGAGAATCCTGCTACATTCCTTAGGGGCTCGTCCCAGATTCAGAGACGGTGTAGTTCCACCTCCTTTGCCACCAGGGTATGAACCTCGGAGTGCTGGGAGAAGTGACCTCGCCTGGTGCCAGTGGACCACTTGATCCATAGGAGACTAGCCCCTCCTGGCATGCCAGGGCGAGGACCCTCGTGTGCACCAACGGAACCTGTGAGGTCCGGGAGTGCCACCTATCAGGGGAACGTAGGTTCATTTTGGTAGTCCTGCCCCTAAGAGGCAGAAAGGAAGCCTGATCAACCTCCCAGATTTTCCCTAGTAGTTCTATGAGGAATAAGGAACAGAGCTGCAACTCTAAGGCACCGGGCGGCAGGTTGGAGTCGCTGCATGACTGTGTGGGGACTTCTGTCTCATTCATTTCCTGGGTCAATGACTATGGTAACTAGAGCCAACTGCCTCTGGTTAGTCTACCTCAGAACGGGGACTTTAAGGAACATTCCCAAGCAGCTGCCGACTCTCTTTGTTTCGGGGAAATTCCCTGTCATCTCCCCACTGACATGGACTGCCTAATTCCACTAGTGGAAAACAAAACAAAAAAACCTGGAGTCTGCTCCTCTGTCTGAGGTGACAAGATTTAAAGCTGGGAACTTTCTTCCTCTGCCTTCTGCTAGCACCTTGCCTCTTCTGCCTTCCCTTCCCCCTCCTCCTGTTTCTGTACCTCCTGGGGGGCCGCCTGCATAACTGGCTCCTCAATGCCGCAGGCACCATCAGCCCCTCTTCCCACCCTAGTTGCCAAGAAGCAAAGACTGCCCACTTCAGATTTCTCCACCAGTGTTCCAGGTAAAAATTAGCCATAGGGAACAAGTTGTCTTAAGTGGACCCAAGAAAAACGTATTCAGTGGTTTAAGCTAATTTGTTTGTTGGTTGAGATAGACCTGTTATCAACATTAAATTAAAAACTTTTATTCTACCTAGGTTTGCTGAAGGTCAGATAAGCTCATGTTATCTCTGTTCCAATTTATTAGCAAAAGGATGACTTAAAGTAATGGTTAACTTTGTCTCATACTTTTCATGGGTAATTGTTAAGATAGCTTTCAAAGTCTTTGGTAACTTAAACATTAAAGATTTGCTTGCATGATAAATTGGGATTGAATTCATTGGATATCTAATGAGATAAAAAGCTAAAGCGCTAATTACTAGATGTAGGTTTGTGCTTTTGACTCATTGCAAAAAAGGACTATTTGGGTTTTACAAACATGCTTCGTGCTTTATTATGATTTTGCTATGGAGAACCTGCTTTGTGCTTAATTGATAAATTTACCATCTAAAAAAAACCTCTGATGTAACAGATAGTTAACAATTGGTTACTACTGAGCTTTCACTGCAGACTAAGGTTTCTAAGAGTTAAAATTCTTCAATATAACTAAGACTGATAAAAATAAGGAAAGTAACTCCGTATGTAAAAAAGTCGGAGATATGTAAGAAAGATATAAGGAATGAAAATACATTTTTCTTTGAAGGTAAAAGAAAGTAATTTTGTCATAAATGAGACTGGTTATTTGGAGAGAAATGGCTTGGGACAAAATCTGAATGCAAAGGAAAGTTGTAGGAGGTTCGCAAAGGGAAATCTTTAGAAAGGAATTTTATGTGTGGTCAGGATGGACTAAGGTTAAAATGAATGGATTTTAAAAGTACAGTGGCTTAAGATTAAAATTCCTCCTCCTTTGATCCAAAGGCTGGGAAAATTGTGGAGATCCCCTTGGTACCATCCTCCAAATCCTCCATATTTGTGTTGCTCCTGTTTAGCAGAGGAATGGCTGTCTCTGCTATATGAGGAGTGGATGATATATGAAGGGCTTTTACTGGGATACATGGGAGCCTTTTTACTAACCTTATTCCATTGTATGCTGAAAATGGATATCCACATGGCTGGAACATATTTATATGGTCATTGTTGAAAAAGGCAAGGGACTAGACCTTGACTTTGGCCCTTTTATCCCCCCTGATGGCCAATTTTATCCTTATAAAAAATGTGTTTTTTTCCAGCCTTTTAAAATATGTTTGTAAAGAGGATTACTGTTAGGCCAAAATAAAACTAGTGCATCCTTCTACAAGCAGGGAAGTCTTCCCTGGTCATAGTTGATACCCCCAAAGTCCTACAGGCAGAAAACGGAGGGATAAGAGAAATCAGGGAAGACCAGGTCAGCTCTGGGGGGTAGGGTCAAGCCTGGATAAGAGTGATTGCTCCCAGCACCTCACAACACTGACAAGCCTTTGGCTGCCAATAGAATTGCCAGCCAAAACTCAGGGCCAGAAGATGAGGCTTCTCCTGGCCAACTATCGGGGTCAGGAGATGAGGTTTCTCCTGGTCAGCTACAGAAGATTGAGATAAGGGACTTTTTCTTATAGATGGGCAATTCCCCAACCAAGGTCAATACTCCTTTGGGAGTTTCTCAAAAATAATAAGCCTAAAATAATCCTTATGCCAAATGATGAGGGAGCACAGGACAAGCTGAGGAGAAAGCACAAGCTAACACCCACCCCCCACCCACCACCCCCGCCCCCACGTGTGGTAAGAGTGATGTTCCTCAGGCACTCCTAGCTGCCCAAGAACAAAGGAAAGGACACAAAACAAACATAGTTAACCTGATAGAGTCTCCATCAGTTTACAAATACCTTAGTAATATTACAAGAAAAGGGCAATCTTATCAATAGCCTAATCTCCAGGAACTCCCTACTATTTTAAGGATAATGCTTTGCTAGAGGGAAAAACAACCTTAGCTTGACAATAGTTAGGCCTCCAGTATCCTGTGTGTCTTCTTTAGCACATGGAAATCCCTTTATGAAACTTCCCCTTGACTTTACCTCCCCTAAGTCCACAGTATATAATCAGTCAGTCTTCACAACCCCAGTGCAGCTCTTTCTGCCCACGGGTCCTGTCCCCATGCTTTAATAAAATCACCTTTTTTGCACCAAAGACATCTTCAAGAGTTCTTTCTTGGCTGTCAGTTGCGAACCCCCAAACCTCACTCCCAAACCTCATCACCAAAGAGGCACATTTTAGGATGACAAATTCTTTTCCCCTTAAGGGTTTCAGACCAGTCTGTAATTTTGGGTCCTGTTAATGGCAAGTTCCATAGGCTTAGTTCCACCAACCCCCTCTACTGCCCGGCTGGGGCAATGGAACTTTAATATGAAGGTTATCCAGGGATGACTTACTTATCTCCTTCCTAGTTGTTTCCTGAACCACAGATCAATTATTTTCTCCATGTTTTTTCTTTTTTGAAATGGGTCTTATGCAAATTTCCAAACTCTAGGGTTCTCACTATATGTTCTATATTATTGAACTGGACTTCAGCCTCAGTCCTCATTCAAGGTCCTTATTTCAGAAGCTTGCCTTTCTGTTGTTGTAGGCTGAATAACGAGCCCCCAAAGATGTCTGTATTCCAATTCTGTAACATATATTATGTTAATGGAATTGAAGTTGTAACACCGTCCATCTTTTTTTAAAAATTGTTTTGAATGTTTACTTTTGAGAAAGAGACAGAGCGCAAGCTGGGGAAGGGGAGAGAGAGAGGGGGACACAGAATCTGAAGCAGGCTCCAGGCTCTGAGCTGTTAGCACAGAGCCTGACGTGAGGCTCAAACTCAGATTGCGAGATCATGACCTGAGCTGAAGTCCGACACTTAACCAAATTAGCCACCCAAGTGCCCCGTAACACAGTCCATCTTAAAATAGGGAGATTATCTTGACTTATCCAGGTGGGACCAATGTAGTCACAAGGGTCTTTAAATTGGAAGAGGAAGGCAGAAAAGAACATTAAAGTGATGTGATGTGGAAAAACCTCACCTTGCTCTTGCCAGCTTTGAGGGTGAAGGAAGAGGACCACACACTGAGGAATGTAGGCCTCTAGAATCTGGAAAAGGCAAGGAAACTGATTCTCCCTTAGAGCCTCCAAAAAGGAATGCAGCCCTGCTGACTCCTTGATCTTAACCCAATGAGATGCATTTCAGACTTTTGACTTCCAGAACTGTAAGGTAATAAATTTATGTTGTCTGACGCCGCTAAGTCTGTGGTAATTTGTTACAGCAGCTATAGGAAACGAATACACTTTCCATCATTGGATACAGACTTGATCTTGAAAATCCTTAAAAGTGAGAGTTTAGATCCTGCTAGGGCTCAACCTAAAGATGGGGTTTTTTTTGTTTGTTTGTTTTGTTTTGTTTTTTTCAGGCATCTCCTTCTTTCTTCCTATGTGATGTGTTCTCACACTCTGTACCTACCCTATGGAATCCCCTATTACCTGTAGACTCACATTTGCTGCCCCCTTGTTTGTTTTCTGGAAAAACCTTCCAGATTAAGCAGTCTCTTAATCTCTTTCTTTTTCCCTAATCATTCTTTGACTATTTCTAATTTGTCAGTTCTTTTCTTTGTTTGTTTTTTATTTTAGAGAAAGAGAGAGAGAGAAAGAGTACATGAGCAAGGGAGAGTTGCAGAGGCAGAGAGAGAGAGAAAATCTTAAGCAGGTTCTACACTTAATATGGAGCCAGATGTGGGGCTTGATCCCATGACCTTGGAATCGTGACCTGAACTGAAATTAAGAGTCAGACGCTCAATCATGTGAGCAACGCAGGCACTTTTGTTAGTTCTTATTTTATGGATTTGTGATTTCTTTCCAATTTGTCTTAATTAGGTTAGCTTAGCTTCTTGTTGACTCATTTTATTCTTTTTTTTTTTTTTTTTAAGTTTACTTATTCTTCAGAGAGAGAGAAAGAGAAACAGAGTACGAGCAGGGGAGGGTCAGAGAGAGGGAGACACAGAATCCCAAGCAGGCTTCACAGCTGTCAGCACAGAGCCCGGTGTGGGGCTTGAACTCAGGAACCGTGAGATCATGACCTGAGCCAAAGTCAGATGCTTAACCGACTGAGCCACCCAGGTGCCCCATCATTTTATTCTATTTTTTAATAAAAATATTTTTGGGTTATTTATTGGTTAATAATACTGGTTTTGTTTTGGTTCTGGCCTTATTTTCAAATTTTATCAATTCCTTCCTTTTATTTATTTGGATGCTTAATTAAATTTTATTATTTTTATATAACCGTTTATGAATTTTACTCTGAGCACTGATTTAGCTCTAGCATATAGATGGTGGTATGTAGTGTTTTTTTTTTTTTAATCATGTTTTTGTTTTTGTTTTTGCTAGAAATTCTTCAAAATCTATTTTTAAGAATGAGGGATGGGGCACCTGGGTGGCTCAGTTGGTTAAGCATCTGACTCTTTTTGTTTGTTTTTAGAATTTTTTTTAAGTTTATTTATTTATTTTGGGAGAGAGAGAGAGAGTAGGGAAGGGGCAGAAAGAGGGAGAGAGAGAATCCCAAGCAGGCTCCATGCTGTCAGTGCAGAGCCCAACATAGGGCTCAATCTCACGAACTGTGGGATTGTGACCTGAGCTGAAACTACAAGTCAGGTGCTTAACTGACTAACCCACCCAGGTGCCCCAAGTGTCTGACTCTTGATTTCAGCTCAGGTCATGATCTCAATGTTCTTGGGATCAAGCTCCATATTGGGCTGTGCACTGACAGTGCAGAGCCTGCTTGGGATTCTCTCTCTCCTTCTGCCCCTCTCCCCGACTTGTTCTCTCTCTCTCTCTCTCTCCCTCTCTCAAAATAAATAAACATTAACAAAAAAAGAGTGAGGGTTTTTTTTCCCCAAGTGAAAAGGCCTTTTAAAAAAACATTAACTTCAAGTTTTATCGCAATGTGTTCAGAAAATGTTTTCTGAACCAGTTCTGTCTTTTGGAAGATGTTGAATTTTTCTAGTGGTCTAATATAAGTCAATTTCTCCAACAATTCCTTGGATACTCAAGGGAAGATATATTCTATTTTTCAGTGTGCACAATTTAATATGTTTCCATATATATCATATTCTGTGGTTTAGGTCTCTTGTAGCATTACTTGGTGCTATAAACTGAATGTTTATGTTCCCCCCAAATTCATATGCTGAAATTCTAACCCACAATCTGATGGTATTTGGAGGTGGAGCCCTTGGTAGGTGATTAGGTCATGGGGGTAGAGACCTCAGGAATGGGATTAGCACCCTTACAAAAGAGAACCCAGCAAGATTTCTGCTCTCCAACGTGTGAGGATAAAACAAGAAATGGGCCATCTGTGACCTGTGCAAAAAAAAAAAGTCTTTTGTTTATAAAACATCTAGTCTATGGTATATTCTGGTTATAATAGCCCGATCTAAGGCACTTTGGTCATCTTGCTCTGTCTTAGATTATCTTGACTGGAACATTATCTCAAATGGAGTTGTCACCCAATCTGAGGGTGTCTTTATTTGTTTCCTTAAAAGGTGAATTAAGCCCATTTATGTGTATTTATATGACAGATGTATTTGTTCTTCAGTTTCCCATTTGGGTGTTAATGCATTATGGTTTTATATTTATAGAAGTATAACTTCCATGTCATTTTATTTGCTATCATATTTCTTTTGGTATTTTTGTTTCATTGGCTGTATCTGTTATTACACCTTTAAATAATATTTCTGATAGTCTCTTTCTTTATTTTTTTTATTTTTTTATTTTTTATTTTTTTTAACGTTTATTTATTTTTGAGACAGAGAGAGAGAGAGCATGAACAGGGGAGGGTCAGAGAAAGAGGGAGACACAGAATCCGAAACAGGGAGACACAGAATCCGAAACAGGCTCCAGGCTCTGAGCTGTCAGCACAGAGCCTGACGCGGGGCTCGAACCCACGGACCGCGAGATCATGACCTGAGCCGGAGTCGGACGCTGAACCAACTGAGCCACCCAGGTGCCCCATAGTCTCTTTCTTTAAAAAGTACATACCATGGTTCCCATCAAGAGCAACACTAAAACTGTTTTACATCTCCTTCCCCTAACATGCCTCTTATACATATTTCTCTGCCACGCTGTAAAGCATATTTCTAAGGAAGTATCATGTGAGGAAGGGAATAAAATGTGGTTAAAAACCACCGAACAATTAATAGATTAAAATATATATTGAGCACTTTCTAAGTCCAGATAGGTGATGCAGCTGTTGATATGCACAAATAAACAGGGCAGGGCTTCACCCTTAGGGAACTCACAAAGCAGATAACCAGGTAGATAATTGAGAATTGGATAAGAATGCCTGTCGATTATATTTCTCAGCAAGAATACCACATGTCTTATTATCTTAGTGTCTTCACCTAAAGATTTTGAGACATTCTGAGAAAATAATCTGCCTAGTTACTTAAGTGCCTTATATAATGAACCCTATTGGGACATTTTCATAACAAGGCAGTATTACTAGAATTAGCCAGTGAATTGCTGCTGAAATTTAACTGAGACAAAAGCATCCTCATTCTTTTTTTTTCTCTGGCATAAACTTTTCTGGATTGTTTTGGACCAACTAGCTAGGAAAAAAACTGATATTCAAACACTTGTATGAGGGCAATAGTTTAGTTTTTTAAGGGAGAGACAGTTTTAAGGTTATTCTGCTATAATTTATAACAGACTTAATGGATAAATATAGGGAAATGTAGGACAAGTCATATCAGTGCACATTTAACAGATACAAAATTTACCATAGTGACAATGTAGACAAATGAGTCCGGAGTGATATTCTTTATACAGGTAGCATGTAGTAGAGCTAACTAGCCCAGGCTGGGGATCAAAATGCCCACAGTCTCCCTAGCCCCACTCTGAAACTTACTAATTGCAATATTGGGTGACCAGTCTTCTGTGTCTGTGACGTGGGAACAATACCCTAATAACCACTGTGGGGATTGAATTTAGAAATGTGATGACTAGACTGCTGTTGTAGAAGCACAGATAACTGCTTCATTTCCCACCACCATGTCTACCTTACCTGTATGTGCACCTACAAACTTGCCTTCTTTCCTTCAGTCCACAATGCATCAATCTCCTTGAGCCTAAGACCAAACTATGCATGTGCCCTGCATCCCATACCTTCCTGCCTTCTCTGCCAAAATTCTCCCCTTCTTTCTCTTACATCATTTATTTTTCTTCTTTCTGGTTCGTTCCCATCAGCATATGAACTTAGAGACCTATTTCCGCTCTTTAAAATGAGAACCTCTCTGGACCCCATAAGCCTTATTAGCTATCCATTCATTTTTCTTACTGAAAACAAAACTCCTTGAAAGAGTTGCCTCCACTTCTTCAGCTAGCACGCTTTCCTTAACCTTCTTCGGTGAGGCTTCCTTCTCCAACACTCCACTGAACCAGTTTTTCTCAGCACCATCAATGATTCTCATATTGGCGTATCTCGAGAGTTTCTCAACTTGGGCACTGCTGACACTGAGGCCAGGTAATTCTTTACTTTGGGGAACTGTCCTGTGCGTTGTATGATGTTTAGCACCATCCCTGGCCTCTACCTACTAGATGCCAGTATCATTCTCCCAGTTGTGATAACCAGAAATATCTCCAAATGTCTCCAGGGGAGCACAGTCACCCCAGATTGAGAACCACTGCTATCCTACTGTCAATTCTCAATACTCATCTTAGTTGCTCTCAGCAGTATTTACCATAGTTGATCACTCACTCCCCCTCTTTTGGCTGTGGTAAATATGCATAACAAAATTTGTGGTTTTAATAATTTTTAAATGTATAGTTCAGTGGCATTAAGCAGTCCTATTATTTAATACCATATAAACTATGACTCCCAAATTTGTCTCCATCCTTGCAAGTGTCCCCTGAGTTCCAGACATACACATCCAACAGCTGACTCAACATCTCCACTCGCTCTTAAGTGACTAATAGGTATGTCACGCCCATCGTGTCCAAACTCAACAATCCTACCGCCCACGAAATCCATTCCTCCGTGGACATTCTCCATCTTAGTTAATGCCATATCATTTACCCAGTTACGCAGGGCATCCTTAACTCCCCTCTTTCCTTTATATCCCATTTCCAAATCCAATCTGAATCTGACCATTTCTGTTCACCTCCAGTACTACCTGGCTCATCCAAACTAACATCTTTAGACTAAGCTATTGAAATCAGGTTAACAGATCATCCTGTATCCACTCTTCCTCAGCTTCAGTATTCTCCACACGGCACCAAGAATGTCACATACACATACACAGACACACATACACACACAGCCCTGCTACCCTGCTCAAAACATTCTTTGATCAGGACTGGAAACCACTATTCTTTTTTTTCTTTTTTAATGTTTATTTTTGAAAGAGAGAGAGAGAAGACAGAGTGTGAGCAGGGGTGGGAGAGGGGCAGAGAGAGAGGGAGACACAGAACTTGAAGTGGGATCCAGGCTCCGAGCTGTCAGCACAGAGCCCAATGAGGGGCTTGAACCCACAAACCACAAGATCATGACCTGAGCCAAAGTTGGACGCTCAACAGTCGGACACTCAACCACCCAGGTGCCCCTAGAAACCACTATTCTAAGAGATGCATAGATAGATAGACAGAAAAATAAATAGATAAAAAGATGATAGATGGATAAATATTTTGAATTCTAATTTCCATTGCACAGAAATATTAATTTTGTTTGCAGAAGAATTTTATTTCATCTAATGAAATAAAAATGTATATTTTGGCATGGCTAAATATTTAAATAAAATGGCAAAATTAACTCCTCAGTGGAGGAAATAATTACCGTGGGGAGAAACAAGGAAGGCAACTAAACAATTCTCTTCATTGGGGTTGGTGGGGGAGATGAGATGCACAGCCTAGATTTGAACTTATTATGATCAGTTTTCTTTTTTTAAAAAATTGTTTTTATTATTATGAAAATAACTGATGCTCATTATGAAAATTTTGGAAAACACTAACTTTATTGGGAAAATAAAAGCACTACAATTAATATTGCAATATGTTGCATGTATGTCATGCACAATTTTTGTTTACTAAGCATAATTTTTGTTTCAGTTTTATGACATTCCTAGGGGGAACAAGAAGATTGGAGATGAAATCTCTCCAACAAATTATAAACTCCGTACTAGCTACTAAGCTATGTACTAAACATAGTATTAGTACTATGTCTCTCATAGAAGCCAATACTGGATCTCTCATATGACATCATTTTCTAGGGCACCACTTATCCATCAGGTTGATTACTTTGGTTTCCTGTCATCATACAGGGACAATGGTTTGTTTTTATTGGAATAGATACATCTTTTGGATACGGGTTTGCTTTTCCTGTCTGCCAGTTCAGTAGTCAATGGTCTTAAGACTTTATCCACTATCAAGGTATTCAGTGGCCAAGGAACTCATTTTACAGTAAAAAGATGTGCAGCATTGAGTTTATACCTATGGGATACACTGGTAAGATCCCATCACCTAGAAGAGCAGTGTCCTGTTAGAAAAGTAGAATGGCCCACTGAAGACTGTTTGGCACCAATTGGGAGACAAAATCCTGAGGGACTGGAATTATACCTTAGTGGTACATGCTTTGAATCTGCAATAATTCTGTAATACTTTTTCTCCCAGAAGCGTAACACTGGTCCAAGTCTAGGAATCAAGGTGTGGAGGTAGTGGTGTCTCTTCTTTCTGTTATACCAGATATTGCACTGATTGACTTTTTGGCTTTTGATCCCATAGCTTAGACTCTGCAGGTTTGGTTGTCGTGAGCACAGGTGGCTACAGAACCACGATTCATCAGAGTTTGTCCCCTTTTGTCAAGAAGACAGTAGCTTTCCCAGCATCTCTACTTGGCAGCACTCTGCTTGTTTTTTTTCCCTCTTAGTAGAGGGAATGGAGCTTCTCTTAACAGGAAAGGAGTCTGTGAAAGTTGGAATGTTAGCTAGGTATATTGTCTTCTTCAACAATTTTAAGGATCTGTTTATATGACAAAGGTGTACATATATTGAGTAGACAACTAACAATGTCTGCCTCACCTGTACACTCTGAAATTAATTTTAGAAGACTAAGGAGTGTCCATTTCTTCAATTGGAGGAATAGATAAAAGTATCATTATGTAAAATTTAGGGGTGTACGTTAATTTGAGAAATGATGATATGAACTGTATTAACTATAGTGCACTACAGAAGTGCTGAGAAGCTGAATCAAAGTATGTTAGTGTAGGTTAGTCAGGTTAGACTATGTCATGCTGTGGTAATAAGTGAACTCCAAGGCTTATATCAACAAAAGTTAGTTCTCACACATGCTACATATCCATTATATGTTATCTCTGGCTCTGCTCTGTGCTGTCTTCACTTTGGAACCCAAACGGACGAAGAAGTCATTGATAGCAAAATTACCATTAGACATGGCTATTTGTAGCAAAAATAAAAGTCATGGTACATCATCTGCTTTCTTTTAAAGCTTCTGCTTGGATGTGACTCATACAATTTCCACCCATACTTTGTTGGCCAACACAAGCCTTATGAGCTCTCTGAAGTCACTAGAGTGGGGATGTATAATTCCTTCCGCTAGGAGTGGCGCTGGAGGGAGGGAAACCCAATACGATCAACCGCAATTAGTTTTTCTCCTTGGTGTATATAACACTTTATAATGAATTGTATTCATTCTATTTAATAGATTTTTTCCCTTCTAATGAAAATATTGACTATAAGAATGTAGCAACAATTTAAAAGCTACATTCAGAAAAAAAGGAAGCCACAATCTACCACTTTAATCACTCATTCAACAGATATTTATTGATTTCCTTCTATGTTCTAGGCACTTTGCTAGTTCCAAGGAATCGTTTGGCTAAAGGAAAATCAGATAAACTCTCACTTAGAATAGAGTGTGAATAAGTACTGTGTTAGTGGAATGCACAGGCAGAGAAGAGGAATCTAACTCAGACTAGATGCATCAAGGAAATATTCCCAAGTGAGGTGACATTTAAGGGGAAAAGGGGAGGAAAACAGCAAGCAGTACTTAATGGTGAAACATCAAGAGCTTTTTCATGTCAGTTATTTCTCAATAAAATGAGGGAGAGAGCTTTTTCATTGTGATTGGGGAAAAAAATACCAGTATGCCAGGTATTACTGTTTATACTCAACATTGCACAGTGCAGTAAGGCAAAATAAGAAATGCAAGGTATGAGGTTTTAAAAAGGAGAAATAAAACTGTTTTGTAGATGATATAATCATTTGTAAATGATACGATTGTGTGTGCATAGCTAATCCGAAAGAATATACAAATAAGTTATTAGAATTTATATGTAAATTTAGCAATGTTTCTATATAAAATTAACATATAAAAGAAGTTGAATTTCTTTGGACCAGCAACAAACTCTTAGCAAATATAATATTTTTAAATGATGCCGTATATGATAGGATGAAAATATAAAGTACATGAGAATAAATCTAACTAGAGATGAGATGTTCAATTCCATAGGAAAAAATATAAAAGCTTTATAGAGACATTAAAAAGACTTAAAGAAATGGATAGCTATATCTTGTTTAAGGGTTGGAAGATTCAAATATTATAATTTCTTTTTTTTCTCAAATTGATATAGAGGCTCAACGTAATCTTAATAAAATCCCAGTTGTTTTTCTTTTCTGAGAACTTGCCAAAGTGATTGTAAATTTACGTGAGAACCTAAAGGATCAAGAATAGCCAAACTCTCTTGAAGGAAATTAAAGGAGGATATAACTTCTTTACCCAGCCAATGGTCATTAGTGTCAAACAACACTATGAAGATAAGTGAGGTGACACATGCCCATGGGATATGGCACTACTAAGGCCATCAGTGGTCACAGTGAGAGTACTCTGTTGGCTTGCTGCAGATGGACTAAAAAAGAAGTGAGTTGAAAAGTAAAGGAGTGACTTGAAAGTAGAGACAAGGAGCATACTACAGTATTCTTATAAGAAGTGTAGCTCTTGAAGGAAGGTCATCGGGGAGGATGGATTGAAGTTTTTGTTTTTTATAGGATGGGGTCATTTTCCTACATACGCTTGATAAAAAATGATTATATGGTGGTGCCTGGCTAGCTCGGTTGGTGGGGTGTCCAACTCTTGATCTCAGGGTTGTGAGTTCTAGCCCCATGTTGGGTGTAGAGATTACTCAAAAATAAAATCTTAAAAAAATGATTGTTTGGAGGAAGCTGTTGATAGAAACAGAGAAAGAGGCAACTATTGGGTGATAATCTTTGAGAAGTTGGAAATGTATGGGATCCAGCATATAAACATGGAATTTCCTTCTAGAAAAAGGTGATTCATGTCTTCTGACACAGTAGGAAAGAGAATGAGAGTGGTGTTGGAGTAGGCAGCTGGTGTGGATTAAAAGCTGATTGAATCCACTCGATACCCTTATTTTGTCACTAAGTAGGAGGAACTGACAGCTAATAAGAGGGAGGGTAGAAAACGGTAATGTATTGGACCTTGGGGACTCCATTTAGAGAACTGAAATAGGAAAAAGCCTGAAGAATCATAAAGGTGTTTTCTAAACAACATGGAGAGCTCCACTATATTTGGAGGCATAGATTTGTAAGCTGGGGCTTTATGTTTGAAAATATGTGGCTGGGGACACCTGGGTGGCTCAGTCGGTTAAGCATCCGACTCTTGGTTCAGGTCATGATCTCACGGTTCGTGAGTTCGAGCCCCGCATCCGCCTCTGTGCTGATAGTGTGGAGCCTGCTTGGGATTCTCTCTCTCTCTCCCACATCTCTCTCTCTCTCTCAAAATTTTTTTTTTAAAAAGAGAGAAAATATGTGTCTAATAAGAATTAACATAAGAATAGGGTTTACGATGTGCCAACCACTTTTCTTAATATTATATTAACCCTCACAGCAACCCAAAAGGTATGTACTATTATTAGCCCCATATTACTGGAATAAAGAAATGTTGTGACCTGCCCAAGGTCACATAGCTAGTAAATGGTGGGGCTAGGATTCCATTCTAGGCAGCCTGGATCCAGAGCCCACAATTCTTAAACACTGTGCTATGTTACAGTGGTTGGAAATTTTGTTCTGTGACCTCACCCTTTGGTGATTCCTGTAAAGGGACTGTTGGATGGTACAAATCTATTGTATGTTGACAAGAGACATCAGGGTATAGTTTTTTGTTTGTTTTTTCCATTTGTCTGTTTTGAGATGAAATCAGTTAAGAATTTCATGCCCATTGAAAAGAATAGCTCTTGGATGGCTAGACCAGTGAGCTTTTGTGTTTCTGTATTTACCCTTGATTCATGGCTGCAATTTGAGAATTTGAGAATTTGAGAATTGAAGCTATAAGCTCTCCATGTGTCTGCCTGTCTGTGTGTCTAGAATTTAGAAGGTCTTTACTTTCCTCTCTCTCTAGAGAATGCTAATCAATTAGATTATAAAGTATGTCCAAATTAAAGGAGTTCTACGTCGAGCTCCTTGGCTCTCAATCTGTGTTGGCTTCTAGATATAAATAAGTACATACAAAAATTTAATATTCCCCAAATTTCAGGAAATAAGGAAATTGAACTTCTAATACTTTAAATGTGCTAAAACGTTTTTAGAAAAACTAAGTAAAAAATGTTTTAAGAATCTAACTTCACATAATTTTGGCAAATGATACTAGTCGAATAATTTTGGTTTAATAAAAACATCTATGCCTTCTGTGATTTATCAGTGTTATATACATTTTTATTCTACTTGTATGTTTTTCCTAAATGTATACAGATGAAGTAAGCTAACATTACTCCTACTTAATGTCTAAGATTACAAAAAATGTAAATTTGTGTAAAATAATTGAGTCATTCTGAAAACCTTTTTATTTCAGCAATAATTATGTTTTGTAGTATGTCAGCTTAAAGATAATTTCCAAAATCTTAAAGTAGGTCAAAATTTGGGGCTGATATTATATTGAGTTAATTAATGACTCAGCATTGGATACTAGGTCATATAATTGCCACGTGTAATTTTATGTTTATAAAGTTTTGCTCTTTATATATGCCACAGAGAGGCTGTATTATTCAGCCATGTCAATGAATGTGTTCATTTTTGCCACTTTGAGAAGGAATAAAAGGGAAGTGTGTGGCTGTACAAAGTTGTATTATGAGTTTTGCCTGTCTGCTAAAATGTTTTTGCAAGACAAAAGGTGTCAGTTATCTACCCCTTCCCTCTTTTCTTCATGAAATAAAAGTTAGTTACCTTTTTTTAAGGTTATAATTAATATGTGTCACTGAAACTACACTAGGAGAAATAGTGATGGAAAAACACAGCTGTGTGTGTGCCTTTGTTTTTCAGGAAAAAAAAGTATTTTTGTCTCTCTTTTTTAATTTTTTTAATTAAAAAAAATTTTTTTTTAACGTTTATTTATTTTTGAGACAGAGAGACAGAGCATGAACAGGGGAGGGGCAGAGAGAGAGGGAGACACAGAATCAGAAGCAGGCTCCAGGCTCTGAGCCATCAGCCCAGAGCCCGACGTGGGGCTCCAACTCACGGACCGTGAGATCGTGACCTGAGCTGAAGTCGGACGCTTAACTGACTGAGCCACCCAGGCGCCCCTGTCTCTCTTTTTTTTAATGTTCATTTATTTTTGAGAGAGAAAGATGGAGTGCAAGCAGGGGAGGGGCAGAGAGAGAGAGAGACACAGAATCTGAAGCAGGCCCCAGGCTCTGAGCTGTCAGCACAGAGTCCGACGAGGGGCTCAAACCCACAAGCTGTGAGATCATGGCCTGAGCTGAAGTCAGATGCTCAACCGATTGAGCCACCCAGGCACCCCAAGAGCATTTTTGTCTTAATGCAGTAGTATTCAATCTCTTTCTTTCTTTGTTGGTGTCTGAACCCCTTTATATTCTTAGGGCTTTATTGAGGATCACCCCAAACTCTTATCTATATGGATTAACTATTAATACTTATTGCATTAGAAATAAAAACAGAAAATTTTAGAACACTTATTTGTTGACTCATTTAAAGACAGCAGTGATGAACATATTGCATATTGATAACATCTTAATATAATGAAATTATTGCTATCACTTTGTTCCAGAATATGAAAGAGCTAATGAAGGACAAAACTTGGAAAGTGAATTTTATTTGCCCTGGTTTATAACACTTGAGTTTGAAAAAAAGTTATAAAGTGTGAAAATTCTAGCAAAGTGTGCTCAATTTTGATGGCCTGATTTCCTTGCTTTACTGCTTATTGCCTTTGTCTACAATATAAAGGGTTATATTTTACTTTCTTGATAGCAGAGATTCTATGTCTAATCCGAATAATTTCCTGTGTTTTATGTTGATTTCATTATATGCTTAAGAAAAAAAAGGTTTTTCATTCCTCACTTGTAAAAGAACTAAGATTCTTTACAATCGTGTTACTTCTTTTTTTTTAATTTTAAAATGTTTATTAACACTTTGATTAAATATATAACCAATTGTTGTTCTCAGGCACCAATAATCTTTTTTTCTTTTTTTATTGACATACAATTGACATACAGGGTTATATTAGTTTCAGGTGTACAACATAAGGTTTCCACAATTCTGAACATTACTCGGTGCTCACCATAAGTGTGGTCACCCTCTGTCACCAAACAACGTCATTACAATATTATTGACTGTATTCCCTATGCTGTACTTTTCACCTCCATGATTTATTATATGGCAGCTTGTACCTCTTAGTCCTCTTTATCTATTTCACCCATTGCCTCATCCACCTTCCTTCTGGCAACCGCCAGTTTGTTGTCTGTATTTGAGTCTGTTTTTGTTTGTTTCTTTGTTTTGTTTTTTAGATTCCACATGTAAGTGAAATCATATGGTATTTTTCTTTCTCTGGCTTACTACACTTAGCATTATACCCTCTAGGTCCATCCGTGTGGTTGCCAGTGACAAGAGCTCATCCTTTTCTATGGCTGAGTAACGTCCATTGTATGTATATGCCACATCTTCTTTATCCATTCAGCTATGGATGGGCACTTGGGTTGCTTCCATATCTTGGCTATTGTAAATAATACTGCAGTAAACACTGGAGTGCATGTATCTTTTCAAATTAGTGTTTTTATTTTCTTTAGATAAATAGCCATTAGTAGAATTACTAGATCATATGTTATTTCTGTTTTTAATTTTTTGAGGAACACAGTGGTCGCACCAGTTTGCATTCCCACCAACAGTGCACAAGGGTTACTTTTTCTCCACATCCTTACCAACACTTGCTGTTTCTTGTGGTTTGTTTTTTTTAAGTTTATTTATTTATTTTGGGAGAGAGAGAGAGAGAGAGAGAGAGAGAGAGAGAGGGAGGAGAGAGCATGAACAGGGGAGGAGCAGAGAGAGGAGAGAGAGAATCCCAAGCAGGCTCTGCACTGTCAGTGCATGGAGCCTGATGTGGGGCTTGGTCTCACAAACAGTGAGATCATGACCTAAGCTGAAACCAGGAGTCTGATGCTTAACTGACTGAGCCACCCAGGCACCCCTGTTTCTTATGTTTTTTATTTTAGCCATTCTGACAGGTGTGAGATGATATCTCGTTGTGGTTTAGTTTTGCATTTCCCTGATGATTAGTGGTGTTGAGCATCTTTTCTTGTGCTTGTTGGCCATGTTTATGTCTTCTTTGGAAAAATGTCTATTCAGCTCCTCTGCCCATTTTTCATCAGATAATTTGGAGGTTTTTCGGTGCTGCGTTGTGTAAGTTCTTTGTATATTTTAGATATTAACCCCTTATTGAATAAAACATTTGCAAATATCTTCTATTGAGTAGGTTACCTTTTCGTTTTGTTGATGGTTTCCTTCACTGTCCAAAAGCTTTTTAGTTTGATGTCTTCCCAATAGTTTATTTTTGCCTTTGTATCCTTCATTAGGCAACCATAATCTCATTTTAATCAGGTGTTCACATCTCCTATGACAACTTCTTTGATTTTGCCTTCTCCAAATCAGATCCTAAAAGTTTAATAAATCTTTCAGAATATATTTGACACCTAAAACTATCTTTGTAATTTTTTAGAGGGCTCCTGGGAAATCACAAAGTTTTGTTCTTTCGCCTTCCAAAAAGAGAAATATTAGGTTTACTTATTAGTTAGTATTGATGAGTTGCATAGGAAAAGTAGTTGAATAAGAAGAGATACTCAGCTTTCCCTAGGTTAAATCTGTGTAAGTAAATGTCACTCATTAATATAAGTATTTTAGAAATTGTGGGGTTTATGGGATGTTCCTAGGGATTCCTGAATGCCCTCACTGTCCCTGGTATGTTTCTATTTCTTGGAGTTTTGATGGTGCTTTGTCTGATATCATCTGATAGTATTACAACAATACAATGTTATCAGTCATAATTTCAGTTATTTCAGTCATAATTTTCAGTTACACATCTAGGTCACAACCTTACTTCTTTAATTTGAATCTAGCATCTTTTAGTCCCATGGATTTCAATTGGAGATGCACATCGGATTTGCCTGCCGAGTTTCGTAAAAATACAGATATCAAGAACCTAATCCAGACTTACTGAATCTCTTTAACTTGATATACTTGATATCCTTACATATTCTTAGTATATGCTTAGAATATTCCTAGCATATTTTACATATTATGTTTCAGGATTTTTATGTATTTCAAGACATTTTCCTTTTGAATAATTATGTTCATTCATTTTTTGGGTGTTATGTTAATCCATTTCTATACATCAAATTTAACATTCATCAACTTTGTTGAAAATAGGCATAATCACTGTGCTTAAAGACATTTTGTCTTTCTTAACATTTGTGTGAATGTACATTTTGTGTATATTTTTAGAATGACTTTATTATCGTTGTTTTTCATGGCCCAGAAACAATCTAATTTGTCAGCTGCATTATTATTATGAGCTCTCACCATACCTTTTACATATGAAAACCTTCAGTAAATGTTTGCTTTCAGTGTAAGTCTCTTTGCTCTGCAGATAGGTTTTGTTTTACTCTAATTCTTGCCTGAAGGCTCTGCTATAAGCTACAGGTTGTGTGTGTATCTTCAATAAAAAGGACCATCTCAGAACCTTGTGAAAAATGACCATCACAGGCAATTCAAATTACTGAGACTTTGAAAGAAAGATTCTTGGGTATAGGCTTCTGATCGCACCATTTAGACAACTTGGTAAACATACCAGGGGACTGAGTCAGAATTTCCAGAAATTTTTAGTCAAGAAGTAGATGATTTCATGACATTAGTGACCCAAGATCCATGAGAACAAGAACTAATTAAAAGGACTGAATGAACTGATGATAAAGGGCACATAATTTAAAATAACGAACTCAAATTGACCAATGTGTATTGGTTGTATCATTTGAAATAGGAAAGAAATCTGAAAGCAGAGACCCTGATACCAGAGTGCTCAACACTTACAAGCTGGCTGCACAAAGTATGGTGCAAGGACCAACAGCAATCAGCATCAGTTGGGACCTTGTTTAGAAATGCAGACTCTGAGGCCCTACCCCAGATCTACTGAATCAGAACGAGCATTTTAACAACATGTTTAGGTGATTCATGTGCACTTTAAAGGTTGAGATGTCCTGATATAGAACACAGGCCAACATACTACATAAATCAGTGAGATGACAATGAAGTATTGATTGTGTGATGCTTATTAATTAATGGCCCCCAGTTGCTCGGTGCTGGGACACATGAAAATCACCTAGAGAACTTCAAAATGCAGACTCAGCACCAGAGACTGCAAATTTCAAGTGGGGCCCAGAAAACAATTTATTTTGAAGGAGCCCCCCTGGTAATCACAGTTCACAGCCAGGTTTGGGAGTCACCGCAGGGTATGAGAAGTGAGACTTCCAAGAAGAGGATTGAATGGCCAGAGGAGTATGTCTTGAATTGAACCTTAAAATATGGGTTCAGTTGTTGCCGGATGAGGGCAATGTGTGTGTGTGTGTGTGTGTGTGTGTGTGTGTGTGTGTAAAAACAAGACTGTAAAACAATGTTATTATAACTTCCTTCCAGAGTGAGAAACAAAAATGCGAAGTAAAGGAAAAATGTATTATTCTCTTGGGAGTTTTGGCAGGATTTTAAAACAATAACATTTCTCTGTTAGAAACTAGGATGGTATGATGCTGCTCATAATATCTTGGGAGCCAGTGTCACATTTGATTTATGTTTAGAAACAATTTGAATGGATAGAATATTATCAATTCCCACTTGGGGCTAATATATACATTCCTTTTCTCACATAAAGTCAATTTTAAACTCTTGCTCTACATTGAGTAGAAATAAACTAAGCTTGGATTCATTTTAAGGAAATGGAAAATATTTGCATGTGTTGGCATACTAGTTTGACTTTACTGGGTTCATTAAAAATCAGATGAGATGATAGATATGATTATAATTTAAAATGTGGGAAATACTATGCAAATATCAGGTCACAATCTGGATCCTTCCAGCCTCTCCATTCCTCCCCGCTTTACTCTGACTTTGCATACAACCTTCCTATTCACCATGGGTCTTCTTGACCCCCAATCAGATCAGACGTCCTCACTCCAAAACTTTCTTGATGTTTTTTTTTAGTCAACCCTAGACCTTGATTATATGTCCAATGTTGCATTTTATAACCATGTGTTATAAGTTATTTTTTTATATGTAGTAGACTTTGAGCTCTTTGAGGCAAATGATGATTTTTAAAGTTTATACTTGAATATCTGGTGCTGGAGTTTCATTTCCCGTATGTTGGCATAAACCTCCTAACAGACCCAATCTCTTATGGATAACAACTATAAATTCTGGTCAAATGACAAAAACAAGTACATGGGTGCTGTGGAGAATAAACCAAGATGGGCAGATTTTGCAGGGGAGTTCAGCTTTGGAAGAAATGACTGTCACATTGCAACTTACCAGTTTTTGCAGCTTTGGCACCATGGCAGGCTGTGATCACAGCATAGTGCCGTCTTTACCCGCTTTCTTTCTGGCCTGGGCAGCAAAAGGACAGAACTCAGGGAGGCCAGGGCTGCTGGAAAGTGCAAGGAAGCCCAGAAAAGAGATAGCCAGGGCAGGTGGACTTCACATTCTACATTTAAACCCTACTCACAATCTGACTTCATGCATCACACACATTCTGAAGATTCAAAGAAGCTTGCCACTGAGGTGAATGGAACTGAACTGACATAGGAGTTTACCACAGGCAAAACAGAATTTTCCGTTACATGTCTGTTCAAAGAAAAAAAAAGAAAAGAAAAAAAGAAAATCATCCATGTCATTTGGAGGAATTGAACAAAATTCTGAGTCTCTGCAACATAACTTATAATCCAAAAATCATTCAACATACAAAATGTTAGGAAAATATGACTCCGTTTTAAATGAAAAGGCAATCAATAGATGCCAACCCTGTGATAGCTGAGTTGTTGGAATTATCAGACAAGAACTTGAATGCAGCTTTATAATCAATCTCAACAAGGTAAAGAAAACTATAACCACAATTAATTAAAAGATAGGAAATCTCAGCAGAGATACAGACATTTCCCTTTGGTATTTCATTATAATGGTTAAGTAGCCTCAGGAGCTAGCCACCTATCCTACCCTATTCTTGCTTCTCTTCCTACTACCTTCTTTGTGCTTCAAATTAATATTTCACAAAAGGTATATATTTAACTCTAGCAGTATAATAATATCTCACAATCTATGATTGATATTTCTTTCAGGCCTACTTCCATTGAATTACTAGCTCATGCATGATGAAATGTCACACTGTGGTCTGGCTGTCAGCGAATCACTTAGCTAAACAGGCTTTGGTCTCTGCCCAGTCACCTTTATTAAATCTGGTTTGGGCATTATTGTCATAGAGTGTTAACATTTCTAGCTAAACAAACTCCTGGAAAAGAATGTGTTTCTCCTATAGACTTATGCCAAAGCTACACCCCAAAGTGTAATATATTGGGAAATTAATTTATTAATAGCAGCTAATGTTAATGATCTACTTAAAATAATTAAATCCCAGAAAACTTTCTTTTATCATTGAGTTTAGGAAATAAATACAGCAATTTATAAATGACACTCCCTCTCATGATTTTTATGTTGATATAAGATTAAGTTTGGACATGCAGCTTTCTAATTTGATGGCAGTGGAGGCAGGACCTGTTAATAGTCATTCCATGACCACAATCATGGCAAACCTTAAGATAAAGTTGAATGGATCAACAGAAGGACACTCAGTCCTTACCGATATCATGGGGTCACTTTATCTAACTCTAGACTGTACAGTCATATAAGCCAAAAAATCCACTTTGCTATTTGAACCAGTTTGGATTCAGTTTTCTGTTACTTATAGTTTCAAGTAACCCAACTGATATAAAAAGGTGTGTGGGCTCCCGGGTGGCTCAGTCATTTAAGTGTTTGACTCTTGATCTTGGCTCAGGTCATGATCTCATGGTTTGTGAGTTCGAGCCCTGTGTCGGGCTCTGCACTGGCTTGGGATTCTGTCTCTCCCTCTCTCTGTGCCTCCCTCTCTTGTGCGTGCACGGGAGTTGTAGGGTTACTTATAACTTAATATCTTGCTTGAGTATATGCTTCAACTGTCATGAAAAATAATTTAGTTGGAATTTTAAAATCTCATTACTTTCTAAAAACAGTGTTTCTCAGAAACATTTTTGCAATTTCTTATCACCATCTATCAATGAACTGCAAATGCAGAAAATCTGAATTTTTCTCTTTAATTGTTCAGTGACATACAATTTCTTTCAACATTGCTGAATTGTTCTCTTGACTTCAGGTCTTTATATATGCTGCTTCTTCTGTTAATAAATCTTGTCTCCCAGCTCCTTACTCAGCTAAGAGATCATGATTCTGCTTAAGAGATCTTCTATGATGCTGTAGATTATATTCTCCCAAAATGCTATATATTCTCCTTTTGTAACTTATTTTTCCAGAAACTTCTTAATATCTTTCTTTCTCAATATTCTCCATGAGGCAGGTTCCAAATGGCAGGTTGGATTATTGCTTCCAATTCTTTAGCAACTCCCTGTAATAGAATTACACATCCATGCTTTTGGCCACATGTCTCTGTGGTAGCTGCCAGTGGAGTAAGTGGAGGGTGTATCTCTGCTTCATTAACTTGAGTTTGGCCATATGATTTGATTTGTCCAATGAAATATGGGCAGAAATGACAGTGTACCATTCCTGAACTGAAGCTTTAAAAAGCATAGTACATCAGTCTGGATCCAATCAGGAAACAAACCACACGGTATTTTGAATAGAGAAAGTTTAGTATAATGATGACTATATCAAACTATGATACACATAGACATAAAGGGAACCCTAAAGAACACTGCAGGGATGAGGGAGAGAGTACTCAATGAAGGACAAACTTGGAAGGGGGCTGCCTTCCCATTGACACCTCACTGGAGAGGGTATGGGTGCAGCACATTGGATAGTGGAGAAGTTTGCTGGGTTACCCTGGCCAGAGCTGGTCCACAGTCACCAGGTCTCAGGAAACAATCCTTTGGGGTGCAGGTGAACTGAGGCTGATGGACAGCAGTGCGGAGGGAGACAAGGTATCTGGAGTAGGATGGTAGGCAGCCTGTGATTCGCGGTATCTGTGTTGGGAAGGGTGCAGGAAACAGCCTCTGGAGCACAAGTGAGCCAAAGCTCATGGATGGGTATGCAGAGAGAGCTGGGGCACCAGTGCTAGCATGAGGTCTAGAGTGCAGCAGTGTCCACATTAGGAGGGCCATGCCTTATGGGTCACTAGGCCTGTGGCAGACTGGGAGATCGTTCAGTGATGGTGCACTTTCAGCACATAGCTGGGACAGAGCACTGCTGTATGTTCCCTGCCCCCCTCCCCACACCATGGAACAGAAGCAAGAAAAAGAAAAACTTGGCACACTGGAATAAGGCAAAGAAGTTCCCTTCCTCCTGAAATGTCCCTCTACCGACAAAGCTTACTATAGGGAACATGAATACCGGGGGCACTGAGTGGCTCAGTCAGTTAGGTGTCCGACTTCAGCTCAGGTCATGATCTCCCAGTTCGTGGGTTTGAGCCCCGCGTCGCGCTCTGTGCTGACAGTTCAGAGCCTGGAGCCTGCTTGGGATTCTGTGTCTCCATCTCTCTCACTGCCCCTCCCCCACTCGCTCGCTCACTCGCGCGTGTGCTTTCTCTCTCTTTCTCAAAAAATAAACATTAAAAAAATTTAAAGAACATGAACACTGTAAAGGACTAATAATTAAGAAGTCCAGTCTACTATTGCGAAGCCAGTACTGAATGGTGAAGTTGGAGTTGAGAGGCAATAAACTGATAACTGACAAGCATTACAAGTTTCCAGTAGCGGGGCGCCTGGGTGGCTCAGTCGGTTAAGCGTCCGACTTCAGCTCGGGTCACTATCTCACGGTCCGTGAGTTCGAGCCCCGCGTCGGGCTCTGGGCTGATGGCTCAGAGCCTGGAGCCTGCTTCCGATTCTGTGTCTCCCTCTCTCTCTCTGCCCCTCCCCTGTTCATGCTCTGTCTCTCTCTGTCTCAAAAATAAATAAACGTTAAAAAAAAATTAAAAAACAAACAAACAAACAAAAAACAAGTTTCCAGTAGCTCTTTGAGCTGCTGCTCTCCATGAGAAGATCATGGGCCAGGGAAGCATTTCTTTTTCAGACTGAGTCTTACGATGTAGGGTAGAGATGAGCTCTAGGTGGAGCTTACCCTAGTTGAGACCATTGAAATGACAGCCAGTTTATAAATCCTGGAGTGTTAAGTACATATTCATTGCAGCAACAGCAAGCTGTTGAGATTTTTTTTAATGTTTTATTTATTTTTGAGAGAGCACGAGCAGGGTAAGGGCAGAGAGAGAAGGGGACTGAGGATTCAAAGTGTGCTCTGTGGTGACAGCAGTGAGCCCAATGTGGTGCTGAAACTCACGAACCGTGAGATCACGACCTGAGCCAAAGTTGGACGCTTAAGCGACTGAGCCACCCAGGCGCCCCTAAGCTTGAGGTTTTTGAAGTTATTTGTTATACAGAAGGAAAAAAAAAACCTGGCTACTACATTTTGTGTTCCTCCATATCCCTGTGCCAGTGCCCAGATTATAAGAGCTCAATATATACTTTTAGATGAATTGTTACTCAAACTTTGGGGTCTTCTCCTGATTGCTCTGAAGGTTTAGCTCAGGTGTTATCTAATGGGCTACAAAGTGACTCACCATTTCAGGTACACAGCAGAACAGGAATAATATTATGAAGAATCTTGATTTTGAGTCTGATCTTTAAAAGAAAAAAAAAAAAAACCCAAAAACTCTTAATGGAAAACCTAACCCCAGGAATTGGTTTTTTAGCTTTTTGAATCCTTATAGCTCATTCAGTGTGGAGCCTTTATACGATGCAGCTAGGCTATTAGGTCTGGCTTCATCATCTAAATTGGTACCTTTTTGATGTAGCTTTGGGGGAAGAAGGTGAAAACTAATCAGAAGAAGATTGCCTTGTATGTGAGCCAGCTATTGCTGAAAGGGTGAATTTATGGGGGAAGAGAGAAAACAGATAATCAAAACATAGCCTCTGCTCCTAGGGCTTCAACTATCATAAGTTAATTTTATGTTCCCATCTTTTTCTCCTGTTTGGGGTCACAGAACACATCACATCCTCGTATATAACTGACTAACATTGAAGAACTCTGTCCTTCCTCGCATTAATTCTTATGTTGATATTACTTTCATTACACCACAAAGAAGCATCGGCAGGCACTAACACATTCTTTGGTCAATTGAAATTATTTCCTGAATTTTATTTTATATTTCTGTATTATTTTATACATACTCGATGAATATCTTTAATGTAAAGATATGAATCCCTTTCAAGAGTACCTGGTAGAAATGGTGGCATGATATTTCAGACATGATTGTTGGTTTGGCCACCATCGCTGGTCATGGCTCTTGGTGTCGTGAAGAGTTTGGCCCTGCTTCTCAAGGCGTGTGTGGTCGTGCTGCCCCCTCATTCGTGACCGCAGCTGTGTTTGAAGAGCTCGCTATCAGCTCTATGTCTGCCCTGGAACCTCACACTCAAAATGAGCTGCCCTGAAAGCACATTCACCTTGGACTTTGTACAGCTGCTGCGGTTGCTGCTGCTTCTTCGCACTCATCGCCACGATGCCACAGAGAGCTTTTCAGTTAATTTTTTCATGGTGGGTTTTGCTTTGTTTGTTTTGTTTTGCTTTGCTTTTTAATTAAACACTCTCTGAACACTCCCTTTGTCAGTGGTATGGTCATTTATTTTTCTTCCAAGGATGTCGTGAAAATGCTTTCACAACAAAATTGTACATCATATTCATATTGTTTTAGGTCCATAACCTCTCTCTCTTTTGGGCTTCTAAAGTTTTCCCTCTCTTTAATACTCATCCAATACTCATCTAAAGAATCTAAAATTGGTTACCATTTATTCATTTGCTCTTTTTCTGGCTTCTCTTTCTCTGAGGTGGAATAACTTTTGATACGTGTCTCTGAGCAGGGTTTTCAAGGAGTAGAAACGATATGGCTACTTATAAATGAAGATTGCAAACAGAATGTAGACCTAGATAGAATTTTAGATAACTTTTCTCGACCTTTCTCCTTTTGCAGTTGAGATTGAAAGAGGTGAAGCGGCCTGCCTTAGGTTACAGAACTAGGCGGTAGCCGAGTTAGGACCAGACTTAATAGCCGTTTCTTCCCTCCCAGTTCTCTTTCTACTGTACCGTGCCACAGAGTGCCACAGAGTGACAAATGGGAGAGCAGGAGGAGGTGTCAAAGATCACTCTATTTAACCATATTATTTTAAAAACAAGAAACCAATGCCAGGGAAATTTGGACATTTGAAGTGACGGTAGTGATGTGGGAAACAAAGGCAGAAGGAAATGGCAGATAGAATTAAATTTCCTTATAACCTGCATCCCATTGACAGATTCTTGAGGCAGGCAGAGTAAAACATTTCTCCAGGAACTGCCCACTGTCTTAATGCTAATGATTTGCTAGAGGGAAAAACAACCTTGACTAGGCCTCCTACTGGAGGCCTGTGAGTCTTCTTGAAAAAAAATTTTTTTAATGTTTATTTATTTTTGAGAGAGAGAGAGAGAGAGAAGTCCGAAGCAGGCTCCAGGCTCTGAGCTGTCAGCACAGAGCCCGACGTGGGGTTCGAACTCAAGAACCAGGAGATCATGACCTGAGCCAAAGCCACTTGTGAGTCTTCGTTAGCATATGAAAATCTCTTTGGAAACTTACCCTGGACTTTACCTCCCCCAGCTCCATAGTATATAATCAGTCTCTCCTCATGGTCCCAGGGCAGCTCTTCATGCCCATAGGTCCTGTCCCCGTGCTTTAATAAAATCACCTTTCGCACCAAAGATGTCTCCACGAATTCTTTCTTGGTCGTCGGCTCTGGACCCCCAACCATCACCCCCCAAAACTTCATCAAGTAGTATTCTTGGCCTTCCAATAAACATCCCAGAGGGGACGGCTTGTTTTTTTTTTTAAATCTCAGAGTAAAAAGTACCTCAGCGAATCTCTAGGCCAAAGGACTGACCCAGGTGAGATGAATCACTGAGGGCATCTGTAGCTTATACACTCATGCTTGTTGGGAACCTGAGCCATTCTCAAGAGTAGGCAGAAGGAGGAGGTGTGCTAGGCAATCTCTCCCAACAAAAATATCACCCTGTACATATCCTTTTTGGGAGATTAATTCTTTTGGGTACTGAAGGCTTCATTCTTTCAGAATTCCCTATTAAAATGCACATAATCCTAAAGCATCATCTTGAGTCATTTCAGATGTTATTAGCTAATACTTCAGGGGTTTTCCTTAAGGGAAGGGCTCCCTTGATGTGCTCTTGTAATAAAGAAACAGAACTCGGGGAAAAGAGTTCTGAAATGAGATATTTCTTTTCAAATCAAGCTCCCTAAACCAAACTTAGGACGAAGTTGGATTTAAAACCTTGCCGCTTTCCAGAGGAAGCAGTAATCAGCAAGCGCAGTTACACTGAGTAGTTTGATCTAAATTATGCAAAATGTGGGTAGAACCCCTAGATTTCCTCCTTGGTCTCATTTTGCAACTGCTTATGATCCCACATAGAGGAAAGGGAAAACTGGAGGTGAGTTTTAAGTGAGATAATCTAAATTCATTCTTTTTTTTTTTTTAATGTTTATTTTTGAGAGAGGGAGAGAGAGAGACAGAGCATGAGCAGAAGAGGAACAGAGAGAGAGAGAGGAAGACACAGAATCTGAAGCAGGCTCTGAGCTGTCAGCACAGAGTCCAACCCGGGGCTCGAACTCATGAACTGTGAGATCATGACCTGAGCTGAAGTCGGACACTTAACCGACTGAGCCACCCAGGCGCCCCAATCTAAATTCATTCTTGATTTTATTGGCAGTCTGCATATTTCATCTATTCCAACATGCCCCTTCCCCTCCGCATTTTAACATTTCTGAAGTCAAAATGTCCCTGATGTGTGGTGGTGTCTTACAATCATTGGCACCCAGGTGGTCATTGTCAATGAGTTGTTGCATGAATGCGCAGCAGCTTGATCATTGTGCTTATGTTGTCATTTCGGCTGACTTATTTACACTGTTATTACCACACGTGTTGAATTTAACAGGCAGTTGAAATATATTTCATGGATTATTTCATGATGTGGTCTTGAAACATCAAGATTTTGGGGCGCCTGGGTGGCTCAGTCGGTTGAGCATCCAACTTCGGCTCAGGTCATGATCTCAGCTCGTGAGTTCGAGCCCCGCGTCGGGCTCTGTGGTGACAGCTCGGAGCCTGGAGCCTGCTTGGGATTCTGTGCCTCTCTCTCTCTCTGCCCCAACCCACTCCCATTGTGTCTCTGTCTCTCTCAAAAATAAATAAACATTAAAAAAAAAAAATCAAGATTTTGTGAATCAGACTGGCATAGAAACAGCATCAGGGTATAAATTTAGATATTACTTGTAGAGACCAAGGGCAGGCCACCCCAAGATGGGTCACCTTGGTATGAACATTATTTTGATTTAAAAGCAGCCAAAATTCAGCAGATTTAGGAAAAGTTCTTTACCTCCCCCTCCACTGCTTAAATTTACTTTGGAAAGGAGATCCTGAACCCAGAAGAGAGCTATTAACAGAGATTTCTTTTTACCTAAAAAACTTATCTGCATAACAGGGCAACCTTTGTTTTCCAAATGTCTCTTCTCACTTTCTAGCTAATAGTCTTCCTCCTCTTTGTATCTCCAAACCCCTACCCCTCTCCTTCCTCAGGATGTCATATAAGCCTCTAGTTGCCTGGTTGTCTTTGGGATTTCATGTTTATGTGGATTCCTTGTATGTACTGTTATGCCCAGAATTCGTGATCCCCAAAGACCACCAGGAGCCAAGTCCGATGCAAAAGCAAAAGAGCCTTTATCCGAGCTAGCTCGAGCTCAATCCCCTACCTGCACCGATGCAGCGGTGAGATACCGGGGAGAGAGAGCGAGTTTCAAAAGCACAAAGGTTTTATTGGGGTCTAGGGGCAGTTGGTGAGGTAATGGCTGTGGCCTCAGCTGATTGGCTGGGGAAGGGTCGGAGTCCTGTTATTCAGGTCACCGCGAGTGTTTTGATCGGGAAGTTTGAACGGGTGAGGGGGAGGTTACTCAAGGGGAGGAGGCGTGGTCATGGTGAAGGACACAGAACAAGATGGAGTCGGCCGGCATAGGCCCGCCCTTTCATGTACAAAACTAAATTTTATTTTCTCCTGTTAATCTCTATCGTATCAATTTGATCCTTAGTCCAGCTAGAAGGATCTTGAAGGGCAGAGGAAATTCTTCCTCTCCAACATTAGTGAAACACATAGCGGTCACTGCAGAAATAATGACAGTTTCACATTTTTCTTCAGTGCAATGACCAAGTGCTTTATGGCATCTAGGAAGGGAAGATGATCACAAGTAGATAAAACTCTATTACATTTTGTTATTCCTGTTTATGCAAAAAGCTTTGCCTATACCTCCCCAAGCAAGACTGTACAGTATCAGCATTTGCAGAATGGGTGCTGGCCACATGGGAGAGAATCTCAAGGATAACAGTGGAGCACCATCTTAAGAAATGTTGTATTACCTACAGAGTTCTCAGTGGCGCAGAGGACAGGATCATATGTAGCCTACAGTATAACACAGATACAAAAACAAAACATAAGAAATTTTGTGTTGAAAATTAATTCCAGAGTTGGGTAAGGAACTTGAAAACCTCCTAGGAATTAAACCAATTTATTTCATGCACATTTCTCTTTTGATGTGTACATAATAGTGAACCATGATTAAAATCTATGTTTAAAATTTAAGCCTAGGGGCGCCTGGGTGGCTCAGTCGGTTAAGCGGCCGACTTCGGCTCAGGTCATGATCTCGCGATCCGTGAGTTCAAGCCCCGCGTCAGGCTCTGTGCTGACAGCTTGGAGCCTGGAGCCTGTTTCAGATTCTGTGTCTCCCTCTCACTGACCCTCCCCCGTTCATGCTCTGCCTCTCTCGGTCTCAAAAATAAATGAACGTTAAAAAAAAAAAAATTAAAAAAAAAATCTAAGCCTAAAAAGTTCTTTCAAAAGTTATATAATAAAATTTCTAAGTAATTAGGAAGTGTTGTATCATAATTTAGTTTGAGCCATTTTTTTCTTTTTTAGTGTTATACAAGTAATGGTGCATCCTATAATCAATGACATCTTAGATCCAATGGCAAAGGCTGGAAAAATCCAGGTCCTGTAACTGTCAAATACTTTGCACTATGTCCATTAATAGAGTGCATTCAGTGAATGGAAGAGAGTTGAAGAAGAAAGAAGAGGGGGAACAGTCATGGTTACAAAGTCTGTCTTAGGTAATAGCAATATCTATGAGAGAAGGAAGCTATCCCTCAAGTTGATTTTCAAGTTGCTTTGACATTTACAACTCAAGATTGATCACTTTTTATCTAGTGTCAGATTTCTGCTGAAAAATTATCAGAGGCATGAACTGGAATTATCTTGATTTCCTGGATGAGATAATTAACTATGATGATTTTATAATCATACCTGTGATGACTCTACAGGAGGCCAAATATACTTATGGTGTTAACCTTTTGAGTAGTTTGGTGGTTATTAAGCAGCAGGTAATCAGATGAAGTGTGGAGGGCAAGGTCAAATACATCTCACCAAAGCAGATGAAACCCCCTCCCCCATAGATGGCTGCCACGGGCCAAAGATTTGGGTCCACTTACTTTACATCCTAGAAGCCCTGAGTAGCACCTATGTGATCATAAATGGGGAAGATTATGTGCAGACTTACAGCACATAAGTGACTGTTCACGTTACACCATAGTGGCCTTTCTTCAGTTATACTACCATTCAGACAATTTCTTTTTTTCCCCAGGATAATGACATTTAAAAATCGAAAACAACAATAAATAAAAAGTGCATTACAAGTACGTTTCAGCATTATACATTTCAGACAAAGACACACTCGTTAATTTTATTTGATACTATAGTTTCTATAGTGAGAAGATTTCATTAAGAACAGATTTGAATAAATCTTCATTTTACAACATTTTATATACAAACCATATATTTTTGCTTTCAAATCGTTTGTTACTTATATAAAGTTTTTGCTATTCAACTGATACATATTTCCATCTGTGAAGTTGTATTTGGGTATCTTAGATTGGGATGGAAGGCATTATAATTCTCATTAAAATTAATAGAATTTAAATTAAAAAAATTTAATAGCTTTTCATTTAGCAGCAGGGATTTTCAGGCTATGAATTAATGAGGGAATACATATACTTAGGATTCCTGGATTTAAAGAAGAAATAACCTTGCTAATGAGTATGTGATCCAAGGAAAAATATTTCTAGATTTGTACAAGTTTTGAAGTTTCTTGAGATTATATCAAGACATCATGAAAGACCAGCTACCCAGGGTTGGTTTTGGCTGGAAGCCCAGATGCCTAATACCAAAAGGTTCATGTGTGGAAGGAAGGGTGTGCCAAGTTCACTGGGATGCTTTTCTAGGCCATTTGTTTTCTCTTTTGCCACATTTACATCTAACTCAATGGCTTATTTTCTCATCTTTGTATCCCTACTGCCTATCCAGGGTCTTTTTTTTGTGTTCCTCCTGTCCCAAGCCCCCTCTAACTAATGCATACAACTGGGCTCCTACAAAGCCAAGACTGAGAACCCCTAGAATAGAGGTATTAAAGGGGAAAAAAAGTTATCATTGACAGGTTACAATCAAAATACAAAGAAAATGAATATTAAAGACTCATGAGTGTATCTCTGAAGATAAATCTTCATATTAGATAATCAAATAATGCATCAACTCTTCAGAAATATTTGGAAGTTTGCTACCAAAAAAGATCATTTTTCATAAAGCAAAAGGAGACAGATAACACAAGAGCATGTGCATTTACAGATTGTTAAGGTTTTTCTAGTGCAGTAAACTGAACAGGCTGAGGTTGACATGGGAAAGTTTAAGTAGACCGAGAAAGGTGAACAGCTCTGGGATAACATTTCAGAATTTTTACATTCTGGCAGTCACAACCAAGTCTAAATTTGCTTAGAGATTTATTTATTCTATAAAATCTGGATTTTTCCATATTAACAATACCATAAAAGAGTAGTATGGACATATTTGAATTCAGAGATCCCGAGTACTAAGACCTATATTTTCTTGATGAGTTTTATTAATGTGAGACTTTAAAACACTTCTGGGATGTTGGTTTCCTTTTTCCTTGGCCCTAAGAACTCTAGTTCAGTGGTTCTTAACTGGGGGTGCTTTTGACCCCCAGGGGAAACTTGACAATACGTGAAGACATTTTTGGTTGTTTAACCGTGAGGGTGAGGAGAGGATGCTGTTAGCATCTAGTGAGTGGAGGCCAGAGATGCTAGTTCTCACAGTGCACAGGATATCCCCCCATGACAAAGGATTGCCTGGCCCCAAATGTCAACAGTGACAAGCTTTTGAAATCCTTTCCTAGATGATGCTGTCAGGGACTGGCAGAGTTTTTATTAATGAGTAGTTTAGTCAAGTACTTGAAATATGCATTGTGGGGTGGGTTTTTTTTTTGCATTTTTAATATATATTATTGTATTTAATCCTCATCACATCCCTATGAAGAGGGTATAATTATTACCATTTTGTAGGTGAGCAAATGGAGGCATGGAGGTTTCAAATAATTTACCTCAATTCAAAGTTTGTACAAGGTAAATTGACTGCAGAACTCAAGCTCAAATCACCAAGCTTCATGGAAGCTTTGACAGAATGGCTAGGCGCATCCTAACACAATATGATCCAGAATTTTATCCAGAAAGACAAGAACTAATGTTTTGTGAAATTTCAATGAGCTAGTTTAGATTTCAGGAAAACTACAGCAATCCAAAAAAATCAGTGGTTATTTGGTTATGTTTTACAGGTTTGTGACAGGGAGAACCTATTTCTTATCTACATTCCCCTCTGAGCCACAAGTTTTTTGATGTCAGGGAATTTATCTTATCCATTGTTTGATCCACTGGACCTTAAACATCTCCTGATACATAGCAGATGTGTAGTATTTATTGAATAAGTGAACGAGTAAATGGCTGAATAAGGGATGATAGTTATTCTCCCTGAGCGATTTTCATCCCCTTAATTTATACTGTGGTATTGCTAGCCACCAAAGTCTTTGAATATGGAATCTAAATCTTAGTCCCCCATAACTCTCTCTACTGTACAAGTGATAAAGATGTGCACTTTCCCCATACAAACAAACACGCGTGTTTGCCCATATTGACAAAGAACATGGATAATTCATTCTATGGGAGGGAAAAATCAATCAAGAGTGTTTGTTTTCACTGTGAACATCACCAGGAACAAGATTGTTGCTGTGCATTTACTGATGAAATGTTTTAGGGGCAGCTGTAGATAATTTGCGTTTGTGCTTCCGGATCACAGAAATCTGCAGTTGCTTTAGAGACAGCAACTCTATTTTGTTTCTGTTTGTCTTAATCTCACAGCTGAGCTTTACTGGCTCCAGTGTCACTTTAGTATTGTTTCCTTGCCAAGGTGAGCAGTGAAAATCACTTGGTGTTAGGATCGAAGATTCATTACAGGCATAGCTTTCATTCAGGTGGAGGCAAGCGTGACCACTGTTGACTCTGCAGGCATCTGCTGAGGAGCAAAAACTTTGGGGCACTGGGAATGTATCAACTCTCTATTGCTGCCTAACAAATTACCCCCAAACTAAGCAGCTTAATGAAGCAAATATTTATTACCTTATAACTTCCGCGAGTCAGGAATACAGGCACGGTTAAGCTGGGTCTTCTTGTTCACAGTCACTCACAAGGTCAAAAACAAAGTGCTGACTGAGACTGCAGTCATCTCCAGGCTTGACGGCTTCTAAATTTACTCACGTGGCTGTTGATGGGATTCATTTCTTCATGGGCTGCTGGACTAAGGGTCTCAGTTCCTCCGTGGTTATTGACCAGAGGCGGCCCTCATGTTCCTGGCGTGCGGGCCTCTCCCTGGGGCAGCTTACAGTGTGGTAACTGGCTTCATCAAAGCAAGCAAGGAGGAAAAGCCAGAGAGAGAATGCAAACAAGATGGTAGTCACAGCCTTTTATAATTTAATCACCAAGGTGACACTGCATCACTTTTGCTACATTCTACTTATTAGGAACTAATCACTAGGTTCAGCCCACACTCAAGGAGAAGGGACCACATAGGGACATGAGTGCCAGGAGGTGAGGATCATTTTGGAACCATTTTAGAAGCTGCCATCATGGGAGACTTAGATTTCAGTCAAGTGACAGCAATTAGCATTGTGACAATTACTACATTATTTTGCTGCTTGGCCCTTAGTTTCCTCATTTGTAAAATGGAGGGTAGGGGTTGGACTGAGTTGCCATTTGTGTTCACAAAATGTTCATATAAGTATATCCCACTTCTGGGATTGATTTGTTGCATATAAGTATAAGGCATTTTTTATTGTGCTGGTTAAGCTTTTTGGCTTCAAGGAGTCAGGTCTTCTTCAAGTTACTGCAAGGAAGGTGATCATCTATAGTTGGGACCTGGGTGGTCTGAACTGAAATGGGAGGTGATAGGTGATTCGGAAAACTTACTCCTTTTAGACTCTCTGAGGGGCCTTTATCATGGCATTTTAAAAAAGTTTTTTTAAATGTGTATTTATTTTTGAGAGAGAGAGAGAGAGACAGAGCGTGAGTGGAGGAAGGGAAGAGAGAGAAGGAGACATTGAATCTGAAGCAGGCTCCAGGCTCTGGGCTGTCAGTGCAGAGCCCAACGTGGGGCCCGAACCCACGAGCCACGAGATCATGACCTGAGCCAAAGTTGGACGCCTAACCAACTGAGCCACCTAGGCGCCCCTATCATGGCATTTTTACATTGCTCTGAGACAGTCTCTTTTCTCCTCAGTCTTCTTTCTTCCCCTCAACACATATCTTTTACTTACTCAGTTTCTCTTTTCTCCCTATTTTAATTTGCCATCATCCTACTTTCCGACATTTCCTCTATGTGTCCTTTAAACAACTGATGCATTCCATATCTCCCAGTGTAAATTCCTGAGAAAGACAGTTGTATCGTTTCAGATCATATTTTCATGACAAGCTTCCTGGAAGGTGTGGAAGGTCAAGACAGGCTCACTGTAAGTGATTTTACACAGATCCTCTGGTGTTTTGAATACCTTATATATGGAGGAACAAATCCAAAGATTACCTCTGACATGTCCAAAATGCTTCCACCTCCATCTTAGCTTTTTTTCTCTTTTCTCATGGATAAAAGAAAAAATAGTACACAATTAAGGGGGAAAAAATGTAGGAAGGAGTGCAAATACATTATCTGTGCCCTAGACTCTATAGTAAGATAGAAATCTGAACAAAATGAACTCAAATGTATTGAGTGATTTGTTCTATTGATGAATTTTGGAAACTGACATTCTGACCCTCCTCCCCCACGAGAAGTATACTGGGCAAAGAATTATCTGAGTTATCTTTCATAAGAAGGTTTCAATTGATTTCAGCAGCCAAGACTTTCAGTTGATTTTCAGCTTTCCGGTTGATTTCAGTGAAATTGGAACTTGATAAATTCATGTTGACTTCCCAACTTAAAATGGAAGTCACAGCAGAAAATCCAGATCACTGAGAACATATTTACTCTAGAGTGAGGATGGAGAATGGCTCAATGCACAAAAGTCCCATCTTCAGTTAGGAATTAACATATTTTTTACATTTCCCTACTTCTGTTTAAAATAGAAATTCTAGCTTACAATGTAATTTCGTTAATGCATTACTCTTGTAATTAAATTTGAAGACCCATCAATCCTTTTTTCATCTTTGTTGATATTTATCTTCCTTTTAATATCCTCTGAGGCTTCATTTCTTCCAGAAAATCTTTTGTAACTTGATTCTTTAGTTGGACTGATAATCATTTACATGCTCAATTGAGTCCATGTTTCCTCGTTCCAGATATAAAAACCGTTATGCCTTAGTCAATCAATTAACAAGGTATTATTGAATATCTTCAGTTTGGGGGTACAGCCTATTATGGAGCTATGATATAGCAAGGGAAATGAGAAATAATTTTCTTAACCCTACGTTCTACTTTTAGCCCTCAAGCCTGTGGGACTTACATTTCACAACACCTTCCACTGTGGTAGTTATGGGTATCTACTGATCACATGTCCACAATTCTATGCTTCTTCCACCACATTCAAATATATCCTGCTACTTAGGCTAGGCTACCATATCCTATTGCTTTTGACTCATGTTTTTCTCAAGACAGCCCAGACTCCTTGCTCCCAAGTATGCCAAGCCCTGTCCCTTTTGCATCTTTATTCGTGCTGTTTCTCTCCTTTTCTTTCTACCTGCCGAAGGCATTTGTGGTCCATCTCGGGACCTCTTCTTTCCTCGTAGCGTCTGCCATCTACTGTAGTCTGCAGGTGATCTCCTCGTGTCTGATGCTCCCATAGCAGGCAGAATACTTCTTTCATCCTTGACTGTACTGCTTTCCAATCGTATATGGATATAAGTCCTGTCTTTAACCAGACAAGAGGCTCCTTGGGGGCAAAAAGGATGGTAGTATCTTCTTTTATGACACTCACAAATCCGGTATAAAAAGCTGAATTTGGTAATAATTAGAAAACACCTATAAGGTTTAGCTTAAGGTCACAGAACAGCAGAGATGATAGAGTGAACTTGCCCTTTGGTACAAGACAGACTAACTAGGAAATTGAGCTTATGAGACATTATTTCTTGATTCATTCATTCATTTATTGATCCTTTTACTTATTCATTGACTCCCTGCTATACTCCAGGTGCTGATCTAACTGTATGGATAAAAAGTATGAAAGACTGGACAACATGATTCCTACCCCCTTGATACTTGCAGTTGCACCAGAAAAAAAAAATAAATAAATCCATGTAATTTGGATGGATAATATTTCTACATATTAACTTATAAAAGTTTTCTTTTTAATTCCCATTTTTCTCTTCCCCATTCAATCAAATGGGCAGCTGTGTGTTCTTTTCTTTGATGGATATGTATGGAAAGAGTTGAAAAACAGAAGTCGTCCACACACTTTTCTGACTTTAATTCTCCAGGAGCTTAAGTCTTAGGGTCTCTGTGATATCCTGAGGCTATCCTAGAAGTTATCAGATAAGGTAAAAGGGAGTTACTGTGAGTTTTCAGGAATATTCAGAGTTTCAGAAGAGCAGAAGGAAGAGAGGGTTTCCTCCTTCCTGGACTAGAAATTAATTTCCCTAAGGTAGGAAAATGAGATGAAAAAGAGAAACCCAGGGTCTTGGAATAGCTTGGGTCTATAAACTGCTTCCTGACTGTTCTGTTGGAAGACCCCAAAGCTGATTGGCTCAATGGTGCATCATACAGATGTGAGTAGAAAACTGTGTCCCTGTCCCAATGGTAATGGTGTCAGAGATGGGGGATGTCTCAACAAGAGACTTCATGGACCATAACTGAAGATCAGATGGTCATTCTAAATCCTCCTCATCCCTGTCTCCAGTCAATATTTTGTCCCAAGACACAAACAACTTGATACATTGTGGAGAAGGTGAGGAAGTGCAGAGTCTTAGTAATCCATTAGCCTGTTGGAATGGGAATTTGGATTCAGAGATTAAGTTGAAGTACAAAATAATAATATAATAATAATAAAGAAATGATAGATCATGTACCCATAAGACTATGGACTGAAGTATATGTCTGCCTTGTACTTTAGTGTCACAGTCCCATATGACAAAGTGTTCCCTTTGGGCAGCCCAGATGATTAATATCAATTCCTGCACTTGTAAGTTTAACAGTATGCCGCAGAAATAAATTTCATTAAAAACTTTAAAAACACACTCACTGTTTGACATTCTATAACAGGTGTCACTATACTCCAGGGTCCCACAAGATCCTCAAGTGAACCTTCCTTCATGTATCACTTGAAAACCCATCACCAGATTGCCAAAGCAGTGAGTTTAAAAATCTACCAAAAGTTTCGGCTCCTGGGTGGCTCAGTTGGTTAAGTGTTCGACTCTTGATTTCGGCTCAGGTCATGATCTCACAGTTTTGTGAGTTCGAGCTCTGCATTGGGTTCCATGCTGACAGCACAGACCCTGCTTGGGATTCTCTGTCTCCCTCTCTGCCCCTCACCCACTTGTGCTGTCTCTGTCTCTCTTAAAATAAAGAAGTAAACTTAAAAAGAAATCTACTTAAAGCAAAACATAATAAAATCAGACATACTCATTTCACAGTAAGTGGTGATGGCCACCCAAGAGAGGAGCCCTCCCTCAACTAGTTAACATATTTCTTTTGTGGCTTTGAGGGGTATTCTGAGGGTTACCATGATACAGGGATTTTTGGTTTTGTTTCTTCCTACAAAATCCTGCACCTTTGGACATTTTGCAAAAAAAAAAAGAGTTTAGCTCAGCTTTTATAGTTGGCAGTTGACAAAGTCCACTTTTCTCTCTTGCTGAGTAGTAGCCTTGCTTCTGTGAATTACATCAGATATAAAGGGGGTTCACTTAGCATGCCCAAGGCAGAGTCACCAGAATTGAGACTTTCTGTGCTTGGTTGGTTATTCAATTTGGAAAGTCTAGGATATGGATGTGATTCCCATGGGCGACAATTCACTTTTTAATTTTTGCACCCCAGCCAGTCACACCAATACTGTGTTCTCTGGTCAGGCATCCCAAGAAAGTGCTGTCAGAAGTCAAAGGGGAACGTATTTCTCGATGGAAGATTTGTTCGTAGCTAATGAATATTTTCATCACCAGATCTTATGTTATTCTGCACAAATATGAGCTTATCGATTATGTGTAGAAACTGCTTTGCTTAGTACCACATTTACTCCAAAGGATTTACATGGTAAACTTAAGTGAACAGTCTAATCCAAGCAGAATTAGCTGCCTTAGTGACAAGAGAAGGAAAATTTACATTTTAAAAAAGTGATTTTGAAATTTCATTATGCATGTGGAATTTCTCTTGCCTTTAGCCTTTCCTCTACGGAAAAGTAAAACTTAATCAGTCTCATATTGATACTATGGTTGAGTGTCTAAATATGAGTATTATTGTAATTTATAAGTCATAATCCTCTTGTTGGCATTTTAATCCCTCCAAAGGCCTTTTTGCTACCCCAGTAAGATTTTGTTCCTGCCTCTTCCCCTTATGCCCCACCCCCAAGTCAGTGTATGTTTCTTTTACATTAATATTAATGTAATGTAAGGGAAAGTGCAAGCAATGATAGCTAAAAAAAAACTGAATAAAGTTTTAAAGATTGTTTTTTACTCCTATTTGGACCTAAGACAACAGAAACTGAAGTATTTTTAAAATTGTGAACCGCTGATTATAAAAGGAAAGCATACTACCTCAGGCAAGACTATGGAAACACACCCTCCCCCCCCCCCCCCCCACGCACATAAACACACTTGTGAACCTAGATGCTCATCAAATCGTGCGGCTGCAAACCGCTTGAGTAGGTTGCCATTTTCTCGCTGGTTTGGCATCTCAATATTGTGGTTACAGCTCATAAGTATGGTTTATAATGTAATTTGCTCCAAATTTATATTGGTGAAACCAAGTGGCCAGAAAAATATGAGTTAATTTAGGGGGCTATAATCTAATATTGGTATGCTAATGGCATTTAAGAGCTTCTAATCTTTCCAAATGAGGTCATGACATATCAGAGCTAATAGGCCATCTTGAAAAGATCCTAAGAACCAGATGGCTGGGCAATGGTTTACAAACTAGATAGTTTCCATTCAGGATATTTTCCATCTCAACTTAGGAAACAAATAAATAATTGTTATTTTGAGGAGGAATGATAACACAAACATTCTAAGAGTTAGATATTTTTAAGGGACGGATTCCTTACTACTTGCTTTTTAGTTCTCAAATATGTCTATTGTAATCTTTGCTGGATTTTTAAAAAATATTGAAATATAACATAGATTCAATAAAGTTCACTAATCACAAGTGCACAACTTGGTGAATTTTATGACCCAGGACCTGATATAGAGCATTCCCAGCACCATGGAAGGCTGCCTTATGCCTTTTCCCAGTCAATACTCTCTCCCCAGAGATAATCAGTATTCTGCCAGGCATCAGTATCAGTGAGCTTTGCCTGTGCATACAGTTCATATAAAGGAAATTATATATATGGTATGTACTATTTTGGGTCTGGTTTCTTTCACTCATCCTTAAGTCTGTGAGAAGCATCTGTGTCATTGCATGTTGTTGTAGTTCATTTTCTTTTTACTGTTGTATGATATTCTATTATATGAATATACCACAATTTATTTTTCTCCTATTGATAAGCATTTAAGTTGTTTTCAGTTTGGACTATTATGAATAAAACTACTATGAACAAGTGTCCACGTCTTTGGAACACATACGCACTCATTTTTCTTGGTTCTATACCTAGGAGTTGAATTGCTGGCTCATATAGTAGATGCATGTTTAGCTTAGTTAGATACTGTCAGTGTTTCAAAGTGGCTTTACCAATTTACATTCCCACCAGTAATGTATATGAATGTTCAGTTGTTCTACATCCTTGTCAATACTTTGTATTATCAATCTTATTAATTTTGGCCATTCTACTTAGTGAATAGTAATATCTTATTGTGGTATAAGTTCCCCTTTTCCTAAGGATTAAAGAAATTGTGTATCTTTTCATGTGCTAATGGGCCATATGAATATTCACTTTGCAAAATGCCTGTTCAAATCTTCTGCCCATTTCTAAATTGAGTCATTTATCTTTTTTGTATTGATTTGTAGGTGCTCTTTATGTATTCTGGGTATAAGTAATGTTTTTGCATATGTGAACTTTTTCTGTCTGTGGCTTATCTTTTTATTGTTTTAAAGGTGCCTTTTGGTAAATATAAGTTATTAACTTTATTGAAGCCCAATTTATCAGTATTTTATAGTTATCAGTCTTCAGTCATTTTATATATGGTGTTTTATACCATTTTAAAGAAAAAATTTGAACCTTTTCTAGTTTCACTCACATAACATAAGAATTGAAAAATATAAACAAAAAATTTTAAGAAGTGAATCCAGTATTCTTATTGATGTGGATAATCAAAATTTTAAAGTGCTATAAAACCTGCTAAAATGTCTAAAATTTAAAAGACTAACAACATAAAATGTTGGTGAAGATGTGGAGCGACTAGAAGTCTCATTGCTGGTTGGAGTATAAAATAGTAGAATCAGTTTGGAAATCCATCTGTCAGTTTTTCATAAAGTTAAACATTCACCCATCATATGACCCAAAATTTCTATCTCTAGGTATATACTTAAAAGAAATGAGAACATATGTCCACAAAAAGCCTTGTACAAGAACGTTTATAGTGAGATCATGACCTGAGCCGAAGTTGTATGCTCAACCGACTGAGCCATCCAGGCGCCCCAAGAATGTTTATAACAGCTTTATCTGTAAGAGCTCCAAATTAGAAATTACTCAAATATCTATCAACAGACTAAATAAGCAAATTGTGGTAAATTAATACAATAGAATACTACTCAACAATAAAAAAAAGGTAATAAACTACGTAATACAAGTAATAACATGAATGAGTCTCATAAACGTAAGCGAAAGATATCAGACACAAAGAACACATACCACACTGCATCATTTCATTTATATGAAGTTGTAGAACTTGCAAATTAATATAGGGTAGTAGAAATCAGGATAAGCAAACAATTTACAGTTCAAGCAAATATTTTTCACGCAAGGAAAACACTATAGAGAATAGGGACAATGCAGAGAGAAAACGTGTATTGTCTGAAACACAAACCCAAATCCTACTGGCAGGCAGCTTCAGTTTCTATTTGAGAGTATCAAGACAGTGACTGTTATTATTAGCAGCCCAGAAAATATCAGCCATGTGTGTCTTTGCCAGATGCTTTATTCTCCAGCACAGAAGACCATTTGGAGCTTACAGCTCATAGAAAACCAGTAAGTGTGGCTACTGGGGAGATAAAGGTATGGGTAAGAGGTGATAGTCAAGAGGGTAAAAGGGCTGGAGATGGGGCAGAGCTCAAGATAAAAGGAAGGAGGAGGGTCCCCTTTACTATCTAAGGGAGAGGCAAGTTAGAAAGGGCTTCCAAAGCCAGAATTCTGAGAACAGTTTTAAGTAGTCTTCTGCATTCTCCCTTACCACTTAGTTACAATCGCCGCTATGACACAGATTAATCTACCCTTTCCTTATTGACCGTTGTTAGTGTGTGTCATCGTGAGACCTTTGAACAGTTACACTTCAGGTTTCAGCTTTATATCAATGCTTATTTCCCATTTCTTAATATACTTTAATTAGACCATAGGCCTTGGTGCATCATCTTTTGGTCTGTTCTAGGTACAACTACAGATGGAATTATTTCCATGGTATGAGGAAATAAGAAACTAAGGAAAGGAAAGTGTGGTATCTCTGTTTTTCACTGCAGTGTGGAAAGATCTTTTAGGAAGCCTAAGGCCCATTTTTAGCATGTTTGAGATATTTTCTTTCCCTCTGAGGTCTACATGCAGGGGAAGTGGTCATGGAGACTTATTCATCCAAAAGGTAAAACTCGGAATATTAGCTTAAAGATACAAAAACTGAGAAAGAGTAATGCATCCCTTATGGCCAGAAGTTGGCTTGGAACTATCAGCTAATCCTTGGTGTCACCAGGAGCTATCCTGGCACAGGTAGGCCACGGTGCTTTCCTGTTGAACATTAGCAATATTATAAAACAAGCCCACTCTGAGACCATGATGGGTTAAGACAAAAAAAAAAAAAAACCAAGACCACCCAGTAATCGTGTCTGAACACAGACAAAAACACGAGCATTGTTCAAACCACAGAAATGACCAAAAATCCTCTTATCTTGGCTAATATAAGTGACTTCTGCTGCATTATCAATTGTAACTTTAGCCTCATGCTAGTCTTCCCTCCTTTAGATAAGATTTATTAAGATACCCAGTCATAGAATTATCCCCATTTCCTGACAGCATCTAACCCAGAATAGTGTCTACTTCCTGAAGTTTTCTCCAAATCACCTACTCCAACCACATACTGTAGTAAATCCTTTTTAACATCCTCTTATCGAGATACCCTATGTTCCCCACTATGTACATTCACTCTCATTGTGGTAAGTCAATAACGCCAACTGTTTGACTATAGGTATGTTCCTAGTGGTCTTTAGCTGATGGATATTAACAGAAGTATAAAGAAATTGAGTGGAATTGCTAAGACAACATGAATACCAAGAAAAATCACATCTTGTGTATTTTCTGCACATAGGTCAGTACCCAGAGTCAAATTTGTGCCACTTAATGAGACTTCTTGCTACTAGAAGCAAAAACAAATAAAACAACAACAACAACAAAAAACTTGTCTACCTCATATAGAAAGCTTGTACAGATTATGTGTCTATTCTGGATAAAGATGCCCAGGGAAGAAGTTTTAGGTGCCAGCCTTTGATAGGTCTGAGAGCACAGATATCATTATCAGAAGTTGAGGCTCACAGAAGCTGGAGAAGGACGAGTAGACCACCCCTGGGGTGATCGCCATAATGGAAAAAAAGTGTAAGAGAAAGGCAGGGTAAGATTGAGTCCTGGGACCCCTCCCTATCATTTACACGAGAACATGTGATGTGTACCTGAACCCTGTCCCAGCTCAGACATACAAATACTAACTTCGTACAGACTCTTGGTGAACAGCTCTATTCTCAAGGCTCTAGACAGTTTTACCAAGATATTGTCTTTTTGACATGGTATTTACACTTACATTTATGCTAACTATGTGGTAATTAAAAATCAGGTTCTGGAGTCAGAAATACCTGATTTTTAAATCCTTGCTCCATCACTTACAAGCTGATCTTGGGGAAGTTTCTTAACATTTTGTGTTTTAGTTTCTTCATCAGAATAATGGAGACGATAATAACTGTAGAGTTTTGTGTATTTAGAGGGTTTGCATAGCGCTTGGCACCTGGTAAGCTTTCAATAAAATGTAGTCATTGTTTTTATTGTTAGTCTGTATTTGGAAACACAATGTTATCTAGACCTAAAATTTAAATTTTGTTTTTGGAGAGTTTTACATAGATGTCATATATACTTATGTAGATGTGTGTATATGTATACACTCAAATATATATGTGTCCATATCCATCCACAAATACTTCATACATATGATTTTTCATAGATACTGGTAGTTAGATGGGCAAATGCAATCAAATTACAGGGCCCAGGTTAGCTCAGGAAGGAATAGAAACCTGGGAAGTGCTGCAAGTGACCTTGTAAATTTATAAATCTTAGTAATGATAATTTTTATTTGGATTTTTCTCAAGCTGTTTTCCTAAGCATAGGTAGTTTGCTTCTTTTTCTTTCCTTTTTTAAAAATTTAAATCCAATTTAGTTAACAAATAGTGTAATAATGATTTCAGGAATAGGATTTACTGATTCATCACTTACATATAACACCCAGTGCTCATCCTAACAAGCGTCCTCCTTAATGCCCCTCACCTGTTTAGCCCATCCCCCACCAAGCACCTCACCAGCGACCCTCAGTTTGTTCTCTGTATTTTAGAGTCTCTTATGGTTTGTCTCTCTCTCTCTGTTTTTGTCTACTTTTTGCTTCCTTTCTGCTATGTTCATCTGTTTTGTTAAATTCCACATATGAGTGAAACCATATGAGATTTGTCTTTCTCTGACTTATTTCATTTAGCATAATACACTATAATTCCATCCACACTGTTGCAAATGGTAAGATTTCATTTTTTTTAATTTTTTTTTAATGTTTATTTATTTTTGAGACAGAGAGAGACAGAGCATGAGCAGGGGAGGGGCAGAGAGACAGGGAGACACAGAATCTGAAACAGGCTCCAGGCTCTGAGCTGTCAGCACAGGGCCCGACGCGGGGCTCGAACTCACGAACTGTGAGATCATGACCTGAGCCAAAGTCGGACGCTTAACCGACTGTGCCACCCAGGCACCCCAAGATTTCATTTTTTTGATTGTTGAGTAATATTCCATTGTGTGTGTGTGTGTGTGTTTATATATATATATATATATATATATATATATATATATATATAATATTTATATAATATATATATTAATATATATATATATTCATTTGTCAGTCGGTAGTTTGCTTCTTTAAAGAATTTCAGAGGTGCCTGGGTGGCTCAGTCAGTTAAACGTGTGACTTTGGCTCAGGCCATGATCTCATGGTTCATGAGTTCGAGCCCCACATCAGGCTCTGTGCTGTCAGCACAGAGCCTGCTTCAGATCCTCTGTCCACCCCACTCTTTGCCCCTTCCCCATTCATACTCTCTCTCAAAAATAAACATTAAAAAAAAAAGAATTTGACAGCTGTTCTTGTCATTTTTTCTCACCAGTTCTTGGGCCAGAAGTAATCATGCCCTCCCCAGCAGTGCTCTGACACTAGGGGCACCAAAGAACCACAGTGAATAATTATTTATCTATTATTAATTATTGCTTCTTAAAAGACGGACTCTTTTAAGGAAGTCCCAATAGTCCATAACTTCTAAGTCCAAACAGCGATAATGTTTTTCATTAAAAATAGCTTAAAATGGCTGTTGATTAGTTTATTATGCTTTTTCAAAGGACAAGATCAGAAAAACCATCTAACACAGGGGAGGCATGATGGAAGACTTTAGAGTGGAAAGAGAGTAGCCTGGCCTTAACCAATTGTGATTGAAATTGCTTGCATTTGTGAGTTTGACAAGTATTTATGTCAATATGAATCATTACTAGGGCCCCTTCTAGGACCTTGAAAGGAGTCATTGCAAGTGTGGCACCCAGAAGCTTAAGCTTCTTTAGTAATGCTTCCTCTGCCCCCCTGCTCGCAGGCATTAAGAGAGTTTCAATTGCAGATGTCACTTGTTGATCAAAAACGAATGGCTCTCTAGCAGTGCGGATTGGTGGGAGAACAGAGTTAGGATTCCCTTTCCAGGTGTTGGGCACGGTCAATGTCTGTCTTATTAGCTAGCACCGAATCCCCAGGGCCGCTATGAAGCCTTTCACAGAAGAGGTGTTCATAGTCAACTTGTGCTTCATGAAGAAGGAAAATATGAATTCTAATTCCAGGAAGACAGGGATGGTGAACTTCAGTGACTTACTGAGGGAGGAATAAATGATACCAGAAGTGTGCAAAGGCCTTTCTTATATGTTAGAGTTTGGTAAACCAGAGCTCATGGAATGGTGGGTCAAATCTAGCCCACCGCTTGTTTTTGTAAATAATGTTTTATAGGGGGGTACCTGGGTGGCTCAGTCGGTTGAGCGTCCGACTTTGACTCAGGTCATGATCTCACATTCCTTGGGTTCCAGCCCCACGTTGGGCTCTGTGCTGACAGCTCGGAGCCTGGAGCCTGCTTTGGATTCTGTGTTTCCCTCTCTGTCTGCCCCTTCCCCACTTGTGCTCTGTCTCTCTCTCTCTCAAAAATAAAAATAAACATAAAAATTTTTTAAAATAATGTTTTATAGGAACCCAGCCATAATCATTTGTTCACTTATTGTCTAGCCTGTTTTCCTGCTACAACGGCAGAGACTACATAGTCCGTAAAGCCTAAGATGTCTACTGTCTGGCCCTTTATAGGAAAGGTTTGTTGACTCCTGACATATTTGATCATATTTTGATTTTGAGTTTTATTTCATTCCTGTGAGGGAAGTCAGGTATTATTATTTCCACTTGACAGTAGGAAAGAAAAACAAAACAGATCTGGAGAGGTTAAATGTTGTTGCCTGGTTAGTTACACAGCAAGTAGAGTTGAAGCTGATCCTGAGTGCTGGGAGTAATTTAGGTGTACCACAAATGAAGGCTGCTAAACTACTTATAAATGAGCCCGTGTTATGAAATTTTAGACATGAAAAGCTTTGCTCAGATGAATTCATTAAATGAAGCAGGCCTCACAGTATCCACTAAGGCTTTGGGGCAAGTGTGGTAGGAGCCCCATACATCTCTCAAGCCTTACCAGTTAGTCTACTCCAGCTAACTTCCAACTGCCAGTGTTTACATGTCTTTAAGTGCAAGGCCACTCTGCTCATATATAGGACAGGCTGGAATTTCTGGGAAAGAATACTTTCCAGGAGCAGCAAATGTCTGACAAGAGTCGGTGGCTAAATACCCCAGCTCCCTTGCTAAATAACCCTCCTCAGCTAAATAACCTAAGGCGTGGGTTTACACCACTTCCTTGAGTTTCCCTGTAGGATTAGGCTCTATTTGCCTACAGTGGAAGTTGGCTTAATAACACATCCTTTCTTGGCTGTCTTCTCTCCCTCTTCTTCTCATTTCCCCTCTCTCCTGCCAGTGTTATCTGCACCTTCCAAATAAACTACTTGCTCTCACAACCTTCTCTCAGCTTCTGCTTCTGGGGAAACCCAAGCAAAGACAGGTTGGGATAAATGGGAGCACTCCTGGAGAAAAGCAAATATTTGGCCTCATGCTGATAGCTGACCATGCTGTTTCAAAGGGGGAAGATCAGTCATTAAGATGGGGTTAATCTCTTGTGGTTCATTCTATTAACCCCACTAGTAGTTTGCTGATGAGGGCTCACTTTCCCTGCAGTCACTGGTCTTGGAATAACTCCACCCGCCACGTGGGGAGGGATGTGTGCGTCAGCCAAGACACATGCGGTTGCTGCTTTAGTGGAAAAATAGCACAATGTCATCAATCAATGCCTCACACATGCTCTCAGCCGAAGGGCAATTAGTGTTACTCAGGACGAAAACTAATATAAGGCTGTGGATGAATGGGTTATTGAAGAGACTATCGAATCAGCCTGGCTGTAAGAAGCGACCAGAGGCAGCGGGAGTGCTCCTTGTCTGTGCCAGGCAACAGCTAGTGTAGAGCAGCCTTCTGCCTCGGGCTTCGAAGGGGTCATTCCACTGATAGGAAGATTAGTCATTTTTACTACTTCCTCTTTTCTGGTTCATCCCCTCAACAGACTCAGCAAGCAAATAGGGTACATGTACTCCTATGGTTGTGGTCATGTTCTCTTTTTTAAAAGCGAGAAAATGGAATCCTTTCAATGTATTCACAGTATTTTTTTTTTTTTTTTTTTTTTTGCAAACTTTTTCCTTTTATGGCTACTTTTGTCTCTCTGGCTGTATTTCTCTCTTCCTTCTCCCATGGGTTCTTTCTCCCCTGCAATGCTGCCTCATCTTTCTCTCCCTCGTTTTTCTATGTGCTTCTCTCTAGATTCCCTTTCCTACATTCTCTTTCTCTCTGTGCCCCCACCCCCTTCCTCTGCTCTGGTCCCTTTTTTGGGGGAAGGGGGGTCCCTGGGACATTTTCTCATGTTCTGGCATTCTTTAAAATAGGTTCATTCATTGAATCCTTGATATAATCCCCCAAAGAAAAGCAGTTATGGTTACAATCTTTCTATGTCATTTGTGGCCAAATAACCCAACATAAAATCAGTTAGATTCATTCTCAAGTAAAATTCCCTTATGATCTTTAAAAGCCTGACTCCTAAAGTTCCCCATCTGGATAGACTGCTTCTCTGTCTTTACTGAAGCCCTGCTGTCGGTGCTAAACATTACCCAGGCAGTGGGGGAGCACAAAGTTCAGCCATCTTTAGAAATAGGTTCTAAGTATTGTCTCCTCCTCTGTTTGCCTAGAGAGGGAGAGGCGGGAGACTATTAACTGGGGAAAGGCAGCTGTACGTGTCTGTGGTCTGCTGTTCACTGCCACCTGGGGCTATGGCTTATTGGCTACAGTTCATGAGTGGGCCTGGGAAGAGAGAAGAGAGGCACAGCCTTCACCCCTGAATGGAACAAAGATGTCCACAGGCTGGATCTGACTGAATCTGAGATATTCCTGATGTTATCACAAGACTGAGACCTGGGGCTTCCAAATAACTCCTGATTTTCTGTCTTCAGCCCAAAGGCAGAAGTACTAAGAACCTGCTGGAAAACAGTGAGAGGAGAGAAAGAAAATGCCCTCTCAAAGTCTCAAAATGATCTTGCAAACTAAAATTACAAAGAAAGTGAATAAATCATATGCTAAAAAAGAGAGTTGACAAAATCATCAGTCAAAACATGAATTCACGGATGATCAGCTAATAGAACAGCTTGTAAAAGACTCATAAGTATGTCTAAGATGATAGGTTAAAAAAGTAAATTTTCATAAAGTGAACAGGAAATTATAAAGCAAGGCAGACTTAAAAGAATCAGAGTAGGTAGATAGGAAAGGAACCCAATAGAAAACTTAGAATGAAAAATGAAGTTATGGGAATTAAAGATAGGATAGGAAAGATCCTCAATAGATAGGATAAAATGAAATCTAGACACATTTGAATAGAGAATCCGTGAATTGGAAAACAGTCTTGAATAATTCATCCAGCATATAGCGCATAGATACTGATACCAAATATAAAAGAACAGTTATAATGGAGAAAGATTGAAAAATACATAAGCATAATACAAGTTCCATCAGAAAAAAAAAAGGGTAGAGTTGAAGTAGCAAATCTTAAGGAAATATTGATGAAATTTTCCCTTAATCGAAGAAAAAACTTGAGTTTGGAGAACAAAGCTCACTTTGAGACTGAGAAGGATAATTAAAATTATACCTCCTTTAGACACATGTTGCAGTGGCAATGAAGAAGAACAAGGATAAAGAGAAAGTATCTTAAAAGCTACCAAATAGGAACAGACTAATAGAACAATTAAAAAGAGAGAAGACTTCTCATTAGCAACGATACTTGCAAGAATACAGTGGAATAATATATGTGAGCTAGAAATTTATGTGTGTATGAATAATTATTCAAAAGTGAGGGAAAATAAAGATATTTATGGGTCGACAAAGGCTGAATTTATGACTCACAGACCCTTACTGAAAGAAATATTAAAGTATATACTTTGGCAAGAAGAGACATTAATGCGGAGGGAATGCTTAAGATGTGTGAAATAATAATGAACAAATAAACTTATAAAATCTGTCAGTAAGTTTATTTAGTGACTGAGAAGAGTAAGAACGTTTTTGGAAACAAGAGCGAAACTAAACCTCAAAGCAACAGTAAAATGAGGGGGATATTCAATGCGTAGAGTGAGAGCATGCTAAAATCTTTGCCTTAGCAAGGAGGATAAGTAAAACTGAATAACTTTGGCTTAGAAAATTTTATACTTAAATATGTTTTTAAAAGTGGGTGGATAACCTGCAAAAATATATATAAAAAGATAAATCCAAGTGCAAAATAATAAAAACATACTTAAAAGAATTAAATTCACCCTATAAGAGACATGGACTATTACACAGGATTAAAAACAAAACCAAAATCTGCGACCTTTAATTTTAAAAAGAAACTCCTAAAACAAAACCACACGTAACAATGTAAAATAAAGATCCAGAGGAAAATACATCAGATTGATATTAATCAAATTAAAACCTGGGCAGTAATAGCAATACATAAAATGGAATTTAATTCAAAAGCATTGCCAGAAATAGTGAAAAACATAGTATTATACTAACTGTAAAAAAACAACCAGAAACAAAAGGGGACAAAAAAGGGACTCTTTAATCTGATAAAGATCTATTAAATACCTACAAAAACATCACATCTATTTTTATTATTGTGTGATATGAATCATAAACATTGTATATAAAATATACATACAAATTAAATATGTAGAAATTAAAAAAAGATTTTTAAAAGAGAGCTTAACATCATTTTTTTTTTTAACGTTTTATTTATTTTTGAGACAGAGAGAGACAGAGCATGAACGGGGGAGGGGCAGAGAGAGAGGGAGACACAGAATCGGAAGCAGGCTCCAGGCTCTGAGCCATCAGCCCAGAGCCCGACGTGGGGCTCGAACTCACGGACCGCGAGATCGTGACCTGAGCTGAAGTCGGCCACTTAACCGACTGAGCCACCCAGGCGCCCCTTAACATCATTTTTAAACAGAATCATGCTCTTTTGTCATAGTCATATGACCTGAATGTATGGCTATTTCACTAGGTGTTTGCATTTAGATATGGTATTTGATTTTCACAGAAACCTGAAGGTAGCTCAAAATTAATTTAAGGAAACATGGGCTGAACCTCACTTTGCAAATCTCAACATCACACACTCCATATGATTTTTCTACTGGTAAATGGATATTTCAATTATTAAAAAAGTTATTGTCTAGTTGGCAGATGTTATTATTTGTTTACATCAACACTAAAGACTTTTTTGGAATGAAAGACATCACATATAAAATTAATAAGCGAATGGCTTCATGGGAGATTTTTGCAACATCAAAAACTAGAGTCAAAGGACTGATATCTAAGTATACAAGGAAATCATCCAGATAAGCAAGAAAAAGGGGAACTAGAAAAATGGGCAAATTATATGAAAAGGCAAGTCACAGAACTAAAATTCTAAATGGGCAAACAAGAAAAGATGTTCAGCCTCCCTGGTAATCAGAAAAATGCAAAGTGAAACAGCAGTACACCTTATTCTCATTTTATTGCCAAAAAAAAAAAACGGTCAAAAATACCAAGTGTTTGTGAAGAGGTGAGGAAATAGAAACACTTCTGCATGGCCAGCAGGGGGTTAGAGTGGTACAGCTATTGTGGACAAAAATGGTGGTGTCCTAAGTGAAGTTAGGCACACTCCCTATGAGTCGGCAATCCCACTCCTTTGTGCAGGATGTAGAAACACCTGCACACAGACCCACCATGGTATCTGACAAGGCCTGCCCATTGCAGCATTGTTTGGGAAACACAAGCGGTTGGAGGTAAACCAGCCGCCCACTGGTGGGGGAATGGATACATAAAACGCATACTGTTCAGGAATTAGAAGCAGTTGCAGTATGGAAAGACCTTAAAAATACACTCTCAAGTAAAAGAAAAAGAAACAGATGAGAGCTACAATACTACTGTATAAATGTAAACACGCAACAGTTGGTGGTTGACATATATATGTCATTGGAGATACAACAGACACATTCATGTGAGCTTCTGGTTGGAGTGGAAATGGAGCCACAGGACTGGTAATTGGTGATGAAAGAAAAAGACAAGAAAATGAAAGAAGAAAGTGACTATGTACCACCCCATGGTGATAAAATCCTCTTGTCTGAGGAATAAAAGAACTCAAATTTCTGTATCTGGAATTTAAAGAAAAGTGATTAATTTTTGTCTGTGTTTGTTATCCTTCATTCTCACTGAAACCTTTCTTTAGTTCCTTCAATTATACGTTATAATGTCTTGACTTAAAAAAAAACAGTCATGATAGTTGGGGTTAACTTTAATTTTGTCCCTTCTTTTCATGTATAACTTCCTTTTTCTGTCTCATTAATGGCCTTACACTTTCATAATGTTGTATCTTAAAATGTCTACATCCTGAGGGAATAAAAATTCTGTGCCAAAGAACTCTCTTTTGTGTTACCGCTAACCTCCTCAAGATAAATTCTATTATTACAGTCTACACAGGTGATGGTAGAGTTTGAACTCATAACCCATTGTGAACACATTATGCTGATGACACAGAGTTCATACTGTTTGTGTCTATTAAATGATTCTGCATATCTTCACTAATAAAGTTTCAGGATGTTTCGATTCGAAGGTATTGTATAACTGATCTAGTTTATCCCTTTACATTGAACCCCCTCATTCAAGCAGTGGTGTATTTACCATGAAGCCAGTGAAGCTTAAGCTTTAGGGGCCCTACCTTGCAGGGGCTTCTTCCACATCTCTACCAGCGCCTGAGAGATGTATTGGCATAGTCCCAGGTATTTGTAAAATCTGCAAAAGAGGTTGAAAACGAGATCCGTTAAGACCACTTTTTCCATTCTGATTTCCTCCCCATCACACTTCCTTTTCATGTTAAGGAACCCTGGAGTGGCCAGGAACATTGTTATTTTTGTAATTTTGTATTATTTTACTAAAGATTAGCACTGCAAAACCTGGGTCCACCCCAACCTTCATTTATAATGCTAATAATCATAGTACTCCACTGTGTATTCCGCCCCGCTCCCATCCTGCCTCTTAGGGGTAGTCACTGTATTGACTCTGTTTATTGCTTGTTTGCCTTTTGTTTTATTTCATAACATGCAAGTTATAGGCTTTAACAATGTAGGATTTCTTTTTTGACTTGCAGTCAACTTTGTGACAGGATGTCGTACTTTACTCTCACCCTGAGTATTGTTGCTCAGCTGTGGTTCAGTCATTGTCACTTCTGTTTGATATTTCATTGTGGGAATGTACCATAATTACTTTACCCATTCTTCTGTCAATGGCATTTGGGTTGTTTCAAGTGTCTTGCAATTTTGAACAGTGCGCTAGATAAACATTGTTGTACATATTTCAGATAACCATGTACAGGAGTTTCCTTTGGGTATATACCTAGGCGTGGAATTTCTAGTGCATAGAGTTTGAGAATGAAAAACAATAAAACATACCATAAAGTTGAACAACATATTTAGATCAATATATATTGTATGAGAGATATATTATGTAAGAGATCCATTCTTCCCCTCTTTTCAACACTTGGTATTGTCAGGTTTCCTATTTTTTTGCAATCATTTGGGTATACAATGGACTTTTCAGTCTTGTCTTTCCATTCCTTGATGATGAGTTAAGGTGTGCATCTCTTCATGTCATTTTCCAGTCTTACAATAACCTTGTAAATTAGGGATTGTACACAGAGAGATTAAGTAACGTATCCAAGGTCATCCAGCTAATAAGTGGTGGATTGAGAATTCAAACCCAGGTCTGCCTAATCAAAACCCTCACGCTTATCAATTCTGTTATATTAACCACTACATTTCTTTTCAACAGATTGTGGGGAATAAGGATCTTGAAGAAGTTGCTGTTCCAGATCTTGCAATACTGAGAACCCAATCATTGAGAAGCCTTTCTTTCCCAAAGTTTGAATTAACAGCAGTCGACCCACCAAAAGTAAGCTCTATGCCTTTTGGGTATTTGCATTTATCAAAAGAAATCTTTGGAGAAGCAGAATGGCCTGATCTATCTAGTCCTCTGAATTTATGAAGTGGGTATAGTATTCTGTTTGCTTGGTGATGAACATTTAGACTAATACTTAAATCATTCCACAAACACAGAGTGAGGCCGGCAAACCAGGAAACACAGAGCTGAGAAAGAGTTATTGGCTTTTGAGTTTTGTTCTCTGAACCATTACTCTGGCAGGAAAGAGGAGATGTCATATTTTATAAAATTGCCAATTACAAAGATTTCTCGAATATGCAATTAATCTACTACATTTGTGTGTGTGTGTGTGTGTGTGGTTTGGGTTTGTTTGTTTTAATATCAAGGCCTCCTCTACCCTGGGTTCTAGTAACCTCACAGAACCCCAGGAGTGACTTGAGTGGGGAGGCTGGTTTTAGATCCAGACCTTGTCTCTTTTGTCCCAGCCCAGGCACTCTGTGAGACACCTTGAAAGGAACTGTCATGGGACAGCCAATCCTTATCTACCTTTCTGCCACCGGGACATAGGAGCAGAGCAGACAAAAGCTACAAATGCCTGCCTCTGGCATTGATTTTTGAAGGAGGGGGAAAAAAAACCCAACAGTAGCAACTCTGGAATTTCCGATGCACAAATGTCACAACTTTAAGACATCTGGCATCTTTTCAGTCTAGGTAGCTGATTTTAGCACCCAGTCAAGGGATAAAGAAAGGGTCCCTTTGCAGAAATTTTGAAAATAAGCATATCTGCATCTTCACCTTGGAACCTCTGAGAAGGGGTAATCATAGGTGTTTGGACAAGCTGGCTGTGGGCAGCTGGAAAGATAGGGAAGAAAGCCCGCTTTTTTTTTTTTTTTTTAATAACAGCTGTAGTGAAATATACCTCACACATCATAAAGTTCACATTTTGAAAGTCTAAGTGGGTTTTAGTATATTCACATAGTTATTCAACCATAACCGCAACCTAATTTTAGAACATCTTTATCACCCCCCAAAAAAACACTGTACTTGGCAAAATCACTTGTATATTCTGGATACACGTCCCGTATTAGATATATGATTTGCAAATATTTTTCCCGTTCTGTGAGTTGTCTTTTCACTTTCTTGAAGTCTTTGAAGCATAAATGTTTTTAATTTTGATGCTGCATAATGTATCTGTTTTTCTTTTGTTCCTTATACTTTTGGTATCATATCTAAGATATGACTGCTGTCTAATCCAACATCCTAAAGATTGATTCCTATGTTTTCGTTGGGAAGAAAAACCTTTCTCTGTCCTTCAAGGTCTTTCTAGCTGGACTAAGAATCAAATTGACAAGAGACAGATTAACAGGAGAAAGTCAAACTTAATAGCATGCATAAGGGGAATCCACACAGACAATGACATTCCAAAGACAGTGAGACAACATGAAGTTTATATGAGCTCAGGAGAGGGGTACGGGTCTGAAGACACAAAGGGGAGAAAGACCATTAGAAGGAAGGTGAGAGGAGATGTTTGGGAAACAAAGGTTGCCCTAGTATGCAGATAACCGATTCCTCTTTACCCAAGAAATCTAATAGAGTTCTTCCTGGTACAGGCACAGAGTAGAGGGGGAGGTAAAGAGCTTTTTCCGAATCTTCTGGGGCTCGTTTGCTTTTAACTCAAAATAATGTTCATACCAAAGTGGCCCATCTTGGGGCAGCCTGCCCTTGGCCCCTATAGTGCCCTCTTCTGAAACTTTCCTGAAGTTTCACACATTGAAAGTTGAGCTGGTAGACTGTGGCATATTGTCGAACCACTCCTGACAATATGTAAGTTCAGTTCAATTCATTTCAGGAGGTGGTCATACAGCTATGTTCTCAAATTTAGGCCTATGGTTCAAGTAATCCAGTATTAGAAATGCCTGTTGTTGGGGCACCTGGGGGCTCAGTTGTTTAAGCGTCCGACTTTGGCTCAGGTCATGATCTCATGGTTCATGGGTTTGAGCCCCACATCAGGCTCTGTGCTGACAGCTCAGAGGCTGCTTCCGATTCTATGTCTCCCTCCCTGTCTCTGCCCCTTCCCCACTCATACTCTCTCTCTCTCAAAAATAAATAACCATTAAAAAAAATAAAAGAAATGCCTGTTGTTTAAGAAAACAAAAGAAAAACAATGGTTAATGATTGGATCAAATTATAAACCAGTTTTTGAGTGCTGAGGAGAGCCAGTGGAAAAGATTTCTAGATGTCAAGCTCGAAGCATCTTCAGATAGAGTGAGAGCAGGCAGAAGCAGTGTGACAGAACTTCCTGGTTTGTAGTTGTGAGTGTCTCTGGTGATCTTTGAGTGGCCAGTAGAACAGCAGGCATGAAGATTGTGTACACATGAACTGTAGTGATGATTTTTCTGAAGTTTATATCCAGCCATTCATATTTAGTTTGCAGGGCTTTGGGAAAAGGGAAGTTTTTGTTCTCAAATGAATCCACCTCAGAAAGGAGGGAGAAAAATCAACATTAGTTTGGAGAGTTATAGCTAGACATTGGAGGAAACTGTTATGCCCAGAATTCATGATCTCCAAAGACCACCAGGGAGCCGAGTTCGATGCA